>NW_007726127.1:1216201-1284253 GCF_000696425.1 Galeopterus variegatus | reverse complement strand
AAGCGGGCTCGTGGGGCATGTGGTTTATGGGAAATCACCCTGGACAAGCGCCAGACACACACACACGCGCGCACACACACACACACACGCACGCACGCACGCCCTGACACAGACACACACAGACTCCAGAGGCCCACTGGGCCGCCTCCCCCGCCTCCCCTCCCCCAGCCCGCCGGCCGGTCGTCCCCGCTCGCTCGTCTTCCCAGGGGCCCTCTGTTTTCTGTGCTCCGCTCCGGAGCCAGCCGCACAGGAACGCGGGTTCCACCGAGCTCCACTCCGCCCTTCCCCGCGCCCTCCGCGGACCGAGCCTTTCCCTCCCCGCTCTCCGGGCCGATCCGGTGCTACTACCCTCTTTCTAATATTCGTCCAAGGGACTTTCCCTCTGGGCCTGAAAATTCCCAAATCGGAGCAGGAAATGCGCCGAGCAGGGACAGGCACTGGGAGGAAAGGGCAAACCCTCTGAACACTGAGGCCTCCCCCTGCCGCACGCTGCAACCCCTCGCGGAGCCCGATTCAGCAGGTTTGCAGGCAGCCCCCTCCCCCGCCCCCACTTTCCTACGCAGCCCCCAAGCAGCCCGCCCAGCCTCTTGTCTCCAGTTCTGGGGACAGGGTACAGACAGGGAGGCCAACCACCTGGCCGGGGGGAGGGGAAGTGTCCTGTGACCACGAGCTAGGAGGAGGCTCTGCCATCTGTACCAGGACTTGACCCGGGTGATGTAAATGCTTGCTGGTACCTTTGCTGCCTCCTGGTCGCCAAACCCAGGTGGGGCTGGAAACGTCCTGCACCTGGGCCTTAGCTTTCCCTGGATGCTTCTGGAAATGCATTTACTTAGATTAATCACATTTTTGTCTCTACATGAGAATGAATCTAAATGAGGCCTAATAGGATGAGCCTATTAATTATAATGTCAACTTCAGGAGCTTTTTCTTTCTTCAATTCATTGTGCTTCAATGTGTTTTAATCCCTACACGAGACCGTCCACCCATACATACTCCCTGGGAAATATATGATGTGTGGTCTGGTCTCAAAGAGCTATCTCTTGTCATTTGCCGTACATATTCCTTGCTCTAGCCCAAGCAGTAATTTTATACCCTCATGCCTTTGCTGAGATTGGTCCCTCTGCTTGGAATGCTCCTTTCCCCACTCCTCATCCTCCACCAGCGAAGCCTTCTGCAACTCCCCAGGCAGATCAATGGTCCCTTTTCCTGTGTCCGTCCCCATCAGACTTGGCTCTTTCCTCCATGGAGGTCCTGAGAAGTTGTGTATCATCCATTCATTTTCTGCATTATTTTTGAAAAGTATTTTAGGTGGTATTGATGGTTATACTCTGCCCCCACCCTAGACTGAGACTTCCTCCAGGTAGCACTTACCTCTTACCTCTGAATTAGTGATGCCTAGCACATAATAGGTATCCAGTTAATGGTGGTTGAATTTAACGAGGCCATTAGAGAATAATTCATTCGTATGACAAATGTGCACTAAGTGCCTACTATGTGCAGGCACTGTGCTGCACTCTGGGGATACAATGGTGAAAATACCAACATGGGCATGTTAGTCAGCAGTTTCTGACTAAATAAGGAGTATGGATGCTCAGAGCTTCAGGAAGGAAGGTAGAGACAGAAGCCCAGCCAGAGAGGAAGGAGGTTCAGGGTGGTTTATTTCCCCTGGGGAATGTTTTGTCAAATGTTGCCTGAGCAGTAATGATTCGAGATAACATGTTGACACCACAGTTCTTAAGGCTGATAAGAAGTTAGAGGAAGTAATGTGAGAAAGATAAATCTGCAGACTCGTGAGAAGAGAGTCAAATTTTACTTGCACCCTCCTTCACCAACCAAGCCCTGGCTCACCGAGGCCAGTGTTGGAACCTAGCTCTGCTTCTGGAAGAGAGCAGTCGTCGTCCGTGTCAGCGCAAGGCTTGCAATCCTCACTTCCCCTCTACTGAAATTTTTTACATACCCAGGTTTGAACCTGACTTTACTATTTAGAAGCTTTTCTTGACATCACTGCCCAATCATTAGCTGTGTCACTTTGGACAAACCTCTCAGCCTCAGTGCCTATCAAATAGAGATGTTAATTTCTTGTTCTCACTATGGTGCTGTGAGGATTGAATGAGATAATGCCTGTGAAGTATTTAGCACAGGGCGTGAAGGTAGTAATTGCTATCATTATTATTATTGTTATCATTATTTGTTTACTGACATGGGTCTCAAACAATGACACAACTGTGGTGCAGTGGATTTGGAACTCCCAATGCCAGATTTTAGTCCCAGCTCTGCCATTCATTTGCTGTGTAACTTTAGAAAAATGCCTAATCCTTCTGAGCCTCTCTTTTCTTATTTGTACAGTGGCAATGATGAGACCTTCCCCAAGGAATGGTTGTGCGGTCAAATTGGCTGACATACGGGAGTCTCTGGGTCAATGAACAGCACAGAATAGGTGCTTGGTTATGAAAGAGTGTTTTGGGAGCGTAGGCTGTGGGGCTCTGGGAAGTTCTGCCTGCATGGAGTTTCTGAGGAATGAGCAAGGCCTTTGATAACCGTGACTCCACAGTGGGACTTGCAGCTGTCTCATCTCTGCTACCTTAAAAGGAGAGGTTGTGAATCTGCTTGACCCTAGATAAGCTTTACCACCAGGCACAGGGAAATTGAGGCTGGAAGAGCTGATGGCATGCCTGAAGTGGCTGCCCTGAGCAGCGTCTCCTGTGTTTGCTCCTGCACTGGGAATCTGCCTCTGCCTGGCTGGCTGGGAGACCGTGGGTGGCAGGCCCTGGCTGGATCTCAGGGTCGAGCCAGCTGGATGGTGTCCATCTGCATGTGGCCCCCTAGCTGTTCACGGCCATGCAAGCCAGTGTGTGCCCACTCATGAGCAGGGAGTGATGGAACCACAGAACTAAAAGCTTTTACACCCCACAGTGCTTCAGATGAGGAAATGGAGGCCCGGACAGGCAAAGCCACCCCTCCAGAGTCACAGATGAATTGGTGGAGTGTGGGGCGGGGACCTCAGGAGTGAGAGTCCTGGGCTCCGCATGCTCATCCTGGTCAGAGGAGCCGCTGTCCTCCCTGCTGACTACCGGTGGAGTCATGTCCAGGGCCAGGTCCTGGGGGACGCATAGAAGAATTTGGAACCGTCCAGGATTTGGGGTTTTGATGATTTCCTAATGAAGCATCATTAAGATGGCAGCACTCAACTGACCCCAGAGGAGGGCAGAAGGAAACATGGGAGGGACCCTGCTTGCCAGAGGAATGAACTGAAGGAAAAGGGAGAGAGATTAAAAAGAGAGAAATGGAGATGGATGGCAGGAAGTGGGAGGAAAGCTTCATTTGCTGGTTGTTGAAATGTCATATCCTTGAAATTATTTGACAGACAATTTCCCCTTGAGTTCTTTTCTAGGGGATTGACCTCTATAACAAAGGGCTTGCTTCCTTGCTTCTTTTTTCTTTCTTTCTTTCTTTTTCCTTTTCTTTCTCCCTTTATTCATGCATTCCTTCCTTCCTCCCCCTCTCCCTCCCTTTTCTCTCTCTTTCCCTTTCTCCCTCCTTCCTTTCTTTCTCCCTTCCGTCCAACCTTCTTTCCTCCCCCTCTTCTTTCTTTCTTTCTTTTTTTCGCTTCTTTATTTTCCTTTCTTTCTTTTCTACTTTCCTTCATTCTCCCTTTCATTCTTTGTTTCTTTCTCCCCTTCTTTCTTTTTCACTCTCTCTTTCTCCCTTTTTCTTTCTTTTTTTTTTTCTTTCTTTCCCTTTTTCTCTCTTTCTCCCACCCATCATTCTTCATTCTTTTCTCCTTCCTTCCCTCCATTCCTCCTTCCCTGTCTCTCTTTCATTCTTCCACCAAAGTGGCCCCATGGCTCTTTAGGAAGTGGACTGGGAATGGACAGCAGCTGCCTTGGAAGGCTGGGGCTACAAAGGGAATGCTGCGCTCCTGCCCCAGTTCTACAGAGAGGGCCAGAATGTAAGACTCCCGGCTAACCAAGTTAGCGTCCTGATTGTCCCAGCTCCCATCTTGCCCCACGCAGGTCTTTTGCACTGCAGCCTGTCCTTTTAGTCATGTCTTCTCCCATTTTCAAGGTTGGGAGGGGGAGGGGGCAGGCAGAGTGAAGGGTGGTAAAGCAGCCATAATGGAGAGATCTTTGGGCTCAGTTTCTCCACGAATTCAATGGGAATGGTAGCTCCCAGCCTGAGGACTTTGTGTTTGATAAAGTACCAAGAGCCAATATGTGATACTTTGGAAAATTACCAGTGTTTGTTGAGACCACCCCTTCCTCTGCTGGAGCAAAACCAGCTGTCCCCTTTGTCCGCATTGCTGCAGAAATACCTGCTGGCTTCAGGGATCATGCTGCCAGGAGCCTTGCCCCTGGAGGGTGGGCACTGCTGGGAGGCCTGTCTATATCAGCAGCCCAGCTGCTTTCCCCTGCCCTGAGCTTCCTGCCACTACCAGGCTGGGCACTGTCCCCTGGAACTGGGCAGGACCAGCTCTCCTAGGTTGCTTTCATGAACTCCTCAGAGCTGATTAACCTAATCCAGAAATTGAGAAACAATTTATCCACAGTGCAATTTGGCTTCCCAAGTGTCCTCCCTACCCATTAAAGTCACAACCCCTCAGAAGAGAACCCATCTAGAATCAAAGTTTATAATCTTCATTGGAAAAAGAGAATCACCAAAAGGATGATGTGTTTGTTCTATGGGTCAAATGCGTCCCCCAAAAGTTCATGTATTGGAAACTTGATCTCCATTGTAACAATGTTAAGAGGGCATGAAGTCCAATTATGGTATTTGAAAGGTCGGGCTTAGAGAGGTGATTAGATTGTGAGGACTGTGCTCTCATGGATGGATTGATCCATTCATGGTGTAATGGGCATGGTTCTGATGGCTTTAGAAGGAGGGCAAATGAGAAGGTTAGCTCTCTCCTGCTCAGTCCATTCTTGCCATGTTATACCCCGGTCACCACAGGACACTGTAGAGTTCCCACCCAGAAGAAGGCCCTCACCAGATATGCGTCCAGACTGTGGACTTTCCAGCCTCCAAACTGTAAGAAATAAATTTCATTTCTTTATAAATTACCCAGTTGCAGGTATTTTGTTACAGGCAACAGAAGCAGACTAATACAATGTGTCTGCTGGTACCCAAGCAGCACACCAAGCCTGCTTCTTATCCTCAGCCCTGTGTGACTTCAGAGCAAAGGAAACAGAGAATTACCTGGAAGCAGGAAGTGAGAACCCACACCACCTGTAGTCACCTACCTGTTAATGCAGTAAACATTATTGAGTGCTGGCTGCATGCTTGGCCTGTGCTCCTCCTCAGTCAATTGAATTACACACCCTTCCTGCTCACAAACTTCCAGGGACAGACAAGTTAAGTGACAGTCTATTGTGAGGCAGTGAGTGTGATGATGGAGAAATCTCTCTGTGCCCCAGGGGACCAGAGCAGCTTGGCTCCCGCAGTCACCCGAAGGAAACCAGAAACCTGGAGCAGAGACAGGGAGTTGGAAGAGTTCAGGCCCCAGTTACAGCTGGAGAGACAGAGCCTTCTTCTCCGCCTCACATGATTTAAGACTGTTCTTTGCCTTGGTTCTTCTCTATGTTGGTTTGCCCAGTGACTGCTGGAAGACCCAAGAGGAGGTTTCCTCACGTGGAGGCCAGGCTGAGCAGGGATGTGGGAGGCCCAGAGCAGGAGGGTGAGTGGGGAGGGGACGCCTTCCTAGGGTTGCCCCATGGGAAGGAAGGAGAGATGACTCTCACTACAATTGGCAACACTTGTCTCTGTCACTGCCCTAAGCCCCAGGCTAGGGTCCCAGCCAGCCCCAGGCCTCTAGATGTATGACAAATCTCCTTTCCATTGTCTGGTGCTGGACACTTCTCCCCAGGGTGTAGGGAGCTTGCTGGTTGTCAAGATGTCACGTCCTTGAAATTATTTGACAGGCAATTTCCTCTTGAGATCTTTTCTAGGGAATTGACTGCTGTTGTAAAGAGCCGGCTTGCTTGCTTTCTTCCTTGCTTTCCTCTTCTTTCTTTTTTTCCCCCTTTCTTTCTCCCTTTATTCATGCGTTCCTTCCTTTCTTCCTCCCTCCCTCTCTTTTCGGCTTCCTTCTCTCCCTCCCTCCCTCCTTCCAACCCTTCCTTCCTTCTTCCTTCCCTCTTTTCTCTTTTTCTCCCTCTCTTTCTCTCACAGGTGGAGTGGTGGGGCCAGTAAGAGCATTCGCTCTGCGGCCAATGAAGCTGCTTGGGTTGAAATCCCAGCTCTGCTTCCCGCTAGTTCTGTGACCCGGGGTAAGATACTTAACATTCCTGTGCCTTAGTCTCCTCATCTGTAAAATGAGGATAATAGTGGCACCTTCCTCATAGTGTTGCTACAAGGATCAGTCGAATTATCACATGGAAAATGCCTAGAACACTGCCTGAAATATAGTACGTACTATATAGGGGTAGAGTTACCATCATTAAGGGGATTGTGAAGCCAAGAGGGCACTGCATCTGTTGTCCAGCCAGTGCCACGCTAGGCTCCATTAAAGGAGGACTCCAGAGTGGCTGTGCTGATGCCTCCTCGACCTCTCCCTAGCTAGGGGACAATGGGGATGAGGGCGGCATATGGCCAAGGCTGGTTCCACTCAGGAAAGCCCCTTCTGGATTTTGTCATGGGGAAAGCCCCTGCTCTGGAGGGCAGGAGGATGTGGGAGGTGGCCTTAATCCTGGAGTAGAGGGGGTGGACAGGGCCTATGCTCCCACCTCTTGGTCCAGAACTCTCGGAGTCGCTGACAGAAGCAAGAATGCAGGGTTCCTAGGGAGCCTCTTCCCTTCTCCTAATTGCAACTGGCCCACATAACCTGCAACCACCCATTGGTCCATTCATTTGAAAGCCTCCTGACTATCGGAGCCCAGGCCCAGCTCACACCCCTCTCCCTCGTGTGCCAGCTCCCAGGTGCTGTGATGCTGGCCCCTGGGGCAGCCAGCCATTCTGCCTGGGGCAACTCCTCTTCTCTCCTCCCAGGGACAGGAGTCTGGTGCAGAGTACAGGCAGGGCCACAGCATGGCTCAAGGGCTCTTTGGGGTTGTTGGGTGAGAATTCTGTTCCTGGAATTAAATTCCTTCTATGACATGTTAGTGCCCAGCTCTGTGCTAGAAGCAGCTGAGGGGCCAAAACTAGATGACCCAGTCCTTGCCACAGTGTTACAGAGGGAAAACAGGATTTGGCTTCAGCTCAAATCTTGGATATAGCATTTATTAACAGGGACCTTTGTCAAGTTGCTTGAATGCTCCTAGCCATAGTTTTCTTATCTGTAAAATGGGAATTATCAGAATTCTGGCCTCACATGATTAGTGATAGGATCAAGTTAGAAATTTACTGGAAAATACTCTGTAACCTGGGAAGAGTCATGCCAATGTTGACTATCATTAGTAATGAACTTTGAGTCTGAAATCAGAGAATCTACCTTTGAATCCCAAATCTACTACTTTCTAGCTGTGAGAACAGGGGCAGTGTAGGTACCTCAAAAGAGGTACCTCTTTTGAGCCCCAGTTTCCTCATCTGTTAAGTGGAAATCACACTACCTGTAGCAGAGTATTGTAAAGTCAATACGGTATATAACCAGTTCCCTGCTGCAGAGTGAGTGCCCAATGACTGTTAGCTACAATTTTTCATAGAAATAATAATAATGATATGAGCAGAAGGAACTCACCACAGAACAGGCTCACATGTGTCTTGTGTTCCACTTGGCTGTAGCACCCCATGCTATAATCACTCAATAAATATTTTCTGATTGATTGAGGATGATTGATCCTGGCCACTGGTGCCAACATCCCTTGGGAAGCTGGAAACTCCTGCCAATCCCCAAGCCTCCCTTTGCCTGGCCCTGGGCCTTTTCTACAAGAGATGGAACAGCCTCGCCTGGAGTCCCTCCCCTCCTTTCACCCCCAGCTTAGGTCAGATATTTGCTTCCCTTAAAACTCATAAAGTGCTATTTCATTAAATTATGTTTTCACTTATGCAAGAAGACTGTCATGCCAAAGCTATTTTATTGTGAAGAAAGTAGGGAACCATAGAGAATATATTTTTAGAACATAACAACAGAAATCATATTCCAGTTCTTTCTAGAATTTTAAAAATAAAATCATGAAGCATATGTTTAATTTTTAAAGCCATCTTAAAAGAGGCGTCTTCCTAGAGCTGAGTTTTGGGAGATTCTGGACATCTTGGACACTCTGTGCCCCCAAGGAGTTTCACCTCTTTTTGCAGGTGGGAGCCAGGACTTGACAGGAAAATTGGATGCGTGCCTCTGGAATCACTAGCATGTCTCCATACATTACTTAACTCATTCATTTAATGGACATTTATTGAGCACCTACCCATTGCCAGGCCCTAGTCACTAGGGCTAAAAATCACTGAACAAGACTCATCTTTACCCACAGGGAGCTCACAGTCTCGTGGAGAAGGCAGGCTTGTAAACACACTGTTCCCACACAGTGCAACAGTGCTGGCTTGGAGTTAGGAGGAGGTGCTTGGGGTGGGAAGAGAGCCAGGAAGGCTTCCGGGAGGAGGAAACCCTCGAGCTGCTATGTTGAGAGCCAAAGTGCACCCGGTGCAGAAGTGGGGAAGGAGCATTCCAGAGACAAGAGCAATGTGCACAAAGGTCAGGAGGGGTGTGCGGTGGTGTAGTGGGCCCTGCGTAGTATAATTACTCTAGGATGATGGAGCTGGGGAGGAAGACCGGAGGAAGTGGGAAAGAGGGTGGGCCAGCCTGGTTCATCAGGTGCCTGTAGGTCATAACATGACATTGACCTTACCTTGAGGACCACTGAGGAAGCTGGGGGAGGACAGGATCAGATCCATCCATTCAATGAGTGTTTTGTCAGCACAGGGCTCTGTCCTTAGATTCTGAGGGGCCCATGAAGAGGCACATATGGTGCTATGGTGACTCTTGTCCTCAGGAAATGCAGCATCTAATTAGGAAGCTAGGGAGTTTGGGGAGGCCAGAGACTTAAGCACATTTATCAGCTGAAGGGAAGGAACCCACAGAGGAAGAGGCTAATCAGATGGAGAGACAGAGGTCACTGAAGGAGAAGAGTCCTGGGGACAGGTGGGAGTGAGATCAAGGATGCAAGGAGAGGGTTTGTGCGGTTAGCAGATGGGATGTTTCACCTTTGAGGTCAGAGATATGGATTTGGCAGAAGGAAAGGGGTTCAGGAGACTAGGTGCTGTTGAGAGAGAAGCTCGGGTGATCTGTGGTGGGTCCAAGTGGGGAGAGAAGGAGGAGGGGCTGGGAGAGGTTTGTTGCCTCTTTTGTTGTACAAATTATTGAGCATCGCGCAGGAACCAGGGACAATTAGGAGCCAGGCTGCCATGGTTCCCGCCCCCAGGAGTTTGTGATCTCTTTCTGCCCAGCCTGCTGCCCCTCCTGTGTCTTCTTCTCTGAAATACCCCCTCCCTGGGAAGCCTTCCCGTTGCTCTCAACAGCAACGCTTCTTCCCTCCTCTGGCTTTGGTCTCTGTGTCTGTCTTGTATTTGTGTCCCCTCTTGTGTGTACATTTCTTATTCTTCCTCCTACTAAAGTATGAAGGTAGAGACAGCTTTTATCTCCCACAGAATGCATACAGACTAGGTGCTCATTAAAGGTTTGTTGAACAGATGAATGAGTGAATAAATGGATTTCGAGAACCCAGGTCATTCCTCCTACTGAAAATGACCTTTTTCTCTCCCCCGTTTCTAAGCAGAGCTCCTCCCCTCCAACCCACTGTGGCCTGTCCCAGGGCTGGCTGCTGGCTCACATGATTATCATGGGCCCTCTTCACTTGGATGAGGTCATGGGTTTAGGCAGGATGCCAGAGCTGCGGGTCAGAACTCACTCTGTCAGTGAGCCCAGGTGCGAGCAGAACCTGGGGGGCTTGTCCAGGCTCCTGAAAGGCCCTGGAGACCCACATACCTCCAGGATGCTGGGACTCCCGTCTCCTTGCTTTGCTCCAGCGCTCATGGAGCAGAGCAGTCCTGCCAGTGGGCACTGTCCACCACGCGTGGCCTTGCCTGGTGCTGCCAGTGGCTCCATACGCCCACAGCATAAATGCTGGCACCCTTGTCTGGTGCCAGGGCCTTCCTCAGGTTGGCCCCAACATTTGCTTCAGCATCGTCTTCCATTATACACCTCTATGCCCCACAAAAACTGGATACCCACCCACTGGAAAATCTTTACTGAAAGTTCACTATGTGCCCAGCTCATAATGAATGGCTGTTATTTCCAAAGTAAAAGGCAGTCTACTGTCAAGGAGCTCACAGTCCAGTGGGTTTGGAGGGGGTCAGGCACAGTTAGTGCTACCGGGGAGGAAGCCCCGGTTGCTGTGGGACAGCCTCCAGGGGAGGTGATGCCTGAGCCAGGGAAAGACGAGAAGGGAGGGGATGGGTAGGCATCCCAGGCAGAGGGAGCAGCAAGGGAAAGGGGCAGAGGGGAGAGAGGCTCGGTGTGGCCGGGCATGAGCAACGGAGGGCTGTAGGGGAAGGAGGCCAGGCCACGGAGGGGTCACTATGCCTCCATCCCCACCCACGGAAACAAACCCCTCCTAATGCCCATCTCAGGTGCCACCTCCTTCAAGAAGAGTTCCATTTCCCCAAACCATGTGGTCTTGTCCTCCTCAGAACCCCAATGGCATTTTATATCCTTCTTATGGCCATTTTTCATGTTCCGGCTTATTTTAGGCTTATGTCTGCACCTGCCCTACAACCTTCACCAGACTGGGAACTTCTCTAGAGTGGAGAGGTGGCATTTCAATACCCTGCATACATGTTTAGTGAGGACCTACTCTGGATCAGGTTTTGGATACCGGGATACAGCAGAGGATAAGATGGGCAAATTGAATTGAAATACCTAAGTCCCCACCCAGATCATTCTGACCCTCTGTTATGTCCAGTGAGTCATCAGGAGGTTGCTCCATAAGCAAGGAATCCGTCCAAAGGGAGGGCAGTTGTCTGGTGTCACTTACTGTGTGACTTTTGGCAAATTGTATCACCTCGCTGATGGGGATAGAAGTAATTCCTCCCTCAGGGCCTCTTCAAGAGCAAATGTGATACCGAATGTGGAAGTGCTTAGTAGACTGTGAAGCAGGCTCCAAAGGCCAGAAGCCTAGGGGTAGGGGTGCTTCCCCTGCTCCCAGCCTCCCAGGACATGCCCAGCCAGACCAGGCCTCTCCACCTGGACAGCTGACCCACTCAGCTCAGCTCACTGCCCCCTCAAGCTTGCCCCGTCCTCCCTGCCACCTCTCCCTGCCACCACCCCTTCCCGTTTCTTATCAGCAAGGAAAAATTTCCAGCTGTGATCCAAGACAGCAATTTATCCTGATTCTAGAGAATCTACTCCTTGGTTTCTTTAACCTCTGAGTTGAACTGCATCCAAATTTCAACATCAGAGGAATAGGAGGTTCTCAAGCATGTTCAAATGGTGGAGCCCCTAGAAGTCAGAAAACTTTCTTGTGCAACTACATGAAAAATAGAAAACACTATGCTCGACTTCAAATTACCCTTACCAGTGCTAAATCAGAGACCACTGGATCCCTGAGACACAAAGTGTTGGGACCTCAAGTCCTAAGTGGAGACTATTCTACACTCAGTCTTCAGACTGAGGGAAGTGAGGGGTCTTTATTCATGCTTAGGGGTTGGGGCTTCCACTCTAGGGAACAGAATTTGAGAGCTCTTGGTCTCAGAGTCTAGCCAAACCTCAAAACCAATGGCCCAGAGTTCTAAGGGCTCTGCTGGCCTCCCAGCTGCCCTAGATTTCTTTATTCTCTGTTTTCCTTTCCTTATTCTTGTGCTACTGCCGTGATGCCTATGACCAGCTCAAGCCTCCCTCTCTCCTCCTGTTTGTTCCTGATGGGAGCTGGCTAGGAACATGGGCCTGGAGCAAGACTGTCTGGATTCACATCCAACCTCTACACTTACTAGCTGGGTAACCTTGGGCAAGCTCTCTATGCCTCAGTAGTTTTATTGGTAAAATGGTCATAGCGATAGTACTGACCTCAATGGTATTGGTGAGGATTAAATGAGTTAATACAGGGGTCGGCAGACCTTTTCTAGAGAGGGCCAGATAGTAAACATTTTTAGTTTGCTGGCCATGCTGTCTCTATCACAACTACTCAGCTCTGCCATTGTATCACAAAAGCAGCCACAGACAACACATACACAAATGGGCTTGTGTTCCAGTAAAATTTATTTATGAAAACTTGGAGCTGGATTTGCCCCAAGGCCCATAGCTTGCTAACCCTGGAGTTAATACATTAAAAAAGTGCTTGGCATGTAGTAAGCACTCAACAAATGTTAGCAATTATTATTCGTTCATGAATAAACTAAATATTTGAGCACCTGCAGTATGCCAGGCACTGTTCCCTGTGCTGGGGACACAGCTGTGAACAACACAGACGAGGTCCCTGCTCTTGTGGATCTTACATTCTGGACAGGGGAGATAGAAATAAACAAGGAAACAAGTAAGAGAGAAAATACCAGGTAGCGGTAAGTGCTATCATGAAAGTAAAACAAGGGCTGTGATAGTGACGTCAGGGTGGACTCCATTGGGGGGCAGTCGAGGAAGGCCTCTCGGGGGACCTGACATTTAAGCCAAGACCAGCATGACAAGAAGGAGCCAGTAGCAACTGCAAGAAGAGACTTCCAGGCAGCTCCGAGCAAGCTGGCGGCAGGGTCTGCTGTGCAGGAAGGGCCAGGAGGAGGGAAGTGAGGAGGGGAGGAGGAGGAGCAAGGAGAGGACAGAAGGGAAAATCCCGGTTCCTTGGGATCTTGAACTCAGGGTGCTGCGGTGGCTGTGGAGGTGGGTGCTTGTCCTCATCCGTTTGATCTTCGGCCTCCCTCCGGGAATATATCCCTTTACTCCAGGTCCTGGCCTCAGCCCGGCTCCTCCCTCACCTTTCTCTCCCCACACCGACTGACTCAAAGCCCCCAGCCCAGGCTTGGCAAGATCTCTGCTCTTCCCAACTATCTCTGAGTCCCGGGCTTGCTAAAGGCACCTACCCACTCCCTTAAGCCTGAGGTGCCTTCCTTCCCGCCATCCAGCAGGTGAGTAGAAGGGTCTGGATCCTGCTTCCTCCCGTAAAGGGGAGGCTGGAGCTCCACACGCAGGGAATGGGGTGGGCTTTGCTGGAGCCACAGACTCTGGAACTGGAAGAAAACTTACAAGCTCGCTTTCATTGTCCTCTGGCTCAATGGTTCCTAAGTTCTTTGTTGACTGACAAAATGCCAGTGTGCGTGTGGATTCTGGACCCTGCAGGTGCTCCAAGCCCCCTCTTTTCCCTGACACCTGCCCCGATCCCCGCCTTCTCCCCACCCCAGGTCTGTAGCCTTCTCCTAGGAGTTGAACATTCTGGGTCTCACAGAATTCTGCAGGATGTCCAGCCCAGGAGTTAGACCACATGCGTGACATTGCTCTTCTGTAGAGAACACGTTCTAAACTGCAACAGCTTTTGGAGTTGGAGCCAGCCTGACGAGGTGCCTCCCACAGGGGGTTAATCCTTGCCAGCTCCTGTGTCAGAGGGACAGGTTTCCTGACCTACTCCTGGGTTCTAGGTTACACCCTTCAGGGAGTCTGTAGCCCTCTGTCCCCTCCTTCAATTCTCACTTCCCTAAGGATCCTTCCCAGGCTTTGTCTGCAACTCTGACACCCTCACTGGCTCATCATCCCCCTCAGAACCAGCTCTGGTTGTCATGTCCCCCCTGTCCCCACCTGTCTGAGAGGAGGGGCTGGAATGGCTCCTCTTTTGTCCTTCATGTCCCTCACACCTCAGCCGGCTATGAGAGGTTTCCAGGGCTGCCTGATTCACCGACAGCTGGTGGTGTCAGGCTGGCGGTCACGTGGCCCAGTGGGTCCTGAGCAGGTGGGCATGGTCTCCCGCACATGCAGGAGGCCTCCCTCCGCACTCTGTTGTCCTGTGGTGTTGTCTTGGTGCCCAGGAAGCTGGCTGGGGAAGGGAAAGTCTGGCCTCTCTTCCTGTCGACAATGACTTCGGCTTGGAGCTGACCCCTCTGGGCTGAGTCACCAGGAAGGACAATCCACCTCTGCCAAGAGGAGGGGAAGCACTGGAGTGGGAGGCTTGCCCTCCACAACCCAGGATGCCAGAGGCTTATGGCTGGAGGAGGGGCATCTTCCAGCTGAGGGAGGGTCTCAGAACAGACTCCCTGCTGATCCCCAAAGTGGCTGTGGTCTCCAAATTCCTCCTCTCTCCTCTGGCCCCCTGAAGTTCAGCCTGCAAGTCACACCAGACTGATGTCCTCAAACATGGCATTGACTATGTCACATCTGGATTATGATCTTCAGAGACTCCTCACAGTCTCTAGAATGAAGCCCAAATGCCTTGGCTCCAGCCTCCTTGCTGACCCTGTCACCCTCCACTCCACTCGTGCCCTCTACTCTAATCAGGTTAACCTCCTTCACTCCCGCATGTGACATAGTGCACATGGCCATCTCCACTTGTGCCTCTGCCATGTCCTGCTCCATCGCTCCCTACACTGCAATGTCTTTTCCTTTCCAGATGTACCCATACTTTGAACCCCATTTACATTCTCACATCATCCACCCATCCATCCATCCAAAAAATATTTATTGAGCACCTTCTATATGCCAAGCCTTGCGCTGTACCTCCAGAAGGCTAGATAGGTGTTCACAGGCCTGCCAGGCTTGTGGAGAGTGTTGGGACATTCACAGCTACTTGCAATATGGAAGATGACTGGGGGAGGAGGGTATGCCCAGGAGAAACACCTCATCCAGCCTTGAGAAGTTGAGAGAAGAGAAGGTGGCTGGAGGTGGTGACACCTCTGATGATTTCTTGAGGAGGACTTAGGTAGGCAAGGGAACTAGGGCAGGAAGGAACAGAAAGTGGGAAGGCCTTTCAGTTCAGTGCATTCTAGGAACTGAAATTTGGTCATAAAATCTGGAGTCAAAGGTGTGAGGGGCTGGTGAGAAGAGGCTGGGAGTCACCCAGTGGCCTTGCTGTTTAGACTTTATCCTAAGAGCTGTGAGAAGTCAATAAAAGGCTTATAGCAGAGGCTTGCAATGAGCAGATTTGCACCTTGGAGAGTCTAGAGTGTAGACCACAGACCGGAGGAGGGTGAGCTGCAGAAGGCAGCACTTCAGGAGGCGGTTTATGGGTTCTGGGCAGAGGCGCTGGTGGCTTGAGCTGAGTGATGGCCTGGGAGCTGAGGCGAGGAGGAAGGGACCAGCACTCTTTCCAGCTGCGAGGACTGGCTGTTGCTTAGGCATGGGTGGGGCAGAGAGGAGTGCAGCGTGGCTCCCAGTTTCTAATTAAGCAGCCATTTACTGGGCGGAGCAGGTCCTAGGGCAGGAGGAAGATGAGTGCAGACGTGGCTGTGTTCAGCTCAAGCTCCTGAGGTGCAGGCAAGTGCCCAGGTGGGTGGACAAGGCTTGGTCTCCAGAGAGAGATCTGTGTTGGAGGGATAGACATGAGGGGGGGGAGGGGTTAGTAAACTGGGAGAGGATGAGAGTTCCCTTTTCCCCGAAGCCTCCCCTGATCCCTCTAGCTGACTACATCCAGATGTCCCTGCACATAGGACATGCTGCCTTCTGCTTTTTAGCTGTTCTCCAGGTGTGATCATCTTTCTTTTTTTTCCTTTTTTTTTCCTTTTTGTCTTTTTTCGTGTCCGGCAATGGATCGCAACCCTCAGTGTCGCGCCCGTACCGGACCAGGACCGGCAACGGGATCGCAAACCTCGGTGCTGCGCCTGCACCTCGCTCAGCCAGTGAGCGGCTGGTCTGCATGTGGGATCCGAACCCTGGGCGGGAGCGCCGCCGCGCTTCCAAGCGGTGCACTGTAGCAGTGCACCACCGGGCCAGCCCGTGATCATCTTTCTGATCAGAGACTTATCAGGGGTGAGCCAGTTAAGAGACCTTTGCCATGGTCCTCACGATAGAGATGAAAGCCTGACCCAGAAAGAGTGGACAGAGTTACGAAATATTTTTAAAGGGCATTGGTGGGACTCAAGATTGCCTGGGCACGTGGGGTGAGGGAGGGAGAGCAGTCAAGACTACCTGCAGCTTACCAGCATGGGGATAATCTGGACAGAGGACAGGAGTAGGAAGGAGCAGGTTTGGGAGGAAGAGAATGGGTTAATTTTGGGACCCACTGAGTTTGTGTTGATGCCTGTGGACTCTCTGGCTGGAGAAGTTCCGTAGGTCACTGGACACTGGCATCTGAGGCTGAGAGGAGCGTCTGGAGTTAGACATAAGACAACCTCCTCCACCCCTCACCCCCTGCTCCAGCCACGTTAGCCCTCTTGACAAGCTCGTTTCTCACCTACAGTCCTCTGCACTTCTCTTTCCTCTGCCTGAAACACTCTCTCCCCAGACATTCACATGGCTCATGCATTCGAATAATTCAGGTTTCCATCTAGAGTAGCACTTTACCCCCATCACTCTACCTGCTTACCCTGCTTAATTTTCATCTTAGGACTTATCACTCCTCACCATTATACCATAAGGTTGTTTATGTGTTCTTTTGTCTCCACCACTAGAATGTGACCCCCTCGGGGCAGGGGTTTAGTCTGTCTGGTTCCTCTTCACTTAGAAGGTGCCCAAGGAATGCCCAGAGTGGGCACCCAGTAAACACAGGTGACAGAATGCAATAGGGAGCACCTGCCTGGCCAGGGAGTGAGATAGCTGCATGGGGGTGGGAGTGACAGCAGAACTGCAGTCAGACTGGGAAGAGAAAGGCTTGGGACAGAACCTGAGAGCCTCAGGCAGGGGAGAGGCATCTTGGGGAAGGGAGAAGGATGGTCAGAGAGTGGCCCTGTACCTTGTATAGGTGTTGTATTTTGTACTTTGGACGGGAGCCCGAGGTAGTACGGAGCAGTGCCAAGGTGCCCAGGGAGTGGAGATTCCCAACAGGAAGAGGGGACCGTGAGCATCACATGCCTTGGAGAAGTGCAGTCTGAAAAAGCCCCTGGGGTCAGACCACTGGCGGCAGCTTCCTGGAGTGTGGGGACAGATGCCTGACACAGTGGGGAGGAAACCAGGAGAGTGGATGAGGAGAGGAACGATGGGAGTGGAGCTGGACCCTGTGTGCCAGGCTCTGGGTTGGTAGCTGGCAGTGAGGGGGATCAGTGATGATGAGTAATGACCACAGCTCCTAACTGCTCCCCTGGCCCCACTCTGGCAATGAAGTATCCGTACAGAGTAATCTTTTGAAAGCATGAATCAGATCATGTGACTCCTCTATTCAAAACCATTACTTAGAATGGTTACCAAACTCCCTCGAGTGATAAAACCAGGCCCCAGGGGGTCTGACCCTGCCTCTCCCCTGACCTCATCTCCCCCACAGCACCCGTGCTGGCTCCAGTCCAGCCGCACGGGCTCCCTGCCTCAGAGCACCGGCACTTGCCCCTCCATTGTCACCTGGCCCCGTCCTTCACCACATTCAGGTCTCTGTTCAAAAGTCACCTCCTTAGAAGTCTTTTCCTGAGCATCCTAAGATACAACTATTCTACCCTCTGCTGCCTCACCCTGCTTTATTTTTCTGCATGGCAGAAAATTATATTTATTCTATATTAAATACTTATTTATTTGCTTGTTTCTGGTTCATCTGGACTGGGGGTTTTCTCTGTTTCGTTTACTGCTCCGTTCTTATCGGGTAGAGCAGTGCCCAGCACATAGTGGGCACACAATAAACGTGCTGAATGGATGTTTAAATAAATGAATAATGATCTCTGAAGCAAATCTCTTTCACTGTTACCTGCAATGGCTCTTCACAACAGCTTTGCAAGGGGCCTCCTCATTTCACAGAGGAGAAGCCAGCCTTGGAGCAGGACAGAACCAGAGCGCACTGCAGTGCAGGCCATGAGCACAGACCAGACCTCGGGGGCAGCCCCCTGTAGAGAAGGACCCTCAACTTTCTCATAGCCCAGGTGGGAGATGAGAGGAAGACAGTGAGGGGAATAAAGAAGTGCTGGGGAGGAGCCTCCGGAGAGGAGGAGGAGGAGAGGGCCCAGAGAAGCCAGGGGGGGTGCTGGGGAGGTGAGGGAGCCCACCTTGTCTCTGTGCCGAGGCCTGAGGAGTGACCAGCAACACGTGGGACCCAAGCACCCTACATCCCACCTCAGGGGCATCCTGGACCCCAACAGCCCCACTTCTACCTCCAAGGGATAAACAGGGACTTGCCTTAGGAGGGGAGGGCCCTTGCTAGTGAAGCTCTGGTCATTTGGAATCTTCTCCCCTTCTGTGCCCTCCCGACTCCTGCCCACAACCACCACCAAGCTGCTGGGAATTCCCCACTTCCTGGTAGGAAGGGTAGAGCCCTTGGGGGATTTTCCTCAGCCCTGGAATTCAGGACACTTCCAGCTTTTTCCATAATGCCTTCACCCTCTGCATACCAACTCGCCACCCACCAACACGCACAGAAACTGGGGGGGAAGCATCTGCTGGAGGCCCCCCTCCCCACTCCCCACCCATCCACTCCCAGCCCAGGAGCAGACATTTTCTCCCCATATCTCCTCAGAGGCTCCCTGGTGCATTGTTCAGCAGAAACACTTAGGGAACAGGCCCCCTCTGTCCCTTCTTTAAGGTGAGTGACTCAATAGCTGTAGCCACAACTGCTGGACCCACAGCCTCCAAAACCCAGATGGGGCCCAACCCACAGCTGAGGGGGCAGGGGAGGACACCCTGCTGGTGCTCCTCAGCGTGCCTCTACGCTGTCCCAGTGAATCACTCCAGCCCAGTGTCCATAGTCCCTGACCCTGTCTCTGCTTGCTGGAAGTGTCCCTCCCCTGCCCTTGCCCCTGACCATGTGCAGGAGACGGTGCCACCAGGACTGGGCAGGGAGGTCTTGGTCAGTCAGCTGGACTCAGGGAGCCCAGCTAGGATGAGTGTCGACCCACTGGTGTCTGGTGTCTAGACAGCAGTCACCAGGGATCGTGAGCACTTGTCTGGTCTGAGATGTAGCCCAGGCCAATTATTCACTCATGGGTCCCCAGAGCACCTGCTACTTCCCGGGACCTCTCTTTTGATTCATTTCAGCAAATGTTGACTGTGCCAGGCCTCAGAACAAGGCATTGGAAGGGAGAAGAATAAAAGAGTGGAGAAGACACAGCTCGTGCCTTCCAGGAGCCTACAGGCCCATCCAAACAATAACAACATACTGTGTTTTTATGACGTGCCAGGCTCTGGGCTGGGGCGACTCTGAAGTAAGTAAAACATTTCCCTTCAACTCAAGGAACCTAGATTGTAGCTGAGGAGAAAGACATAAACCAGTAATTCCACTACATGGTAAAATTACCTGAAAAACCAGGCAGCTCCTCCTTCCAGCCTCAGCTTAGACATCACGTTCCTCCGGGAAGTCTTCCCTGACCTCCATCTGGGTGAATGTCCTTCACTCAGTCA
This sequence comes from Galeopterus variegatus, assembly GCF_000696425.1. NCBI lineage: Eukaryota > Metazoa > Chordata > Mammalia > Dermoptera > Cynocephalidae > Galeopterus > Galeopterus variegatus. The sequence continues at coordinate 1,264,893 of NW_007726127.1, read as the reverse complement.
CAGCATGCGTCACTAAGCCTTGTCATTGCCTTTAGCCTGCCAGCACTCCCACCAGAACATGAGCACTTTGAAGGCAGGGACTGGCCTATGTGTGTCTCCTCAGTGTATCACACAATGAAACATATTTGCAGAATAAGGGTTACATAAACCAGTTCTGAACAATAACTGTAATACAAGGCTGGTAATACATGCTGAATAGAGATGCTGGCAACACGCTGGCTTTGTGGTAGAGGAAGGGCTGATTAATTCTGAATGGTGAGGATGGGAAAAGGCACCAGAGAGAAGGTGTGATTGCAGCTAAGCCCTGCAGGATGCATAGGCTCTTGACAGGCAGAGCCAAAGGAGAAGGACACCCAGGCTGAGTGGACAGTGGATGCAAAGGCCCAGAGTCAGGGAAGTGCATGGCTTACGACAGCTAACTGCTAAAAGCCCAGAGGGACTGGTGTGCAGTGCATGGAGAGAGGAGTGGAAGATGGGGTGGCAGGGAGCATGGGACCAGGTCAAGAGCAGTCTTGAATACCATGCTGAGGAGTTTGGTCTTTGTTCTGTAGACACAGAGATCCTGAGAAATTTCAAGAATGGGTGTCTCAGAAACCGACCAACATTTTAGGAAGATAATATGTACTGCCGGCCACTGACAGATACGTTTGTAGAACGCATTGCTAGGAATGTCCTCTTCTTGGTCTCTCTCCAGAAGGGGGAGCTGGGGAAAGTCAGGGGGAAGGAACAGAGAAATCAGTTAGGAAGTAACTGTAATGTTAGGAGACAGATGACAATGACATGAATCAGAACAGGGGCGTTGGGAATGGAAAGAAAGAAGCAGAATTAGTGACCAATTGGATATGGGAAGTGAGACTCCGAATTATCTAACCAGAGTGGCTGAAAGAACACAAGAGCAGGAGCAGGCTGGGGCGGGGTGGGGGAGAAGATGGGGCAGAACATTCTGGGTTGTTACCAGTAGAGTAGTTATTTGGGCGCCCGGAGTAACAGTGAGAGGAAGGAGAATCTTAGAAGATGTTTTCAGTCCTGATGTATCTTGACAACAAGCTACGGGAGGACTCGAGAATCCATTTTGTTTAAAGCTTATGCAAGTGACAAAATTCCTTCTGCTCTGGAAACATTTCACAGTTCTCTCCCCACCACCATAGCAACCCACACAGCTCATAAACAGGGAGGTGTTGCCAGGAGAGGTAATGTGTGTGGACACAGAGAGGCCCTGCCATCATCATGGGTGACATCAGTGTCCGTGAGAGTGGCCCTGCCCACAGCCCAGCCTCTTGTCCATCTCTGACAACCTTCTGTTCCACAGTGTCTTGGCCACACGCTCCCATCACCACTCCCTAGACTGAGTCACTATCAACAACTCCCCACCTCTGAAATTACTAATTCTGACATCCTTCTAGCTTATTCACTTAATCACTTGATCTGCACCTGTCCACGGATGCCTCTGTTTTCTCCCTATCCAGCAGCCTCTTCTTCACCCTCCTTTCTCACTGCTTAGATTGCATAGCTCAGAATCTTATTCATCCTCCCCATAACATAAATCCCCATTTGTTGCACCACCTGGTGAAACCCCAACTGTGGATAGATCATCTATCCTTTTTCTCCAAACTGTACGTAGGTGCTGGGTGGTTTCTCCTGGAGAAGGCCACACTGGCAGACTGACTGGGTGCATTGTCACTGTGGTCACCAAGCTTGGCTGGGGCCTCAGCACTGTCTGCTACACTTTCCCTGGTCAACATCTATCCAACTGCTTGTATAGATACCTTTTAAAACCTTACCCCCGTCCTCAAATATTCAACATATTTATAGACAGTCCCTGACTTAAGATGGTTTGACTTACAATTTTTCACCTTAACGATGATGCCAAAGCAATACACGTTCAATAGAAACTGTACTTCAGTACCCATACAACCAATCTGTTTTTCATTTTCAGTACAGTATTCAATAAACTATATGAGATATTCAACACTTTATTATAAAATAGCCTTTGTGTTAGATGATTTTGCCCAACTGGAGGCAAATGTGAGTGTTCTGAGGACCTGTAAGGTAGGCTGGGCTAAGCTGTGATGCTCAGCGGATGAGGTACATGAGTATTAAATGCATTTTTGACATATGATATTTTCAACTTATGATGAATTTACTTGGAAGTAACCCATCGTGAGTCAAGGAGCATCTATACTTCCACATGAATTCTCAGCAGATGATATCAGTTCTCCCTTCAAAGTTAAAACAGGCGCCTCGAGGCAGGAAATCTTTCAACATCCTGCCACCCCTTCTGCCAACCTGCCTGCACTTTGCTCTCCACTTTGCCGCAAATGCGTATCCTTCTGTCTAATCTTGCCTCTTATCTTCTGGATCCCTTACTGCCGTCTCAGGGGACTTGTTTATCCCCTCTTTTCCTTTATCTTCAATCTCTCCGTCTCTGCTCACATCTCTCCATTAACATTTAAACAAGTTCAAGTCTTTAATATTAGATCAAACCCTCCTTATCCCCACCTCTTCCTCCTATAACCTCTTTCTCCTTCTTAGGAAAACATCTCGAACATCTCCCCCTTACTCCTGAACTTGGGATATGTTTTTCGTCCCTCACATAATATAAATAAGCTATTGTCACCAAGACCACTAAATGACCTTCCCCATACATTCAGTGAACACTTTTAGCCTTTGTGTGTTTGATTTTTCCACTGCAGGTCACTTCTTCTTTCCACTACCATTGGATTCCATGACAGTTTCCTGTTTTTCCTCCTCAACCAAAACCCTGAATTTTGAAGTTAATGAGACGATGTCCTAGGCCTTGTCTCCTCTACATATTGACCCAAAGCCATGCCCTACACTTCTGACATTCCAAGGGCTGCTCTATGTTGACAGTTGTTGAGCACACACCTCTGCCTAGACCTCTCTCCTGAGCTTGAGATCCATGTATCCAATTGCCTGTAGGGTTGTCAGATTTAGCAAATAAAAACACAGGATGCCCTGTTAAAGTTAAATTTCAGATAAACAATGGATAACTTTTTTTTAGCATGAGTATGCCCCATGTAATATGAATCTGAAATTTCTATGTTCCCATGAATCTGAAATTCAACTATAACTGGGCCTCCTTATTCTATCTGGCAACCTGCATGACTTGACATCTTTATATGAGGCCCTAAGGCAGCTCCACTCAATATATCCAAGACTGAACTTCCCATGAGATAAACCCAACCATCCATTAGGTTACACGAGTGAAAAAAAGCAAGGTTGTCCTTGACTTCTCTGTTCTTTAGCTCCTGAATTCTCCAAAATATCCCTAAAATATGACCACTCCTCTGCAGTAACAGCCATCGTCCTAATCAAGGCCACCTCCATCTTTTACCTTCCACAGTGTCCTCACTGGTCTCTAGTATGTGATTGCCACAAGCAACCCAAGTGATTTAATTTAAATTCATGTCTAATCATGGTTGTCACTGGCTTAAATTCTAAAATCCGAAATCCCTGTTGTGGCCCCCAATGCCCTGCGTGATGTGGCTTTTGTCCACTTCTCCCCTGTTTGCAGCCACTCATCTCCTTTCCCAGCGCTCTCCAGCCTCACCGACCTTCTTTCAGTTCCTCGAAAGTGCTGAACCTGCTCTTGCCTTGGGCCTTCCACATGCTGTTCCCTCTGCCTGAAACAATCCTCTCCTCTCCCTCTCTTCCCGTCAGCTTATGATAATCCTTGAGGTCCCAGCCCCTGTCTTTCACTCTCCTTCAATCCTTTGGAGCATTCATCGCCCAGTAATGACCTGATCAACGCCTGGTCTTCTGTTAGACTGTGAGCTCCACCAGAGCAGGACCTTGTCTGTCTTCTCTATGGTATCCCGAGCCCCTTGACACAGTCCCTGGCACAGACAAGGAGCTCAGTTAATATTTCAAAGATGAATGAGAGTAACCTTTCTCCCCATTCAGCCTTGACGGTCTTCTCTTATCTTTCCACGAACTCTCAGCACAGAGTATTTCCCAGAACTGGAATATTTCCAGATGGATTTAAAATTGACACATGGCTATGTCCCCAGGTGGGGTGTCTCAGTCCTCCAGGTCCAACATCAATAACTCATCATCCTGCCAGTGTTATCTGAATCCTGCACGTCAGTAGGGGAGAGCAGAAAGCAGAGTGGCCAGAGACGAGAGGGAGGGCCGGCAGTAGGATGACGGTGGGCCTAACGTTAGTAAATGGAAGACCCCTCAACAATAGATGTACTGAGATTGGGGATTGTGAAGGGCATCCAGGTGTACCTGTTCAGCAGGTTGTTGCAAAGAGCAGCCTAGAATTGAAGAATTGATCAGGGCTCAAGGTATCCATTTGGGAGTCACCAAAAAGTGAGTGGCCGTCAAAGCTGCATGGGTGGTGACAGTCCCCCAGTGAGAGCTTGGGGATGGCCACAGAGAAGTTACCAATGATAGGATTTGGGGGACACCGGGTTTAAGGGGTTTAGGAAGAAGAGCAAGCAAAACAAGAAATGGAGAAAGAGGAACTAGAGCCATTGAAGGAGAACCATGAAGGTGCAAAGGCCGGAAGCCAAGGGGTAATGTTTAAAGAAGCAGAGGTTGAGCAACAGAATCAGCTGCCCCAGAGAGGGTCAGCTCTGAGAAGTAGCTACTGGGGTTGGAAAATAGGATGTCATCAGTGACCTTTGAAGAAAAAACTAGTTCATCTCTCTGGTTCCAGCTCCTTCTACCTGATGGCCCTCCCATGGACAGGGAGAATGCTGGCCTCTCCTTGCAAATTTCCAGAAGTAGGAGAACTGTTTCTGATTTGGGGAATGGTCAGGGAGAGGGAGAAATTCAATTCTATGCAAGCAGGGTCGTGGCTTATATGTCCATCTCCAGACCCTGGGACTATGTGCTGGGAGGGCGGGGGTATGGTCCTCACATTTGGGAGACTTACAGTCTAACGTGTGGTGTCCAGGCTCTGCTGCTGCTCGGCTCTGCCCCTTCTCAGACCAGGGGGCTTCCCAGCTGACTCCTTTTATCCTGAGCTACGTCTCTGGTAGGCTGTGTCTTTCTCTAGGCTGCTTTTGCCACCACCCCTCTTCTGCCTGGGATCTGCCTCCTACCTCCCCCTGCTCCGATCCCCAGAACGCACATGCAGAGAGGGCCACAGTCTCTCCAGTTCCCCACTTCATCCCGCCTCCCAGGACAAGCCTACCACGCACGCTACTTACATCTCCTTCAGGGAAACAAACAGCAAAAGAGTCAATAAGTCCACACCAGGTGGGGAGTTATGAAGCTTGACAACCATCCAAAGCTCTTGGTCTCTGTTCCCGATCTCTCCTGAGAGCCTCAATGGGCTTTGACCTCATGGATTTGTTCCTGAGGTAAGACCCGCTTCTCTTTTCCACAGCAGCTCAGTTATGGAGACCCCTCCAAGAGGCCCACTTATCTGTAGCAGGTACTGTGTCCCTCAGAGCCCTCAGGCCTGGGGGACTGCCATTTCACGGAGCTTCAGACTCATTCAGGAATGTCCCACTGGGAGCATTTTCTCCCAAAAAGACACACGACAGATTAATCTTCCATAACAATATTTTATAAATGCCACTTTTATCATAACACTCCCATGCTCAAAAACCTTCAGTGGCTCCCTGTGCCTGGAAGCTGCGGGCGGGAAATCCTTCACTGGTACTTCACTCCCTCAGGGCAGACTCGGGGAGGAAGTGCCTTCCTTTGGGAGGACAGAGGTGGGAGGGAGTTTCCCCTTTGGGAGGACAGAGGTGGGAGGGAGTTTCCCCGTTTCTCTGCTCCAGATCCTCCACTGAACCTAGGTGTGCCCCGCCCCACACCACCACCTCCAACCCTGTGGGCTTCCAGCACACGAGGAATGGGAGCTTGGATAAGGAGAAGAAAGGATGTCCTGCAGTAAAGAATGAGCTCAGAAGACCTTTACATACTGCCTTGGCTCCTGTGTGGCCAACTCCAGGTTGTACAGGATTGTACAGGATAAACTCAGCAGCTGAGCTTTCGAGGCCCTTCTGAACATCTGCCCCCGCCCCCCCCCCACCCCGTTGCCCAAGAGTCAGGAGGCTTGAGTTCCATCACCTCTGCCATTAACTCCCACAGACCTTGGGCAAATGCTCTCTCCTATAGCCTTAGACTCCTTGAGTTAAAATCAGAGACTAAATCCTACAGCCCATCCCAGCTCTGCCGTCCTACAGCTCAATGAGCTTGACTTTCCTCCTCTCTCTTCCATGGCCCAAATCCTCTGCTCCACCCCGATCCATTTTCTTATGCCTTCTGAACACTCTAGACCAGAAGAGCCAGTAGATGTATTCCCACTTGTCAGGTTGAACTGATTGGTGATGGCTGCAGAGAGTGGTCTTCTTTCAGCACCAGCGCGAGACAGCGCCACTATGGATGAACAACGTCTGCCATGGGCAAGAGAGAGGAGTGGCGTCTCGTGTGCCACACACGTGCCTGCATTCTTTCAGCCTTCTGCCCCTCCTGGGATTCCCTCCTTCCTCCTCCACCTGTCCAAATTCTTTCAAGGCCCAGATTCTTCAAGAAGCTGGGTATCTTCCAGCCCTCAGAAGCAGCTCCTAAACTTTTTAGAGGTAATGAATTCTGAGGAATATTTGATTTGTTTCTGGTTTTAATTTCATTTATTTATTTATTTATCTGATAAACACCTTTTACTTCATTAAATGTCCACTTTCAGTAGTCAAATTCCAGAAGGAAATGGAGTACGTTTAACTGGAAAAGCTCATATTTCCATTTAGATTTGGGCAACTATTCTTGACAGAAGCTAAGCAAACTAATGTTCCATGATAAACGCCTCTTCCCAGCCCCTAGTCGAGAATCTCATACTTAAGCTAAGATCCAAATCATAGTTTGTAGTGACCTAGGAGATCCCTAATATCTTCCTATCAGGCTAAAGAAACAAGAAGCACAAAAGGACAGTGATAACACTTTTTAAGTATTATGGAGTTTAGAGCCCCAGATATTCCATATGCAGACCACCGTACTCGTATTGTTTGTTTTACTAAGACTGGTCCAAAGGCTGACATTTTTATAGAAGCTACAGTTTTCAGTCCCAGAATCAGGTAAAGACAAGGCAGGCTCATGATCTATAAAATCAAAAGACCATTTCTTGGTTTCATTGAGATGGTTGAGCTGGTCCACAACAAATCTATGTTGGCGGGGACCTTGGAAGTGGTGAGTTGCCTTTATGTCCTCGAAGGCCTCTGCCCCGTGCCCTGCAGCATGGCCGTACTCCTGCTTGGAGGTCAGGTAAGGCATGCTCAGCTCATAGTGGTTGTCTGCCTCGATCTCCAAGCAATGGATCATGTTCTGCTTCACACGCAAAGACACGATCCACTGCCTACCAGGAATGCAATTGCAATGCAGGAGGGTGGTCAGGAACACGGTGCCAGTCCTGCTCCTTGGGAATCCACATACCTCTGGCCACTGGCTGATGCGATGGCAGAAGTCTGTTTCTAGTTTTTAGTGATATGAATAGAGCTGCTATAAACAAAAATGTAAATAAACAAAACAAAACAAAAAAGGCAATGACTCTTCTGCTTATTGAACATTGAACCTGGGCTGCCTGGTGAAGTCAAGTTCTTTCTGGTGGGTTCATCTGTCTCTCCCTAGGGAGACTGGGAGCTTGCAGGCAGCAAGGCCTAGCTCATACCAGTTGTTCTCCCACTGATGTAGCCCAGAGCTAGGAACAGAGGAGGTACTCGGAAGGGTTTGCTGAGTGGGAAACCTGTTTATATGCAGCACAGACCAGAGAGTCAGAGCCTGGCCATATGGATGGCCAGATGGGCTGCCTGAACTGAAAAGCAGAGAGGGGGCCCCCGATGGGCTTAGTCAGAGGTGAGACCTAGAGACTGTTTCCCTAGAAGTCAGTTTCAAAACAGGGAGGGGCTTGTTGGGTGAGAGGAGGTGGGGAAGTTCCAGCCATGGGGAAAGTGTGAGGGCACAGAATCAGGAACCAAAGAATCTGTTCTGGGAGATGTCACTGGAGAGCAATTCTAATTCTTTCCTTTCCTCCTCCTACATGAGACCGTCTGCTCTTTACTGAGTTGCTGTCGTTTTTTTCCTGCCTGCGTGCCATCTTTCCCCAAACCATGTGTGCTGACCACCTCACACTGATGATCAGTCCGTCGGTCAATAAACACAAAATGTTGGTAGTGCCCTGGGGTTGGTGACCAGCTATGCAAGTGCCCTGAGAGCTGTATATTCAGGATTGGGATTGAGATGTCTCCAAGGCCCCATAAAGTCCCTGGTTGACTAGGAAGTTAGTCCCTAGACTCCTGGTGGCCCTGTTATGCATGGACCCTGTGTGGGGTGGTGGAGGGATGATTGAAGGAAAAACAAAATATAAAAGACCAGATGCCTGATGTTTACATGCAGTGGATAAGACTGCACCCCCCTTGTGTTTGGTCACCCATGGTTTGTATTTAACCATTCTTAACCGTGGTCTGAGTTGTGTATGCTTGTTCACTCTCCCCGACTGTTTTACAGGCCCTTTGAAGGCAGACACCAGCTCATATTTCTGGTGTCTGCCTCCCCCACCCCACCCCAGGCGCCTAGCAACACACCGGGCTCATGGGAAGGCCAAACTAAGTAACCAGCTGAATGGAGAGGTGGAGGGGTTAATTAATCCTAGAAGGAAGTCCTCCCAGAAAGTTCCAGCCACCTGCTCCCCAAGGGCCTACAAAGCTCGCTATGGCACCCTCTGCCAGCCCAGTGCCTCCTGTGCCTGATCTTGCCACTGCTAGCTATAGGCTAGGCCTTCCTCCTTCAGCCCCTGGGGAGGCTTTGCTGGCCTTCAGTTCTGAGTATTTCAATTGGCTCTGTGAGCAGGGCCTGCTCCAAGGCCAATCTGAACGAATGTGGCCACCTCCCTGTTTTATAAGTCCTGTTCCTAAGCTGGAGCCTACAAACATCTCCCTGCCTTCCTACACAATTTGTGGCTCTGTTCCCTCAGAGGAAGACAGCCTGAACCATCCTGAGCTTGTGTTTTCCTGAGGCCTTCACACACCTGCTCACTTGCTGAGTGAGGATTTGCTAGGCCCTGACTCTGGTCAGGGGCAGGGCAGAAACCTGGGCAGCAGTTGGAGACAAGCAAGGGAGGGCCCCTGCTCTCCTGTCACTCCAAGTCCATCGGGGTGACCAGAACACAAGGCTCATTGCGAAACCCTACAAAGCAATGCTTGCTTGATAAGCACCACATGTGCGGAGAAAGCTCAGCCCAGCCCAGCCTGGGCACTCCTGGGTGGGCCAGGGCCTGGGAGGGACCCACAAAAAAAATGGGAAGAGGATTCTTCCAAGAGCCTGGAGAGCCAGTTCAGCTACTCACCAGCAGTGTGACTTTGGGCAAGTCACTTAGCCTCTGCAGATTCAGGTTGTTTCTCCACATGTGGATGTTCTAGGATTTTGACCAGACATGGCACAGGGCTGCAGACTAGTTGCTAGAAACAAGCCAGGCCAGCAGGCATGGGCCTGGGGTCTGTGATCCTAAGCACAGCTTGCCATGACCACTAGGTGGGAGGGGTCACCCCTGAGAGGTCATCGGGCCTAGAACCACATCCTCAAGTCTGGAGTCCTCACCCCTGTACCGTCTTCCCCAGTTCCCAGGCTGCAATGGGCAAGAAAAGAAGAACCCTAGCTGGGCGGAGTTCGAGGGGGTTGAGGGGCTACAGAAGCCACATCAGCACCAAGCAGGACAAAGATGAGCTGTCTTCCCCCAGCTTGAGGTTGTTTATTTGCAAACAGCAGTGTTTGCGTTGGCCACTGTTCTCCCGCCTCCCAGGCTAACAGAGGCTGTCTGTGCACCTGCCCCGCCCCCTCTCGAGCTCTGTCTCTGGCCTCCACCAGGGCCTGCTGCATTTGCAAATCCCTGCCTCTCTGCAGCGGCTCCCTGTATGTGGAATCTGAGCAGACTCAGCATCCACACAAGTGGAGTGGTCAGTGGAGATTTAGGAGAGATTTAGAAGGGAGGGACACTCTGGCTTTGTGGATAGCCAGCAGGGAACATGTGCGCCTGTCACGCCTCAGATACCTGACTCTGACCACAGCTCAGCATTCCATCCCCATCCCAAATTTCCCAGCCAAGGCTCAGAAATGGCCCTGGTCAGCACCCATCAGTGCTGGGAATTTAGGACTCCAAGCAATTCTGAATTGGCCTCTTGGAGTCCCAAAGCCTTGAACCCAGGAAATCAAACATCCCTGAAGTCTGGTAATAGCAGGCAGACTCTGCAAAGCATCCCTCTGTGAGGTCACACAGCCCCTTCCCAGCATTTCCTTCCTTTGGGATAAGCACTTTCCATACAGGGCCCTGTCAAGCAGGCAGCTACCCTTGGAAGGGGGGCAGTACATCAGTCCCAACAATGAAAGAAAAATGAGTTTTCTTCTCCGACAGAAGAAATTAGCCAAGACACTGGGTAGGGGTACTGGACAGTGGGGAGACACTGAAGTGGCAGAGGCTCGGCAGTGGGGCCCATGGGGCATCCAATCCCCATCTTGCTGAAAGTGAGTCCTGGGAGACAAGTCCTTGTGCTTTGGAGCAGAAGCTTAGAGGTGGGAAGGGGAGAGAATGGGTCTAAGAATGTCCGTAGGGATAGACATCACCCTGTTCAGCCACAGGACCATATACTAAGGGAGGGATGCCCTTTCCTTGCCTATGTGCCCAGTCCTTGTCTTCTCTCTGCCTAGAAGCACAGGGAGGTCAAAAAAATCCCGAAGATATGTCTGCAGAACTCCCTTCCTTCCCATCCCAAGGTGTCAGCCATCCCTGCAGGCTTCTCCACATCCTGGGCCTGTCTGGGCAGCTCCAGAAAGGGCAATGCCTCTGGTGAGAAAGCCACCTGACCCAGAATCACTCCTCAGCAGACTTGCAGGCCCAGCCAAGAAGGGAGTCTTGAGGGGCCTGAGTTATGGGTGCTGGAGGCATCAAAAACCTTGGGCCTTAGGAGCCTTGAAGTCAGGCAGCTGAGGGCACAGTCAGGGCCCCTCAGCTGTGTGGCTCTGAACCTCTCTGAACTCTAGTTTTGTCCCAACCCTGCAGTTATGAGAATTAAAGCAGGTAGTGTGTGTGTGAGAGCACCTGGCCCAGAGCAAATGTTTATAAATGTTTAAAGCTTCCCTCCCTTGTGACTTGGGCAAGTGGCAGGGTTGCATTCCCAACTCCTCAGCACAACTTAGCCAGGAACCCCTAAATCCATCCAGGAACCCCTAAATCCATCCAGGAACCCCTAAATCCATCCAGGAACCCCTAAATCCATCCAGGAACCCCTAGCCCGGGGTCACTACTAGGTCTGCTCTTAGCAGCCTGGTGCTAAAATTTGGGCACAGGCCAGGCCCTGCATGGGCAGAGGGCTTAGGAGCAGTGCCTCCGTGCCTTTCTTGAAGTCACCCTTAAAGGGAGATCCTGGGCATCCCTGAGCTGAGTAGTGGCATTCAGGCCCCAGAAGTAAAGCTGTGCTGTGGATGTCCACCCTTCCAATTCCCCCTCCCTATACACACACACACACACAAGCATTGCACCCCACATTTGAGTAAGATCAGCTTACTTGATCCCACGTGTTTCTCCCGTAAACTGGGAATGTGGTGGTCTAGGAGGGCAAAAGAAATCCTGATGGTGGGAGAGCAACACCTCCAACTTGGGTGCTGTGATGGTTAGAAGCATGTTTCAGAGCTGACCGTATTTACAAGATTCCCGGATTTCATAGTGACAGCTGCTGAGCCTCCCTGTGTCCTCTCCCACCTGTTGTCCCCTGACTCACGGCCCTCCTGCCTGCCCAAGGCCTCTGAGAAAGTCCCCAAACATCCTAGTCTTGGCCACCCTCTACTTAGTTTCAAATATCCAAATAAGGAGTTTTAAAGTGTCCAAGAGAAGCCTCAGGATACATAAAACATCAGGCCTTGGGAGCTGTGCAGCTTTGAGGCAGCTTGATGCAGGGAAAAGAGGCAGTGACATGCAAGGCCAGTCAAGGCCAGGAGAGGCCTGGGAACTGGTGTCCTGAGTCGCGGGAACAGGATAGGCACATCTGCCCCGTGAGATCAGACCAGCCTAGGGTTGAGCTCTACCACCTCTATGCTGGGTGACCATGGTCAGCTAGTGACCCTCTCTGGACTGAGGGGACTGATTCCTACCTCTCAGAGTTGTGAGGATTGAATGGGATCAGGGTGCAAGGTCGTTGACCCAGGACCTGGCACCACGTCGGTGGTCAGTAGCTGTAACAACATGCTTGATCTAAGTTAATGGCATCTCCATCCTTCCCAGCAGCTCAGGCCAAAAACTGTGGAGTCTTCCTTCAATCCTCTTTCTCTCATATCCCACAACAAAACTGTCAGCAAATCCTGTCATCTCTCCTTACATCCAGCATCCTACCTATCTTGTCTCACCACCTTCCATCGGTCCAACCAGCTCCAAGCCACCACCCCCCCTCACCTGGGTTATTCCAGCAGCTTCCCATTGCCCCTTCAGTGTTTTCTCAGCACAGCAGCCAGAGGCATCAAACCCCCTATGGCTCCCTATTTTGTTCACCCAAGTCTGTGCAATAGCCAGACAGGCTGCTCGTGATCAGCCCTCCCACCCCAACCCTCACCTCCCTGGCCTCTACTCCGGCCACTCTCCCCGTTGCTTCTCTGCCGCAGCCTGGCTGACCTCCTCCTGTTCCTCAACACACAGGGCCTGGGCTCTCCTTGCCTGGGGAGCACGTCCCCGATACTCATGCTACACGATCTCTCCATCCCAATGAGACCCACCTTGACCACTGCTCTTAATACTGCTACTTGCCCCCAACCCAGAATCCCCTTGCTCCCTCGCCTTGCATTATGGGTCCTCTTCCACACGGTACTTAGTACCTTCTAGCACACTATGTCACTTGCTGATTTAATCTCCATTTTGTTTTCTGATGTATCCCAGGCACTTAAGAGCTCAATAAATTTTTGTTGTATGCATGATGTAATCTCACAATAACCCTATGAAGTGGTTAAAGCAACCTATTTCTTTTTTTTTTTTTTTTTAAAGATGACCGGTAAGGGGATCTTAACCCTTGACTTGGTGTTGTCAGTACCACGCTCAGCCAGTGAGCGAACCGGCCATCCCTATATGGGATCCGAACCCGTGGCCTTGGTGTTATCAGCACCGCACTCTCCCGAGTGAGCCACGGGCTGGCCCACAACCTATTTCTTTTAAATACAGAAACCCCTAAGTTTTCCACAGTTAAGTACTGATCCTCTCCAAGCGCCTTGGTTCAGGGTCAGTGTGGCAATGAAAAAATGGCTCCCTTTCCCCTCAGACTCACCCTTTTATGATTCTCCTACTGGGGGCATTGGCCCCTTTAAACACTGGTATAAGCACAGATGTAAACCCATTCCTTTGGCTCCCCTCTGCACAGCTGAGGCCAACTGGATCTTTCCTGAGTTTTTACTATTTCCTACTAAGGGAGAAAATTAGGGAAATTAGCACAGAAAACACAATCATAAATAAGGTTTCTGATCCTGTCCTCATAGTGTGTGGGCTCTGTCTTGCTTCCAGTACTTTCTGAGGTGGCTGCCATATTGCCTCAGTCCTGGCACAACTCTCAAGGCAGCTGGCCCGTGTTCCCTCCTTCCTAGGTCCCAGCCTCCCACCCACTACCTGACTCCTACCTTCTCCCTCCTGCCCCTGGAGCTAGAAACCTTACCCTGCTGGTTTCTAGTCATGATCTCTATAGACAAGGTCACTTCTCTGGGACAGTTTCCTCCTCTGTAAAATGGGAAGGGCAATGCCTCGGCCTTGAATACTGGTGGGAGGTACAGACAAAGTAACAGGTGTGATGGGCTTTGGGAACTTTCAAACCTTACACAAATCTGAGATAAGTGGGAGGTGTGCACGTGAAGTCAGGGCCTGCCCCAGAGCCAAAGTGACAAAGGACCCTGCACCAGGGCGCAGCAGGGGCTGTTGACACAGCCGGTATCTGCAAAGCTCACCCTTGCAGAGTCATGTCGCCCCTGTAATCCAATCACAGACAAAGGGGCTTTGCTCTCAGTTAAACAGTGACGCTCTGGTCTCCCACCTACCTGGTTGTAGATGAGGGTAGCACCAGGGGAGCTAGAACAGAGAGGCCAAAGTGGGGCTGTGCTTGGAGGTGCCATCAAACCTGGTACAAGATCTTAGAGGAGCTCAGGCCCTGGCAGGAGCACCTTTGAAAGGAGAATCTTTATACCTTCTTGGGAAACTTCGTTTGGCATAAGGCACTCCATAAAGCACCTACTATGTATCAAGCAATGCAGTTGGTGTTAGGGATACAATAGTGAACAAAATAGGGCTCTGCCCTCATGGGCATACTGTCTATGGGCAAGACAGATATTAAACAAATACACCAATAACTAGTATTCATAACAGAGGCAAGCACTTAGGAGGAGAGGCGTAGGGTGCCATGACAGTGTACAATCGTGGAACTTGACCTTGTGGAGTGGGTGTCAAGAAAACGTCCCTGAGGAGGTGCCGTGTGAGCTGAGAACTACTTGCAAGACAATGTTTAATTATTTCTAGCAAGTCAGAACAGGGCTCCCCACGTGACCCTGTAGCCCCCAGGAAGCTGAACAGAAAGAGTGACCCTGAGGGCCTAGGCCAAGCCAGGCCCCAATAGGAGATACAACCTGGCAGTGATAGAGCAAGGAGGTCCTGAGGGGTGCAGTCTGGGCTGGGCCCAAGCACGCTGAAGGCTGTCCCCCCATCCTTCTGACAACCACTCTGTCACCTAGCACACCCGTGTGCACACTCGAGCCAGTAAACACTGCAAGGTCCTGACTGCTCAGCCAGCCATGGACATGGTGGGGCAGGGCTCCATGACCTCATTGTAATGGTGTCTTACAGCCCTGCCAGCAGGAGGAGAAAACAAACACTGAAAAGTCCCCCAGTGCTCTCTGATGCCTGCTCAGGAAGACTCAGGCGCTGCAGGCTCCAGGCTGCATGCTCTGCTCAAGAAGCCTGAACGGAATTCGAAAGTACTTAATTCTCGCTGAAGAATTCCAAAGATTGCTCAACATTCCTTTGGCCCCAGGAACTGGGGTTTGGCAGGAGATGCTGAGAGCTGGCAGGAATGGGAGCCTGTGAGCTGCCATAGGGCTCAGGACTATCAGGGAATAGCCCTGTGCCCTGGGGGCAGAGAGAAGGAGGTGGTGGGCTATCAAGACCTGACCCTCCCCACACGCATGGGTACTGAGAGTGGAATGAATTTTGGTGGAGCTGGAAGGAAGTTGGGAAAACCTCTGGGGCTTCTGTAGAAGAGAGATGTTCCTGCCCTCTGTTGAGAGCTGCCATGTTCACAAGGGGGCCCAAGACTGGGGTCCCAGATTTTCAGGCTCTGGGGCAAAGCCCTGTTTTCCCAGCTCTCAGGAGACACAGGAGTAGCTCACTGAGATCAACTTTCTATAACTACTAAGAAAATGAGCTCTGTCTTCCCAGCTGTCTGCCTGAATCAAATGCCCCCTCCTCCAGGCAGCCTGTTTCCTGCCAGGACTGAAATCCATCTCTTCCTCTCCTCTAATAAGGCACTAAACATTACGGTAAACATTATGTGCTTGTTTCTATAAGTGTCTTCTCTCCACTACTAAGGAGAGGAGGGGAGGGCGGGAGCCTTTCTGGCTCATGTCCGTAATTCTGCAGGGCTCAGCTGGCCCAGAAATGTGGACACCAAGATGCTTACAACAGGGGGAAATGGCAAGTTATATAAAGGTTCGAGAACAGGGGTTTGATTAAATAAGTTAGAGTGTACCCATAAGTCAGAATGCTAGGCAACCGTCGGCAACTACGTTTTCAAAAATATTTGAAGATATCAGAGAATATTAAAATCAACAAACTTCCATCACACAGAACTAACCACTATTAACATTTTAGTGTTTCCTTTACTTATTTTTTTTTCTATGAAGATATACAAATACAGTAAAAATCTACCAAAACATGATATACATGGGGATAAAAATTAAATTGCATCCAGTGTGGGGTTGCATTATTGTGAAGAATGGAAAACAGCATTTGGAATGGCGTGGGGAGCCTATATTATTACAAAAAGCACAATATAAAGATGCTGAAAATTATACCACACTCAGGACTCTATACACTGAACCAAGAAAAGCCCCCAAAGACCACGTGGCTGTCACTTGCTAACCTCACCCACCTGGTCCTCAGAAGGGAGGAGCAGTGGCCCGCCTCCCTTGAGAACAAAGGCAGGGAAGAATGGAAGCCTATCGATGACATGCAATTGTGAATAATTGCTACCTTTCACATATATTTCTAATGAAATTAAAACCGTATCGTATGTATGTTTCATGTCCTTTTTTTATTTAACATTGTATCCTAAGCAACACTCCATTCTATTAAATATTGTTTTTAAACATGCCGTTTTAATAAATGTCCTTGTTTTTAAAAATGTTTTTGTTCTTATCTTTGATTTCCCCTCCCCCTTACTCATAGGGTGCAATTGCTGGGTCAAAAGCCATACATATATATTTTTTTTCTTTTCTTTTTTTTTTTTCCTTTTTGTCTTTTTTTGTGTCCAGCAACAGACCGCAACCCTCAGTGTCGCGCCCGTACCGGACCGGGACCAGCAACGGGATCGCAACCCTCGGTGTTGCGCCCGCCCCTTGCCCTTGCTCAGCCAGTGAGCGGGAACCGGTCTGTATGTGGGATCCGAACCCTCGGCGGGAGCGCCGCCGCCGCTCCCAAGCAGCGCACTGTAGCAGTGCGCCACCGGGCCGGCCAAAAGCCATACATATTTTTAAGATTATTAAAATATATTTCCACAGAAGTAGTCAGAGGTTACCAGAAATGGGGGGGGGGGGGGAGGAGGTGGATAGGGAGGAATAATGAGATGTTATTGCTTAATAGGTACAGAATCTATGTTTAGAATGATAAAAAAGTTGTAGAAATAGAGGTAGTGGGGACGCAGCATTGCGAATGTAATTAATTCCATGCAACTGTATGTTTTAAAATGCTCAAAATGGAAATTCTTATGCATGTTTTACCACAATAAATAAATACATATTTTTTTCCAAATTTCCCTCCAAAAAGTTGTTCCAATTTACACACAGCAGCAAATGAGAGTGTTGCCCGAAGCCCTGTCAGTGGGTGCCCTTATCATTCTTAAGTCTGAGTGATGAATCTGAGAGAGGTTTCAAAAGGTAGAATTCGTAGGATTTGTTGGCTGCTTGGATGTGGCAGGGTAAATCGAAAGAAGGAGAGGTGGTATTGAGGTCCTTGGCTTGGATGTGTATAAAGATGGCGAAGCCTTTAATTGATAAAAGGAAAAAAGAAAGATGATTGGGATCAGAAGAATAAAAATTCAGTTTGGGAATATTGCACATTTGAAACAAATAAAAAACCACATAAGACCCAGTAGATAAATAAGCAAATATTTCCCAAAAGAAACTATGCAAAGAATTAAAGAGTAACAAAATCTTACCATTCCATTAGCTAAGATTCATTTGGCTGAAAAGAATAGGACTTTAATTTTTTTTTTTCCTTTTTGTCTTTTTTACTGACCAGTAACGGGATCGCAACCCTCAGTGTTGCGCCCGCACCAGCTCAGCCAGTGAGCAGGAACCGGTCTCCACATGGGACCCAAACCCTCGGTGGGAGCGCCTCCGCGCTCCCAAGCGGCACACTCTCCAGTGCACCACCAGGCCGGCTTGGACTTTAATTTTTACAAGTTTAGTTACAGGGGGAAACAGGTGAGATTCACATAAGATCTGGAAGAACAGAGATGCAACTAAGAAGAGACCCTTACACACTGAGAAGATTCACTCTCTTTCTCGTCTTTGTTTTTCTCTACAGGTCAACTTTATTCTCTCTCAGACTGGCATTGTCCGTATGGCAGGAAGCATGGCTTTTAAAAGTTTATGACCGGGCCGGCCCGTGGCTCACTCGGGAGAGTGCGGTGCTGATAACACCAAGGCCCCGGGTTCGGATCCCACATAGGGATGGCCGGTTCGCTGACTGGCTGAGCGTGGTGCTGACAACACCAAGTCAAGGGTTAAGATCCCCTTACCGGTCATCTTTTAAAAAAAAAATAAATAAATAAATAAATAAATAAATAAAAGTTTATGACTCACCTCTCACAACTTTACCTCCAGAGAGCTACTAAAAGCTGCTGTCTCTGGTCTCAAGGTCAAAAACCTCAGGAAAATGTTCTGACTGACCCAGCTTGGTCAATCATCTGATGCCTGGAGGCGAGCAATTATGATTGGCCACCTTAGGTCAAGTACCTTTCTTTAGGCTACTAAATAATGTCTGGGGACAGGCTTTAGATGAGAATGGAGTATGCATGGGAACCACATGGCTAGAGTTGGGAAAGAACACTACTCAGAAGAAGGGGGTGCTCTCTGGGCATGCAATGGGTATTCCCTGGATTCCCAGTACATCCACATACTTTTCTTCCCATACAAATAATGGCCCCAAATATCCTCACTGAACATAATGCAACCATTCCCATCTCAGTGGGATGTAACTCAAAGCCTTATCCAGCTGCTGCATCTAGCTCCAAGCTCAAAATCTACTATACGGAAATCTCTTTTTTCCTCTGATAGCCGTTAAGATTTACTAGTTTATTCTTGATGTTCTGCAGATTCAGAAAAGCATGTACAGATGTGGATTTATCATCTATTCTACTCAGCATTCTGTGGGCACTTTCTGTGTGTGGATTCTGAGAATCTTGACCATGATGTCCTCAAACTGTCCTCTCCACCTTTTGCTCTAACCCTGTCTTTTGAACCTCCCCTTGGATAGAGCCCCTCAAAAATTTTTCCATGTCTCATAATCTCCCTTTCATAATTTTTTTTTTATCTCCTATATGCGGTGTCCTGGGTGAATTCCCCAGCTCCATCTTCCAAAGCACTGATTATTTATTCAACTATGTTCAGTCCAGAGCTTCCCTATCTGCTCAAATACTGGATTTTTCATTTCCAGGGTTTCTAATTATTCCTCTTTAATATCCACTTATTCTTGTTCATTTCTTTCCTTGTCTTTTGAGGATTCTAAATGTGTTTATTTTACACCATTTCCATCTTGTTCTACTATTTTCTTTTCATCAGGAGGGAGTTCATCTCCTGCTGATTGCTTTTGTTGGCAGTCTTTCTTCACATTAGTTTTCCTGTTTCTTATCCAGAGATGTTTATCTTCTTTTGAAATGTGGCAGTATCATTTTATTTTTCTCTCTTTGTTGGGGAGGCAGCTTAGAGTGATGATTAAGAGCTCGGGTTCTGCTGCCAGACTGCCAGTGTTCAAGTCTTGGTTCCATGACTTAATAGCTGCACAGCCTTGGGCAGGTCTCATCATCTCTCTGAGCCTCAGTTTCCGCATCTGCAAACTGGGGGATAATAATAGCTCCTATCTAATAGGGTTTTGGGGGGGGGTTGAATGTGCATGCATATAAAGCATGTAAACAGTGCCTAGAACATGGTGAGTGTTTAATAAATGTTACAAATTATTTCCACATATTTGAAGAAAATGAGTGAGTTTGAGTGTATACAGAAGTAGTGCTTGAAGCGTTAACTTAGAGTGCTACTTGACAGCTAGTCCAAGTCCAGGATTTCCGGGTGCCTTCATTCCCCTTGGTCAAGGCTTCTTATGGCTCCTCATGATTTGGCCCTCATTGGTTACCTGATTGGTACAACCACCAACCACCTCCAGCACACCTCGTGTACAATGCTGGTGAGAAACAGGGTAAACATTAGAAATGCTACCATTTAAAATGGGTGAAAAGGAAGCAAACATTCAATGGACAGTGGGCCACCATTTAAACCACATTCAGCTGTTTAGGGGTGGTGAGGCCAGAGCTATGGCTGGTGAATGTCACTGCATCCTTGGCAAGGAGAGAGTTCTCTGGTCAGCAAGTCTGGCTCTCCAGGTTTTGCCTGTTGGGAGCAATTCCTTTCACCCATATCCACAAGACCCCCCTGAGCACAGCAGTAGAGTGCATTCCCCTGCTCGGGGCTGTATCGTTGCCTGTTGGACTAGGTACCAGGGGATTACCTGAGAACAGAGTTTCCCAAACTTGTTGGATGATTGAAATCTCCTGGGGAATTTGGTGAAAATACAGATCTCTGATCACACCACAGATCCACTAAATCTCCAGGAAAGGTGCTTTGGGATCTGTATTTTTAATGATCATCCCAAGTGATTCTTATCATCAGGAAAGTTTGGAAAATAACCACCTTAGTGGTTGAGCAGTCACAATCTCAGTTTGGCAGACTTGGGCTGTTTTAGTACATAAACCCTTAAAACTTTAATCATCTGACTGTGAGTTTCATTTTGGGGGTCTCTATTTGCCAATAACCGTCTATGGCCATACTGCCCTGAATGGGCCTGATCTTGCCTATTGGCCAGTAACCAACTCCAGAAATGTTGTAAGGCATCAGAGTTATATTGGCCCCTGCCCGTGGGGCTCCAGCGTCTTAGCAGCAGCCCTGGAGGCTCTGCCCACCCCCTAGGACTCAGCAGGAAACAGCGGGGAGGGAAGGCCACTCTGCCCTGCGGTGTTGTCCCTGCCCCTGGGACTTTCACATTCCACTGTGGTGGGGTGGGAAGAAGTTGGTGATTTTTCATTAGGCAGCGTGTGCACAACATGACGTGCTTGGCTGGTTGTGGTCCTTCCCAGGATCACCTTTTCAATTTCCAGGATTCTACGGCTTCCAAATCAGTGCAGAACCTTTAGCGTGGGAAGAGAAACAGGTTTTTGCTGTTGACTTGGCATGAGTTGGTCATCGGTACTGCTGGCTAATAACAGAAAGGCCTTGCATAAAGCTGTATCTATCTGTCCAGTGATTCCTTGAATGCCTCCTTCATCTGGGTCTGCTCTTTCTCTCTCTCACAGCATCCTACAAAAGACTGCAAGAAATCACTGACACTGACACTGACACATTCTACGATCATGCTATTTTCATACCAAGTCTCCTAAAGTGTAAGTGTGAATGGCACATGGTCTGAGTCCCATGAGACACTGGAAAACAGTCTAACCAATTGCCTGATAACATAAAAAGAGAGAATGCAATTTTCCCAGCTTCAGATCTAGGGAAGTCACGGCCAACCCCCACCCCCCTAACCAACCTTGATTCAGCCATTTGAGACTCATCAATTCTATATCACAGTTCAAGTTCCAATTTCTGTATTAAGACTCTTTTAGTGGTAAGTGACAGAAACACACTCAAACTAATTTTGGCAAAAGGGACGCTTATTGGACAGGTCACATAGCCAGGAGAAGAGCAGGGGTACAGCTGAGCTTAGTGACCAAAACCACAGAGACTTTCTCCCACCCCTCACCCGTGCTTTCCTCTGCACATCAGCTTCATTCTCAGACAGGTTTGGGATAGATGGCAGAAACGTGCCTCTGGCAGCTGCTGTGACTCACCTCTCCCCACTGCACCAACAGAGAAGAATGCAGCTTATTTTCTCTAATCCTAAAATTTTAAATTACAAAGAAAGACTCTGAGTGGCTTAGTTTGGCTCAGTTATTCAGCTCTATTTTAAACCACATGTTTAGAAGGAAATAAAGGCGCATTTCCTAGAAGAAGAGTAATTTCTGGGTAGACAGAACAATAAATATGCTCTACCCCAAAATCAAAATACAAATTAAAATGACAATGAAATACCATTGGAAGGAATGCAATGAAAATACCCAATGCTGGTACGTTGTTTTCTATTGCTATTGTAACAAATTACTACAAATTCAATGGCTTTAAAAAATGCAAAATTTATTCTCTCACAGTTCTATAGCCAGATGTCCAACACAGGTTCACGGGGCTAAGATCAAAGTGTCGGCAGGGCTGTGCTCCTTTCTGGAGCTGTAGGGGGCAATGCATTTCCTTGCCTTTTCCAGCTTCTGGAAGCCTCCCACATTCCTTGGCTCATGGCCCCTTCCTCCTATTGTAAAACCAGCAACACAGGGCCAAGTCGTTCTCACACAGCTGTCTTTCCAGTTCTCTTCCACTTTTCAGGACGCTGTGACTACATTGGGCCCAACTACATAATCCGGGATAATCTCCCCATCTCAAGGCCAGTTGATTAGCAAGCTCAATCCCCTTTTGCCATGAAAGGTAACTACTTGTAGGTCTGGAAATTAGGACATGGACATCTTTGGGGGGAGGGGACTATTTTGTCTTTCATAACAGGTAAGAGAGCAGTGAGTAGACCCTCTCAAATTCTTCTGTAAAGATGTAAAATTTCATTAAATTTCTGTAAAGCAAGTTGGTATTTTGGTAAAAAAATAGGCCTTAAAATGTCCACATTTGTTTCTCCAACAATTCTAATAATCTCTCCTAAAGAAATAATGCTAAATGCATGCGTGGGGGGAATGAATTATTCACTAAAATGTTCATCACCACTTTGCTTATAACACCAATAAATTGGAAACATCTATGTCCAGTGGCAGTAAGATTAAGTAAACCATAGTATATCCATATTAGGAAATATTATGTTGACAGTAAAAAATTATGTTTATGAGAAGCTTTTTTTTTTTTTCCTTTTTGTCTTTTTTACTGACCGGCAACGGGATCGCAACCCTCGGTGTCGCGCCCGCACCATGCTCAGCCAGTGAGCGGGAACCGGTCTCCACATGGGATCCGAACCCTCGGCGGGAGCGCCTCCACACTCCCAAGCGGCGCACTCTCCAGTGCGCCACCGGGCCGGCCCTATGAGAAGCTTTTAATGATATAAAAATTTGTGTATGTCCTAATGTTAAATAAAAAGAGGAGGATACCTACACTTTCTACTCAATTTTGTTGTGAACTTGAGATGGCTCTGAAAAATTAAGTCTATTAATTTTTTTTTAAAGAGGGAGGGTACAAACCAACCATAGATATAGTATAACCTCAACTATATAAAGAAATAGATTTACAAAAATACCTGGAAAGGAAAATGTGAAAATAGAGGTTACCTCTGGGTGGTGGGATTATTTGCAGGTAATTTTTTTTTCTCTATATGTACCTCTTTATTTATTTTTAAATTGGCCCTTAGGTGTACAGAATTGTGTTAACCATAATCCTTGTTTTGTGACGCACTCTCAGCAGTAGCCCAGGCATGACCACTTCTATTTACTTTTTTGGTTAATTAGTTGCTAACTAACCAAAGAAAACCAAAGTTAGCTGCTTACTCCAATTGATAATGGAGTAAGTAGCCACAAACCTAACACTCAAAACCAAAGCATCCCCCACCATACAGTCACTTCACTTCCACCCCCACACACGCTCTCCACGACTCTCCCTACTGAGAAGGGCCATGAGCCTGAACGCCAGGTTTATTTTTTCTTTGCTTTCCTTTGTATACCATTTTATTGCATCTATTGTGGGACTGTCAGCCCCTTGTAAAGTCCTCGCCTTTCACTTTTTACTGAGAATCCTGTGAGGAGGGATGGGGGCGGGGGGGTTAGTCTGTTTTGTGTTGCTACAACAAAATTACCTGAGACTGGGTAATTTATAATGAACAGAGGTTTATTTGGCTTACGATTCTGGGGCAGCTGCATCTGGCACAGGACTCAGGCTGCTTCTACTCATGGTGGAAAGTGGCAGGAAGCTGGCGGGTACAAGCAGATCACATGGCGAGAGGAAGCAAGAGAGAGAGGAGGTGCCAGGGTCCTATAAACAACCAGCTCTCGCGGGAGCTAACAGAGCGAGAACTCACTCATTTCTCCCCCCTCCCCCAGGCAGAGCACTAATCCGTTCATGAGGGATCCACCCCCAGGACTCAATCAGTTTCCAACACTGCCACGATGGGGATCAAATTTCCACATGAGTTTTGGAGGGGACAACACACCCAAACTCCATGGGGAGGGGGAATGGGTTTTATTATCAGACAAAAGAAGTTCTTCTACACTCAGGCAGGGAGTGTTGATATCATAGTAACTGACAAAAATGTCATTTTAACTATTTATTCCTCGAACCATCTATGATCATTCCAATAATACCCACACTTGATTCAGAAGTTGTGACTCAGCACCTGAACGTGTGTGGTCAAATCTCACACTGTCGGTGAAGGGAGGTTTTGAGGTGCCCTGAGTTTTGTGTGGGACCCAGGTCTTTCCTGAGCGAAGAGCCTCTTTTCCTGGTCTCATTCTCTGGTCTGTCTCAAGACAGTGCCGGGCTCCTTCTGCCTCATAGAGCACAGTTGATCTACCTGGAGTCCAGATGGATATGTCAAGGCCTCTGGCCCAAGCTTCCTTGAGGTCCTATTAAGTCCAGGGACCCCAGGTTAACTTTCACGTTTAAGGATTTTGATTTTATCTCTTAAGCACCTGGTAAACGTTTCACCAGGAGACCTCTTATGAGCATCAGATGTATGTCTTTGGACCACTAGGTCAAGGACCTCTGTCAAAATCTACCTGCGAAGGTTTTAAGTAATACAGATGCTCAGCATTAACCCCACTCCAAGAATTCTATAAATCTGGTGTCAGAACTGTTGAAGTATTCCCCTGGAGACCTGATATGTACTTTTGGTTAAGAACCATAATATCAGACAACATCTGGCCAAGGCCTACACCTGCCTTGGTCTCCAAATTCTTCCAGTTATCTGGCTTTTAGCCCTATGTTTTATAAGTCAAGTGTCCACCTTTTGTTTTCTCATGCCTCCCAGCAGATTGACAGTCACCTTATGACTGTCAAGAAAATGGGAAACCATCCTTGAGAGATGCTGCATTGGCTGTTTTTCATTTCTTGGCCACTCCGGTCTCCTGTAGATCTCTTTCTTTCTCTCTGTCTCTTTTTATCTCTCTGTCTCTCTCTGTCCCTCCCCATCTTTCATTTTTGATGATCCTACAGGTCAGCTTTATTGTTTTGCCTTGATTTTCCCCATACCATATGCATTTGCAGATTTCCATCCTCCACTTTTGAGATCCAAAGGACAAAAGGACTTCTCTCTGCAGGACCAGTTTGAAAAATCCTGCAGAAAGACCATGTTTGGGCTCCCAAACCAGAGTTCAAATCCTGGCTGTGTGAACATAGACAAGTTATTTAACCCCTCTGTGTCTCAGTTTTCCCATGTGTATAGTAAGTACAATAATTGTGCTACTCCGTTTGGGTTCTTGGGAGGATCCATTGAGCTAATGATGCACTCAGAACAGTGCCTGGGGCATGGTAGGCACCATATAAGTACGGCAACCACTTTTCCTGCAGACAACACAAGAATGTTTAATTTTCTTTATGAATTCAACTCTCCAAAAGTAGAAGAAATAAGGGGAGCTCCTTTGTTGGACCTTATTCTAAAAACATGTGTCAATATTGACTTATGATGTAGAAGTGACTGGACTGGGGAGAAAGTAACTGCTTCATCATGGAGCCCTGTGTAGTGCAGGAGGGACCTGTTCACTTCACGCAAGGACACAGATTTCCTCATGTCTTCATGGTGGGTGGACCACAGTTTATTTATCCATTTATCTATTAAAGAACATCTTGGTTGCTTCCAAGTTTGGCCATTATGTATAAAGTTGCTATACACATCTGCATGCAGGTTTTTGTGTGGACATAAGTTTTCAACTCGTTTGGGTAAATACCAAGAAGCATGATTGCTGGATTATATGGTAAGAGTATGTTTAGTTTTGTAAGAAACCACCAAACTGTCTTTCAAAGTGTGTGCCTTTTTGCACTCCTGACAACTGTAAATAAAAGTTTCCTCTTGTTACACATCCTCCCAAGCATTCCATATTGTCAGGGTTTGGGATTTTAGCCATTCTAATAGGTGTATCTCACTGTTGTTTTAATGACTACGATGTTGAGCACCTTTTCATATGCTTTTTGGCCATCTGTGCATCTTCTTTAGTGAGGTGTCTTTTCAGGTCGTTTACCCATTTTTTTTTTTTTTCCTTTGGTGGCTTACTCCAGTACAGGGATCCAGACCCTTGTCCTTGTTGTTATAACACCATGGTCTAACCAACTGAGCTAACCAGCCAGCACGCCCATTTTTAATCGGGTTGTTTCCTTCTCCCTTTCCCACCTCAGAAAATCCTCCCTACTCATCTTTTATTTTTATTTTTTGTCTTTTTGTCTTTTTCCGTGTCCGGCAACGGATCGCAACCCTCAGTGTTGCCCCCGTACCGGACCGGGGACCGGCGATGGGATCGCAAGCCTCGGCGTTGCTCCCGCGCCTCGCTCAGCCAGTGAGCGGGAACCGGTCTGTATGTGGGATCCGAACCCTCGGACGGGAGCGCCGCCGCGCTTCCCAAGCGGCGCACTAGCGCATTGCCCCACCGGGCCGGCCCCCCTACTCATCTTTTAAATCTCAGTGATACCTTCCTTGCATCTTTAAGTACATTTAAAATAGAAAAAAAAAAAAGCTCTTTAGAAACTCTTAGAGCATGATGTACCTCTTCTTCATAGTTACTGTAGCTGTCATTTTATATTTATCGGTGTAATTATTTGAATAATGTCTGTTCCCTTGAGTTTGTAAGAGCAGACACCACATCTGGGTTTGTTCCCTGATATATAGTAGAACTTACCTAACACATAGTAGGTGCTGCACAAATGTTTGTGGCACAAGGAATAACTAATAACCTCACTGAGAAGGAAGTGGACTGGGGAAAGAGGGGTCATCTAAAGAAACTGCCTCAAATACAGGGTGAGTTCAGAATTTCAAAGAGCATGTGTAACAGTAGCAGAGGGCCAACAACACACGCTGAAAAGCAGCACAAACCCGTAAGACTGGTGTCAGGAATACTAACATGCGAAACGAGCTGAGGCTTAAACAAATGACAGAAACCACAGAAACACTGTTTTAGAAAATTATTTGGAGCAAGACACGTAATAAGGAAGAGCCAGACCTCATACTTAGTGGAGGAAGTGAAATTTTTAATGCATAACATAATTCTCCCTCAAGAAGAGGAATTCGCAAACCAGCAAGAGTAAAAGCAAATTCCAGAAGAACATCAAGCAAGACCAGTGAAGAGGCGGGGTGGGGGCGGGTGGGGGGAGGATCTGGCCCCATGAAGTGAGTTCCGGTTTTAGATGAATCTCATTGGAACTTGGAAACTCGGTTGCAGAGCCACAGTCCATGATTTCTGAGAAATTTGGGAAAGGAGCCAATAACCAGGGAAGTGTGAAATGTTTGTCCATTTCAAAAAGAAGCAATGTGCAAATGGTGTGAATTTAGTGACCTTTGACTTCCAAACTTGACATTAACTCATGGTACAAATATGAACTAGATTTGTAATGAAGTGCCTAGAAAGTGGAATTTTATATCTTTCTACCTCAATAAACTGCCATTTAAAAGTTGCCAGCTAGGGAGGTGGAGGCCTACATCTCCTTGGAGGGAGTCTTTGTTCCTAGAGCAATGCCATGAGTGGTCTCCTTCAGTTATGTAAACGTGGGCAGCAAGGAGCCCATTATCCTGAGACTAGGTTATAACTGGGCATTTTTTTTCCCTAATGTGTAGCTTAACAGAGGCTGTTCTTCTCCCTATTTCTTACTTATGAAGAGCTGGTTGCTAGAAGCAATTGGGCGAATTTATATAGGGGCAAGGGGCCTTCTGGAAAAGGGATCAGAACCACTCACATCTCATTTGAGGCTAAATGTTATTAGATCTCTGATGGGCTGAAATGGCCACACCTGAATCCACGGATGGGTTCCACCTGAAATGACCAGAGCCCCCCTCCCAAGGGGTAGACTGACCAGGAGGGAAGAGGAAGTGTGGAATGGTAACTTGATTGTCCTCCGACGCGGTGTGTGGCTGAGGCTGAAGCACTATCCCAGCCCAGCTGCCCAGCAGGAAGGACTTATGCGGAGGAGCCCATGTGTGTCGCACTCTTGTCTAAGCACAACGCAGGAGGAAGACTCACTGCAGCCTGCATAGAGGGCTGAACTGTTGGCATCAGTGCAGCAGCAGCTGTGTGGGGCTTTCTGCATTCATTCTGATACAAATGGCGGCAGCAGCAGCAGCGGCAGCAGCAGCAGCAGCAGCAGCAGCAGAGAGAGCGCTTATTTGGTGTTCTGAGTTGAATAGTGGCCCCCAACCCCCAAATTAATGTCCACCTGGAACCTCATCACGTGATTTTATTTGGAAATAGGGTCTTTGCAGTTGCAATGAGTTAAGATGAGGTACTACTGGATTAGGATGGACCCTAATCCTGATATACCTGGAGAGACACACCGGGAAGAAGTTCAGGTGGCCATGAAGGCGGAGATTGTAGTGATGCAGCTGCAAGTCAAGGAATGTCTAGGATTTCCAGCAATCACAGGAAGCTAGGAAGAGGCAAGAACAGGTTCTCTCTCAGAGCCTCTAGAAGGAACTAACTCTACCAGCACATTGATACCAGACTTCTGACCTCCTGAATTGTGAAAGAGTAAATTTCTGTTGTTTTAAGCCACCAAGTCTGTGGTACTTTGTTTACAGTAGTCCTAGAAACTAATTGAGTTGGGCATGTGGGGATTCAAGAGATTAATTGGGAAAATAAATTGTATGAATCTTATTTGAATCCCAAGCTGGTAAGTTATACTAGTTACAGATTATTAAACAGATCTCTTGTCTGTTCTGATACATCAAGAAAATGCTGAATCTTACAATATTTTTTTGAATAAGGTAGAAAAATATGGATTGGATGATGGTACAAATATGAGGATTTTCAAATGGTGTTAAACCCAAGTGGATCGACGATTGATGCGGCTCCATAGGAAGCTTGCATGTCTCTGTCCTTTATAGTGACTTGGATAAGACCTTGAATATGTTCTTATCGAATATATACGTAATCCAAAGTTGGCAGGGATCACTAATACGATAGATGAAAGATCCCATATTCAAATTAATCAGGATAGCTGATATTATGAACCAAAAGCCCCAAGATGAATATTGTGGGGAGAAACATAAAGTTAAGGCTTCAGGTTCAAAAAGCCAATTGCAAGAATGACCTGGAGGACCTGGATTGAGAGCGACCCATGTGGGAAGATTTCTGGAGATTTACAGTTGAGTGTAACTTAATAGAAGACAGCAATATCATTTGGCTACTCAAAAAGGGAACCAAATTTTAGACTGCACTGATACAGATGTACTATAATGACTAATTCATCAATCAAGTTTCTTATCAATAAAATCATTTTAATATAGGTCATCAAAGTATACTGGGAAAACCAGACTATAAAGGACTAACTTTGATACCCAGGAGCAATGCAGTGAGTGTATTGGTGAGGAGAGGAAGGCAGTTTCCAGGAAAATGCTCAGCATGTATTACATATGGAATGAGAAGCCTCAAGATTGCAAACTGTTCCTCCTGAATGGTGCCCGTTCTCACAGAGGGAGCTAAGTATGCCCCAGGCCAAGGAGTCAGAGAAGCAGAAGTTGATCCGGAGGAGCTGTGGGCCTGGCCACTGCCCTGCACCAGCAGGATGAGCCAGTAGAGAAGCAACACGGTGCAGGAGCCACAACAGCACCTCGTGCCTGCCCGGTCCTTCACGTCTGCCTTCCCATCTCACCCACACGTCTCTCGCTGGTGGCCCACGCCAACTCCAGACTATACAGAGAAAGGAATTCTGGGAACTGTAGTTCCAGATTAGCTAAATTGACACATGCAACCCCAACACAACATCTGAAAGACTTTTTTTTTAAGTTTTTAAAAAACTTCTCACTTTGAAATAGTATTAGACTTCCAAAAATATCTCAGAAAGAGTTCCTGCATACTATTCACTGAGCTTTACCAAATGTTAACATCTTACATAACCATAGTACAATGATCAAAACCAGCAAATTGACATTGATACTGTTAACTAATTTGCAGATCCTATTAATAGTAAGTCAATTGTCTCACTAATCACGCTTTTCTGGTCCAGAATCTAACCCAGGCTTCCACATAGCATTTACTTGTTATGTCTCCTGTGTCTCCTCCAATCTGGGATAGTTCATGAGTCTTCTGCAGAAGTTTTCAAGAGTAAATATGACAAACCAGAAAATGTCCAGAATGGTGAGTGTCTGGAAAGCAAGTACCCCGAGGACACATCGCAGGAACCAGAGCTGTAGCCTGGAGAAAAGTCTTAAGGGGACGCATTAGTCATCTTCAAAGTTGCGTTCAACACTGGAGGACCCTCATGCAGAAGATGGAGGAGACTCATTCTGTGTTGCCCCAGGGGATGGAAGTAGAAGCAACAGGTGGAGTTACCACTAGGAAGAGTTCAGCTTGATGCTATGCAGAACCCTCTATCAGTTAGAACTGACTGATTGTACACTTGGCCTTGTGCCACACTGAGCTCGATCAAGGCAGACAGAGAGGTCCTTACAAGTAACAAGCAGCTAGGTAGAGGCAGGTCAGAGGTGGGATGACAGGAGCTGGAATAGACATGGGGCAGCCAGCCAGGGCCCATATGACTTAGGGACATTGGGCTCAGAGTAGAGAGCACAGCAGAGACCTGATTGACAGACCCAATGGTGAAGGCTGGTGAGGCAGCAGCCAGGACAGAAGGCACCTTCCTCTAACAGGTTTGCCGCCAAAGTCTATTAATAAGCAACTTGAGGCATTACCTGCAGCCCTACCTGAGGGTAGTCTATCCCCTACCTCATGATAGAGAGGGTGTTCTGGAGACACAGAAATTATCTTTGGTCTGGGAGTTCTGTGTGGGGAACAGAAGTGAAATCTCCTGGGGGTATTGAGGCATGCCAGCAGTTGAAAAGGAGCCAAATCCTTGGCATGACATAAGTCTGGGTAGTCCTGGTGGCTGAAGGTTTGGCCAGGATCCTTTAAAGGTATGTTGATCCTACAGTATCTATCTGAAATGCATGTCATTACTGAAAAACAAAGCCAACTAAATGGCAGCAAGGAAAAGCAATTAGCTAAAGCACAAGTAAAGATATTAGTTACATTTCTATTTTCAAAGGCAATCAATAGTTGAGATTTTCTGCCAGGTCAGTCCAGCAAATATTTAGCTCACCAAGGTCCTCATGAGTAAATAGCTAACAACTGTGTCACAAAGCAGCACTGTTATTTAAATTTATACAAAGAGGTTAATATTTTATGTGACTCACGATAAATCCTTGGGATCAGAATCAATGAAATTCAATTTAATAAAAATGTATTGAGCACCAATTAGGAGGAAAAGGACCAATACTCAAATTCCTCCCCTTTTCAGACTCAAGATTATGAGCACCTCTCTGGTGAGCTGACATGGTCCCACCTGAGGATCACTGGTGGGAAAGGCCACCAAGAGCAACCAATGGAGAACTTTCCAGGAGGGCAGGGGACTGTGAAGATGTGACTTGAGTGTCACCTCCCAACCTACCTGCCATTGCAAGGTGGGTATGTGTGTAGGAGCCTGAGTGTTTCTCAGCTAAGCATGCCACCGGAGCCGGTGCAGAGGTCTAAAGTGCCAGGGCCATTGCAGCAGTGAGCTGGGTGGGACCTCCTGTGGTCAACAATCACAATCATCAAAGGACCTGCCTTCCAGGCACTGCTCTGTCACTCACTGGCCACCTGACTTGGCTCAATTCCCTCCTCAACAGAGTTCTTTAGAGGCTTAAAGGCTAAAATGAGGGCTACATGGAAGGCTGTCCATAAACTAGAACAATAGTGTGTTTCGGGAACTGACTCCAGCTCCAGCATTTTCACATCTTTGGATGGGTAATCAAGCATCATCTCCTGCTAATCTGTACTTTGGTCTCGGCTGAGAGAAATTGTTGATAGAACCTTAAATTATCAATTGTTTTGCCCCTACTTTGGACAGTCGTGTTCTTTTATTTATTTTTTACCTAACATTTCTGAGCCTAACTTTGCTATAAAATGGGGTAACAGAATGTACCTCATAGGGTCATTGTAAAAATTAAATGCAATGACAAGTGTCTACCAAAAGGCAAGGCCTGGCACCACAGGCTTGGCGTGAGAAATCGATTCCTGCTCCCTTTCTCCTTGGAACTTTAGCTTTAGTGAGTACTTGCCTAGCAGGTACTCAGAAACAGCTAGCAACAGCTAGAATTTATTGAGCACTCCCTTTGAGTCAGGCGCTGTGTTATGTGCCCTTTTTATATTAACTGTTTTAATCTTCACAAAGACCCTGTGGGATGTGTACAAATGCTATCCCCGTTTTACAGAAAGAAAACAGGAGCACAGAGAAATTAAGTAACTTGCCCAAGATCATGCAGCTGGTAAATAACAGAGCCAGTGTTCAAACCCACACATTCCGCTCCCAGAGCCCTCACTCCTAAGTGCTGTACTATATACTTCTTTGTTACAGTGGGGGAAATAAATTCAGTCCCAACTCAGCTTGAAAGTGGCTAATAGTAATGATATGTAAGTTACCTCTAATTTGTACAAAACCTTGGCCAGGTGGGGCTTAGTTCCATCCGCTTTTCTCTGCCTTTCTAAATCATCTCAACAATGTGTTTTAATCTGCTAGTTTCCCTTAATTTCCTCATGCTGTTCACCTCAAGTCAGAGATAATTTGACCTTTTTCACTTTAATACTGCTAAATGGTCACATGCAAGAGAGTGAAGCAAGATTAATATAATACTAT
Source organism: Galeopterus variegatus (assembly GCF_000696425.1). NCBI lineage: Eukaryota > Metazoa > Chordata > Mammalia > Dermoptera > Cynocephalidae > Galeopterus > Galeopterus variegatus. The sequence goes on along the minus strand of NW_007726127.1, from coordinate 1,232,484 downwards.
GTATCATAATTGGACAGTACTCTGGGTCCAGCTGAACATAAAAAATTAGGACAAATGGGGGAAAAAATAAGATCCTTTTTTGAGTAACATGATTGGAAACTAACTTTTCGCTCCTGAGAGACACGGTGCAAAAATAAGAATTTCCCATATCAAAGAAGCCCGGAAATGATTTACGGTAGCCCCAGATGATCAGTATGACACAAAAAGAGAAGTCAGCTGATACCAAGGTGGAGGATGCAGGGACATAAGGGCTGAGAAACAGAGGTCACCATAGCAACCCACCATGCTGGGTAACCTGGCCTAGAAACACAAGGATGTGGGCTGGGCAGGATTTTACTAGGAGGGCTCTGCCTGGCAGTTTTTCTAGTGTGGCAGACAGGAGGGATCCAGGTTGTCATAACGACTGGGGTGAACTGTACCACATTTATATTCTGAACATTGACTGTGTATCTGTCCCTTGGTGAGGGCCAGGATGCAAAGATGAGATCGCACCTGCCCTCAGAAAAATCACCATCTCCTGGGACAGACAGACTAGCAAGCATGTGACTGCCATGCTGTGTAATGATTGCTTTTATGGACGTGAGGGGAGAGGAGCAAAGGGGCAGCAAGCAGGTCCAGGTACAGAGAAGATGACATCTGAGCTGGAACTCGGAGAATAACATGGTGTTTTCCAGGCACATGTCACTGAAGTGCCATCGTTCCTGGCAGAAGAAACATCGTTCACCAAGACACTGGAGTTGAAGCTAGTTTTGCATGTTCAGGAAGGTACGTTGTTGGGTATGATTAGAGTAGAGGGCCTGTGTGGAAATACGTGATAGATGGGGCAGGAGGGGGCAGGAAGGGTGAGCGGAAATCAGATCACAGATTTAGTTTATCTTGAAGGCACCACTCACCTCTGATGGCTTGCTAAGGTCCCCGAATTTTGCCTGATGGGGTGCTATGCTCCAAGGAAGTATTTTTCAAACTATAGGTCATAACCCATTAGTGAGTAATAAAATCAATTTAGTCTCTGAAGGCTAGAATTTTTTTTTTTTCCCAATAAAGAAGTAGACTAGAACAGTGCCTTTCATGAAATCTGTAGTGGAGGATCTGCTTTTTTTTTTTTTTTTTTTTTTATTTCCAATCTGTCGCAGACTGATACTTTTGTAAAATGCAATGAAACGATAAAAATAAATTACTAGAAAAAGGATCATGCTGTTAGACATCATAGTAATGTCAAATTGCTGTAAGTTTCTAAAACATTCTTTGCTTTTTAACAGCTTTATTGAGATATAATTCACATACCGTATAATGACCCATTTAAATTACACAATTCAATGATTTTCAGTATACTCAGGGTCATGCAACCATCACCACAATCAATTTGGGAACATTTTCGTCACTCCTAAAAGAAAACTTCTAATCATTAGCGGTTAATCCTCATTTCTTTTCAGACCCCCATTCCCCCAGCCACAGGCAACCACTAACCTACTTTCTGTTTCTATGGATTTGTATAGATTTCTAGGCCACGTTTGTTTATCCACTCATCAGTTGATGGACATTTGGGTTGCTTCCACTCTCTGTCTACTATGAATAATGCTGCTATGAACATTCATGTCAACATTCATGCATTCTCATTTCTCTTGAATATACACCTCGGAGTGGAATTGCTGGGTCAAATGGTAACTTTACAAGGGTAACTTTAAAAGTTTGTGGAAAAAATAGAATTAAAAGATATTACAAATCTTTCCGTGACTTTTTGAAGTACCCTTGTATGTTTATCTTTTTGAGGAACTATCAAACTGTTTTCCACAACAGCTGAACCTTTTTACATCCCGACCAGCAGGTGACTGCCACACTGTGTAATGGTTGCTTTTACGAATGTTGGGGCAGAGGAGCAAAGCAAGCAGGTCCAGGTACAGAGAAGATGGCATCTGAGCTGGAACGTGGAGAATAACATGGTATTTTCCAGGTGCATGGCATGTATTCAGGTTCCAATTGTTCCACAAGCTCGTCAGCAAGTACTATATCTGTCATCTTTTCTATAGCCACCCTATTGGGTGCGAGGTGGTATCTGATTGTGGTTTGGGTTTGCATTTCCCTGAAGGCTAATGATGTTGACATCTTTTCATGTGCTAAATGCTTACTCTTAATTTCAACCCTCGCAGGCTGGTGATGAGCAGTTTTAGGGACCACACTTGGAATAGCACTTGACTGGAAAATATGAGTGCATCACATGGAGTGAGGCTAAGTGTTGTTTCATGGAACTGTTGCTTCAGCTAGATACATGTGGTTTTGTGTTCAGGATTATGACGTAAAATGTAGTTGTATTTCCTACTGTTTGTAAACCTCTGGCCTGAAGGTTTCCTGATATCCATCCTTACCCAGGCCATCTTTGAAGAGAGACGTTGTCCCTCCAAACATAACTACAGCAGAAACCGGTCTCATGGCAAAGTGCCACTGAGCCCTGAGCAAATCCGACTGGCAGCTCCAAAATATGAAGCTAATAAAAAAAGGTTTAAGTCCCAAATTAATTTAATTAATATAATAGACCTACTGTTTTGTATCCTGTAAGACATTTCAAAATTTTTTTTTTAATTTCCATCGTGTTTTAATGCTCTGTTCATTTGATAAAAGGTTTTAAAATCTGACATCATTTCATGAAAATGTGATTGCTTAAAATAGTTGGTTTGCTCTGAAAGGCAGGTTATGCCTGGGTCTCCCCTTGGTGCCATGTATGTACACACCACACCTGAATGTGTGTCCATCACTTTATGTACATGTGTACACACATGCAAATGTCTTTGCTTTAAAAGATGATACTACTCACCCATATTCACTGCAGCATTATTCACAATAGCCAAGAGGTAGAAACAACCCAAATGTGCATTGAAGGAAGAATGGATAAAGAAAAGGTGATATAGACACACAATGAAATATTATTTAGCCTTAAAAAGGAAGGAAATCCTGTCACAACTACAATATGAATGAAACTTGAGGACATTATGCTAAGTTAAATAAGCCAGTCACAAAAAGACAAATACTGTATGATGACTCTTAGATGAGGTATGTAGAAGAGCCAAATTCATAGAAACAGAAAGCAGGCTGTTGCTTGCCAGGAGCTGTGGGGAGGAAGACATAGGAGCTGTTGTTCGATGGGTATAGAGTCTCTGTTTTGCAAGATGAAAAAGTTCCAGAGATCTGTTACACAACAGTGCAAATATACTTAATGGTAATCAACTATACACTTAAAAGTGGTTAAGACAGTAAATTTGTGTTTTGTGTTTTGTTTTTTTACCACAATTTAGAATAAAGTTAAAAAAAAAAAAAAAGATGACACTGCTTGGAAGTCACGCCAGTTAATGGACAGAACGTAGGTGCTGAATCTAACAGAACTGGATATAAATCCTCCCTCCACATCTTCAGAGCTGTGTGACTCGGGCAAGCAATATCACCCCTTGAAGCTTGAGGGCCTTCACCTGTAAAGTAGCTAGTTCTTAGTGTCATCAGGAGGGTTAGCTGGGAGTAAAGTGCCTGGCAGGAATTCAGGGAAATCCAAAGAGCTGTGCCTTCCACGTGCAGTATGCAACCCCTTCCCCTTACACTCCCTCCTGCCTGTCTGTCTGTCCTCTGGTCTGTGGGATCCAGTTTGCAGAGCTGTGGCAGTACTGCCTAGAGCTCTGTGTGCACTCACAGTGAGGCTGTCTCTGAGGGTACAGCCTCCTTGCCACGTAAAATGAAGTTAAAACCTCTGAAAATAGGACTTTTTGCTCCTTGAGAAATTCTCTGAAGCTCTGAGGGATTTAGCCTTGGGGTTCCTCAGGAGGGTCTTTCAACAGCTCGGCCTGGCTTCCAGCCTTATAGGAGGCAGCCAGAAGCTGTGGGATTTTAGGTATGTTTCTGGGGAACCAGCAGGGACTTTCTGTGCCCAGGAAAACTGCCCAGCCAGTCAAGCCCTCCTCTTTTGGCTCAGTTTTTGCTCTCTCATAAAATACACACATACCTGAGATCATACTAATACTCTCACAATTAAATAACTTCACAGTTTCGTAAGAGCTTTCACATACAGAATATCCATCCAACATTATCACAGACTGTAGGTAGGGTTATGATTTCTATTTTTACAGAAGATTTTAATGAGTGCCTACTATACATCAGGCACTGTTCTAGGCTCTTTCTCCTAAGTTATCTTCCTTCACTTAGTAAATGGCCCAGGGAGGACTTGCAGCCAGGTCTACCATGTGGGGAGCTCTTTCCAGAGCACCTCAGCTGCCTTCTGAGTCATTTTTATCTCAGTGTGAACTAGCAGGCCCCTTCCATAGAGTAGGTTTACTAGAGGAAAGAGCACAGCAGGAGCGCACCTAACAGAGACAGGCCCACCAAGTGAGGAGAGTGTGCAGTCGGGGTGGGAAGGTGAGGAGCCACTGCAATGGGGAACCCAGGACCACAGTGGTCTCACCTCTGGGCCAGCCGACCCTGCCCAAGTTCCCTAGGCTTTCTTGGTCACTCTTTTCAGACCATCCCTCTCTGATATAGTGGACAAGGTCACTGGCTTGGGAGCTGGACAGATCTGGGTTCAAGTCTCTGCTAAGCCTCAACTTCTTCACCAATGCAGTGAGGGTGATGAGTGCCTTCCCCTTAACAGTTGGGGATTCAGAGCAGTGGTGTGCATCAAGTGCTCCACACCACTCCTGGTGCATGGTAAGAACTCAGTAAATGCTGCTCTGGCTTCTCAGGCCTCTCTCCCTAGACCCTTACTCCAAAGTCCCACCTGCCTTGGAATTTTCTCTCCATGGCCAACATGACTTCTATCCCCCAGTCCCACCACACATCCCTCTCTGTTCCCCCCTCTTTTCTCACCCAATCTTGCTCCAGCTTAACTTCCACCCTTGAAAACGCTGCAGGCAAGTGCAGAGACAGGAGAGGAGTGAGGCAGCAAAAGAGTCCCTACATCTCCCATTCCCATTAAGGGCAGGCTGACCCTCTGGCCTGGCCTCAGGGACCAAATCCAAACTTCCTCCTTCTGTTTACTCCATAGCATCCCCGGCATTTAACTTGGCCCAAGTGAGAGGAGCTGTGGTTCTTCGGAGCAGCAAAGGCCCTGGGCTGGGAAAGCCCTGGGTCCAGGTCCCAGTGGGCCATCCCATCCTGCATACTGGCTCACAGCAGAGAAGGGCAGGCCTTGCTGGGCTCACACCACCCAAAGAGCATTCTGCTCCCGCTCAGTCTGGTGGGGTTTCTGGCCCCCTCCTGCTGGTGCTACAAGTCACATCCCAAAGAAAGTCACCAGAATTCTCTCATCCTGTGGGTGAGTGTCCCACCATGGCCACCTTGTTGTTATTCTTGAAGAGATACTTCAACTCACACCCCATCGCAACTTCAGGTCTCTTTGGCAAGAACGTGAGGATGGTGTCTTGCTATGGAAGTAGCGTAATAAGATGGAAAGACCACAGGCTTCCGAGCCTGCAGACTGTGACCAAGCCCCAGCCAGCCTATCAACTAAAAGTTCTGTTACCCCTTGGAACCTCAGCTTCCTCACTTCTAAAGTGAGTGTAACAACATTTATTCTACAAGGTTACTTACCGTGGAGATTTAAAAAGATGACAAGTGAAAGTACCCAACACACTGCGTATATATAAAAGATGCTCAGTAAATGTTGTTTCTTCCCACTTCTTCTGGAGGGAGGGCATAGGCCATAGCTCAGTCAATCTGCCACTGAATGCCCTGTTGCTTTCAGAGAGCTCTTTGGTGCCCTAGAAATGACTATAGGGAGGAGGAGATGCTGTCTCTGGGAAACTCCCAAATGGTAATGGAAACCTCGTACTCTACGAGGAAACCAAGATGGCACCCTGGGCTCCTCCATCCGGTCCTGCAGACACTGGGCAGCCACCACCATGGCTCTTGGGGGCCTGGCTGGCATGGCTACAAAGAGCTACTTTCTGATGAGAAGTGGATGCTACAGGGGCCGGCCCAGTGGTGCACTGCTATAGTGCGCCGCTTGGGAAGCGCGGCGTCACTCCCGCCGAGGGTTCGGATCCCACATACAGACCGGTTCCCGCTCACTGGCTGAGCAAGGTGCAGGAGCAACACTGAGGGCTGCGATCCCGTTGCTGGTCCCGGTCCGGTACGGGGGCAACACTGAGGGTTGTGATCTGTTGCCGGACACGGAAAAAGACAAAAGACAAAAAAAAAAAAAAAATGAGTATTGGATGCTGCAATACTCATTTAGGGCTCTCTGTCCTTTTGTTCAGGGATAACCCCCCAAGTGGGCTTTTCAATTACAAATGTGTAAATCAAAGGCCCTCTCCTGAAATGGAGCTGTGGTTTTAGGAAGATCCTGGCTGTGTCTATTGAACACAGAGGTGCGCCTCTGCAAAGCAGGCTGCTATGGACAAAATGTGTTCTTGCAAGGGAAGGGACGAGGCTCATGGTGGGATATGCAGTGTTTCTTTGTGTTTGATCCCTAGGCCAAGCCTGGGACCCTGTTGATAGTGACATAAGAACCTGACACTGATAATTACTTTGTGAGAGGCTTTGTAAGACTCTGGGCACAAGCACAGCTGCTATGGGACACAGATGACAAAGTGGGGCACCAAATGAAATGCCAGCACCTCTGATGGCTATTATGATTGTTTCTTTCCCTCCTAATATACTTAGTAAGAAGTAATTGCTGGCACATAGGAAAGCTGTTGTAGCAGAGTGGCTCAAAAAGCAGACACAGGAGCCAAACTGCCGGGGTCTTGGGCAAGTCACTGGACTTCTCTTGGTTTCCTTGTCCATGAAATGAGGACAACAGTAATGGGAACTAGGTGATGTGTGTAGAGCAATTAGGAACAGGCCTGGCATGGGCTGTGTTCTAAAAAGTCTCAGTTATTATTTTTTAGCCACCTAAAAACTCTTATGAGTTATATTTTGCTTTCAGTGAATTCTCTTGGGTTTTCTAGCTATGCAATTGTATCACCAGTGAATAATACAATGTTTGCCAGTAAACCTTTTTCCCGTAATCCTACTTCCTATTTCTTTTTCCTGCCTTATCTCGTTGGCTATAATGTAGGCTCTTTGGGGGTTCATTGGAATGGTGAAAACCATGTTACATTTTTGAGCAGTAATGGGAAGGCAGATGTGAGATAAGCGTGGCCAGCAGCCACATGGTGACTAGGAAGTCATTATAGTAATTTAAGTGTGATGCGAAGATGTCTTGGCTGTGGATCACATCCTACACAGCAGAAAGGAGGGGTTCCATGTAAGAGACACCTTACAGCAACAGTTGACTGGACTTGGTGATTATACTGATGTTAAAAATAAATGACTAACACTGACCATCAAGACAATTCTCATTGATTTATCAGAAAAGGAAGGGAAGATGGGGAAAGTTTCATAATCTCAGTTTATGGTTAATTTTGAAACAACAGATTCAGGAGAATTTTGTGAATACTTTTGTTTTCTACTGTTTTGCCACAGTTTGACACAAATTGTCTACTTCCAAAATACTTTACAATTGGTCAACGTTTGCAAAAATATTTCTAGTTTACAATGCAGCCTTATATATTTGGCCTTATTTAGTCCTGAGGAAATCCCTGTGGTAGATATTACTGAAGCATTAGATGTGAGGCGGTATAGCAGAGTGCTTAAGAACATGGCATCCTGGATTTGAAAGCTGGCTCTGACACTTACTAGCTGTGTAACCTTTGGCAAGTCACATAACCTCTCTGTGCCTGAGTTTCTGCATCTATAAAACAGAGGTAATAATAGGATCCCCATCATGGAGTTGTTTAGCAATATGGTAGATAGCCACAACAGTTACCTATCATTATGAATATCTAGGAACTTTATGGTTTCCTAGATCTCTCCCTTCTTTATCTGACCTTCTTAGTTGCTCATATGCCTGTCACACATTCCCTTGCAACACCCCGCAGTTACACGAGGGCCTGTTCTGTTAACTGATGAACCTGCCTCAACCTTGAAATCCTGTTTGGGTCAGGAGAGACATGTTCCCCGGGATGCATGAGGCTGAGAGGGGAGGTGTGGGCCTGGCTGAGTCACCCTGTCAGGCCCTAGAGGCACAGCATAAGCCAGTTCCCCATGCCTGGGGACCCACGGCAGCCCCTCTGAGTAGGGTGGCTAGATATTTTATGGTGTTATTAAGTAATTAGTCCAGGGCAGGAGGCACAAGCCAGACCCGCACTGGGTAGCCAGGATGTGTGGTCACCTGACCAATGAGAGACCTTTCCTCCCCATACTGAAGTCGTGGTCTCGTGCAGCTCTTTAGCCTGACTTTCACTCTCTGCCCTGCCCACGGCAGGTGACTCTTCCACTGCACGTGGGCACACATAGACAGGACTTCATGACAGATTCTACTTCAGGGCCTGTTTCCTCAGTCATATCACTGCGACATGCACAGAGGAAGGGAAAACAATGAATACACAGAAGGCAGAGGTCAGCGAGCACAGGCCAGGCGAGGAAGAGGTTTTGAGCCACACCTGAAGAGGTGCCTGTGGTAGGGAGAGAAGGAATAGTGTACATATGTGTGGGGCAGACACAGAAATGGGCTAGGCCTTGGCAGGGCCAGGGCAGCTGTTTGGCTGCAGTGGAAAATCCCAACCAGAGGCAAGAATTCCGTTCAACAAATATTAATGTCACCTACTCAGTGCAAAGAAGAGGGTCAGGCTGAGTCACTAGGCACAGCTCTGTCCTGGCACCATAGTGTTGCTGACAGAAGGACCTCAAAGGCCACTGGAGCAGACAAGTGGCTTGGAGAGGGTACAGGAGCCAGGCTGGGTGCTGAGGACCTCCTGGCCCTGAGTGGAGCCTGGCCCGGTGGGGACCAGAGCTCAGCAGCCAGCTGGGGCCTCACCCTGTGGCAAAGAACTGCTGAGTCACAGACTACTGGGGACATGCCCAGGCTGAACCAGAGTAACCCTGGAGGTCAGAGGGAACAGAGTCTGCTAGGCCTGGAAAGAGGCATCAATGGGCAGGTGGAACTGACGAGTCCTGCCTTCTTCCCCTTCAGGCCTCACTTCCAAAGGCAGCCCCAAAGCTGACAATGCTGAGTGTCAGGGTGCGGGGTGCCAGGGGTGAAAGCCACAGGCTGCCTTTCTGGGGTCAGGGAGCTCGGCCTGCCTCACTCTTCTACTTTCCACTCTATCGTTTTCTCCACGTCCTCATGATCTGACTGTGTCACAACCAACTCCTGGCCTCACTCACCCGCGACTCCACTGTTCCATTTTGCCACAGGGTCACTGTCCCACGGTGGGTACACTGGCCTTGCCTCTCATGTCTCACTGCCCATCCTCCAGGCTGGACTCAGGCTTCAGACCCCTTGTCTCCAAGCCCTCCACAATAGGCCCCAAGACCCTGGGTGGGCAGCATCTGGTCCCAACAAAGCAGCCCCACAGAGTACATGGGAAAAGTTAAAAAACCACCCTGCACGTGAAAACTACCCTGGCTGGGTGAGAGGAGCCTCCTGTGGCCATTCCCCAGGAAATGGTGCCCCAAAAGGTCAGTGCAGAAGGGCTGCTGCTAAGGTGCTACCTTGATGACGCCTTGAGTTTGCAGAGCTATTTACAGCTTGCAAAGCACTGTCACCTCTGGAGCTTACAGAAACCCCAAAGTCACAGTGATTCCCATTGCACTGATGAGGTAACTGAGGCTTGGGGGTGTTAAGTGGCCAGCCTGAGCTTGGCAGCTCTTAAGCGGTAGAACCTGGGCTTGAGCCCAGGCCTGCCTGATTCCAGGCACCACCCTCTTCCTCCTGCATCATGTGGATGGGAGGTCCTGTAGAGGCCATGCTGGCCTGTTCATCTAGGCAGCTACCCTGCTTATTTATGTCACATTCCCACTACATTCTGCAGGTCCTTTTTCCCTTGTGCCTCCTTCAGTTACCTTGGCCCTGGGGTGCCACCTGCCCTTTGCCTGCAATGCCCTTTCCCATTCTTTCCTTGCAGCCAATTGCTACTCTTTCTTCAAGAAATGCCACCTTCTCTGTGAAGCCCTCCCTGTCACAGCCCAGCAGAGCCATCCCCTTTCTCTGTGCACCCACACCTCTCTGTCCCTGGAACTCTGCATGCAATGACATTGACCTACTAAATACTGATTAACCACTTATGTCTCAGGTCCCCCCGCCCCAGTGCCCCCAGAGCACTGCTCCTTTTGCTCCTCAGTGACTGTTTGCTGGATTAATGAATGAAGTCCCAAGAATCTGGTCTTTGTCATTAAGAAGGAGCTTGCATCAGGAGGGCACCCTATCATCTTGAGGAACTGGAGAAGCTGAGGCCAGGAAAGTGACTTCACTGGCCCTTGAGCCACGCGAGGGTCACACATCCTCCTCATTTTGGCCATCCCCATGAGGACATTACTCACAAGCCCTCAGGTCCACCCACTCCTCATTGCTTTACTCAGGGAAGGGACAGCTCATGGAGTCATCTTTCCTGCCTCCTCGGTCCTATTTGCCCATGGAATCACCCTGGAGGCACCTGCCCCCTCACCCTGTCCTGCCCCCAGAGAGGCTGCCCTGGGTTCTCCCACCAGCTTCACATGGGACCAGAGGGAGCCACCAAGCCTCAACCAGTGACTCACACTTTGACCTTTGGGGCACTGCATTTGGTGAGGACAATGGCGCCAGCAGTCCTCCCACCCTCCCTCTCTCGAGCCAAGGGCCAACACCCCCTCCCTTTCTGCAGAGCCAGCCCCCCACCCACTATGGACTCCCAGAATACAGCTCCAGGGAGCCCCAAGAGAAGGTCACCCGAGCATGTCATCTGGACCTGCGGGGATTCTGAGATACCTCAGACAGCCCTACCTGTACAATCATGGCTCCCCCCACGGGGCCGTCGGGATGCCTGACATTCTACTGTTATTCATTCCTTTGATGAAGCCCAGGGCTTCTGGGGAAGACCAGCTGATCTTGGTTGGTTATTTACATCTCTGAGGAGCCAGCTGGTAGCCTACTGGGGAGGGCAGGTCTGGGGGAGGGGAGGCCATGGCTCCTGGGTAGGGACCCAGGACCAAGAGTGGCCCCAGGATTCTTAACCTGGGAAAGCTGGAAGCCAACGAAATATTCACCTCAGAGAGAAAGGAAGTGCAGCTCAACTGCCTCCCAGTCCTGCCTTAGGTCACCTGTGGGTGCTAGGGCTGAAAAGGAGGGCTGGGGAGGGGGCAGGGCATGACATGGTTGGCACTGGAGGAGTTAACCTGGGCTGCTCAGCCTCAGTGCAGAGAAGAGGCTCCCAAACCCCAGCCTTCCACATGTAAATAGAGGCAGGAACTAAGGCTGGCCTGGTGCTTCCCAGTCCACAGCCCCCCCAGGGCAGCCCCCTTCCCACTCCCTCACACCACCGACCTTCCCTGAATCCTTGTCCCAATCCCAGGAAGCCGGCAGTGCTGGCACGAGGCGCAGGCCACTGACTCATCCACCCCAACGAACGACAGTCTCCTCGACCGCACTCACACCAGCCTCATGTGTTTCTCTTTGCGCCTGCTCGATTCTCGGGCCAAATGGGCCCTGTGCCCACTGAGGGGTGGATGACCGTCTGGCTCAGGCCAGGACTGTTGCACCACAGCCCGGAGGCTCGGGGCGCTCACCATAGAATTCTTCCATGAAGTGTGCGGATGCTGTGCTCCAACTGGCACCTCTGCACTGCTCGCTCTACACCACACTTGCAGCCAGGGAGGGCTTTTCCCAAAGCAAGCATGGCCACACCAATCTCCTGCTTAAAGCCCTTCAGTGGCTCCCCAGTGCCGGGTATAAAGGCCTTGCTCTGCAGCCGGGTATGCAGGTAGTCAGGATGCGACCTGCATCCTCTGCTCACCTTCCCTCTCACTTTTCCTCAGCGCCCTCCACCTACAATACTCACAACTACCTGAAAAGACTCAGCTCTGGCACTCACCTTTGCCCGTACTATTTCCACCCCTGGGAATGCCTTGCCCTTTATTCCTGGTCTGGCTCTTATACCCTTAAAGGATCTGCCCTCTAGGCCTTCCCTGACCTTCCGGCAAGGCGAGATGTTTCCTACCACCCCCTCAAAGGGCAGGGACCACTCTTAGGCACTTCCGTTACAGTTTTGAGAGCTCAGCAGGCCTTGCTTACAGACTGCAAGATCCCAGCAGACCACAGGGACTGTTATTGGTGGCCTCCTATGAGGTAAGCTGGCACGGACAAGGCTAAGGGAAGTCATGAGGCCAAAGGCAGAGTGGCCACAGGATCTGAATGTCCTGAAGATCTCAGCCCCTCCAAGAAAAAGGCAGGAAGTTTCTGACCACCCTCATTGGCTGTACCCCTGACCAACTTCTCCCTACTCACCCATCTCCACCCTGGTTGGGACACTAAGCAGGAAACTAACTGGAGGCTCCTACCTGGTGGGGAGACATCCTCTGTGCCCACCCCCAAGACTTTCCCCAAGTGCTTCCCCACTCCTCCCCCTGCCCCTCTTTCAAGGGCAAGAAAGAGGCCCAGGAAGAAGGCAAAGGAACCATTTCCTGGCTCCCTGTGGACTGAGGCTTCAAGCTCCAGGAGGAGCTTTGGGGATTGAGGGTGGGAAGAGCAGCCTGATGGCCCACAGGGCCGAGAAGACAAAAGATCACCCACAAATGTCTAGTGGGGGTGGGGGAGAAGGTGGGAGGGGAAAAGGTGGAACAGTTATGCCAAGAATGGGGACTATGGAGTCAGACTCGCCTGATTCAACTTGACACTGGCCCTGTGGTGAGACCTCCCTGAGCCTTGTTTTCCTCATCTGTAAAATGGGCTAACGATGGTGTCTGTAAAGTGCTTAGCACACAACCGGGCAATGAGAAGGGCTCAGTGAATGGCAGGCACTCCTCCCAGAACTGGGGAGACCAGGCCCCGGCCTGGAGACTCTGGGCAGGTCCCTCCCCGCTTCAGGCTGCAGCTAGCCAGGCTATACAGCAAGGATGTGCCCACATACCTTGGGCTCATGAACAGGAGGGGTCCCCACGGCTACACTCAGCCTCTGTGCCCAGGCTGCCAGACCCAGAAAGCTCATGTCTCCCCCAGCTCCTGACCAGCCGCACAGTCACAGAGAAGAGGAAAGACAGGGCCACATAGCCAGCCCACCAGCTCATACCCTTGGGAGCTCTCCCACTGTCCAGGCTCCTAGCCCTTGACCTTTCCCTTCCTGCCCAGCCCTGTCCTCTGTCCTCTTTGGGTCCCCAGAAGCTGGTTCCTTTCCATGCTGAGCACACTTGCCTGCTTTGCTTTCCCCTGGCTGGTGAGGCTGGTGCCTGAGGGGGGTGTGGGGCTGCCAAGGCCATGACGTCTCATGGTCTTACTTGCATACTTGCAAAAGCCAAAATGTGCCATGATCATTTGGGTTTTTTAAAGTCATTGTCCCGGGCTGGGGGAGGGGGCTCTCATGCAACTATTCTTTTTTTTTTAAAAGATGACCGGTAAGGAGATCTTAACCCTTGACTTGGTGTTGTCAGCACCACGCTCACCCAGTGAGCCAACCAGCCATCCCTATGTGGGATCCGATCCCTTGGCCTTGGGGTTATCAGCCCCGCACTCTCCCAAGTGAACCACAGGGCCGGCCCCTCATGCAACTATTCTTGTCTGGGGTGTGTTTCTTACACGTCCACCCATCCCTGCCTCCGTGGTCCTCAAAGCAGAGGGAGCCAGCAGCACCAGGGGACAAGCATGGGGCTAACACTCAGCAGATGTACATCTGAGTCTCACTTGTCCACTCATAGCTGGGTACCTCTGCAAAGCTGGGATACCCCCTCCAGGATGGATGCAGCTGTGCTTTACCAACAGCAAAGAGGCATACCCGTTCCCCTGTCAGGTGGCTGTTAGGAGGCCTGCAGGGGAGAAGGGAGTCTGCCCTCACTGTGCTCAGAACCAGATGAAACTGAGCTGCCGAGCCTGCAGAAAGGGACAGAACAGAGCCAGGCAGCAGGGATTGCCCAGACAAAGGTCACAGGGCGAGGACAACACTGGAAGCTCTTGTCCCGAAAGGCAGACTCAAGAAGATATAATCTTTTCATTACATGCTCAGGCTTCCTGGGCTGCTGGCCATGGTACACCCAACCCTCAGCCTCCTCCACGGGCCCTGCAGGAACACTGCTTCCCTCTACCCTGACCCTCTCTGGGGAAAGAAGGATCCGGAGACCCCAGAACAGAGAAATGGAGGCAGCAGATCCAGCAGGGCTGAACTTGGAGCTCTTATCTCCAGGGCTAGGGGTGGGGGAGGGGAGAGCAATGCAGTCCAGATCAACTCAGGGCTGCCCCCACCACGCCCCCACTCAGGCTCTGCCAAGACCTGGGTGGGGCTGGGGATGGGAGCAGTGTCAGTCCTGCCCCCCTGGGACATCCAAAGCCTCTGGCCCAGATTGTCTGAAGGTAGTACTTGGCCAGCTCATGGGCCTGCTGTCCCCAGCCCTGCATAAGACAATGGGAGGGGTGGGCTCTGTGGGTGAACGAGAGTGGAGCCCATCCTCTCTCTCACAGGATGCTTGAAATTTTTTTGTGCGTTCTATTTTTGCTAGACAAAGCAACCTGTCAGCCTGTCCAGATCAGAGCTGCCAGTTTGTGAGCCCTTCACCCAGTCTCCTTTTATTTCTGAAGGATCCCAACACCCACACCACTGGACCCATCTGAGTCCAAGGGGTGCAGGGGCCCCTCTCTGGTGGGTCCCACAGAAGCGGGGCTCTATCCTCCCAAGGAGGAGCTTTCTATGCAATGTCTGTTTAAGGCTCACAGCCACTCCGAAATGAGTATTTTTTAACCCCTAGTTTGCTAGTGAGGGAAGAGAGGCAGCGAGTTAGCAGATGACAGGAGTCGCAGAGCGTGAGTTGGATTTAGCTGCTGAGGGCTTGCTGCCTCTCAAAGAGGAAACCCAGCAAACCAACATGGATTTGTGGAGCAGTTATGGGTTTACAAAGGGCTTCAACATATCAAAGCACGTCTAATCCCTAGGTTTACAAAGGGGAAGTCTGGATATAGAGAAAATGATGCCTCACCTCAAACCTGAGAGAATGAGGGCTGGAAGCAGGGTTTCCCCACTCTACCTTCCAGGCTCTGTTCACCTCAACAAACCAAGCCAGCCCTGTGCAGGTGCAGATAGCATGCACGACAGGCACTTCACCTCAGGGCCCTGGGGAAGCCACTCTCCCCTGTCCCCCTCCCCCACCAAGCCCCTCCTTAGGGAAGGCAGAGGAGGGAAGGCTGCTTAGGCTCCCCGTCCAGTCTCAGCACCGAGGAGCTATCCTCAGCTTGCATGGATTATTTATCCACCCAGCTGTCCAGTAGACGTGAGCAGGACGGAGCTAGGTTTGCCCCATGCCCAGGCCGGGGGCCTTTACATTGGTTTCTCTGGAACACCCATCTGAGGTCTGTGCCCGGAAGCTGAAGGATCATTCCCCAGCAGGAAGAGACGAGGACAGACTGTAGGCTGGGGAGAGACCTCTCCAGGACACTACAGCCCCGACTTCAAAACATCTAGAAGGCCCACCTGTTGGTGAGGCCCAAATCTCAGCCTAGGTCCCTGCCAGGACAGCTGCCTTTGCACAGAGAACAGGCCTTGGCCACTGGCCAGCTGTCGCCTCCCCACCCCTACTCCAGCCAACATAAGGTAGGAAGTTAAGAGCCCAGACCCTGGAGCGCTTCAGGCTGGGTTCAAACCCCTGTTCAGCCACTTGATAGCTGTGTGCCCTCGAGCACGTTCTTTTTATTATTATTATTATTTTATTTTATCATTACACAATATATACATTTTTTGTGGCTCTTTACCAATTTCTCCCTAATCACCCCTCCCCTTGCAAGTGCTTAACCTCTCTGTGCCTCAGTGTCTCCTCTGTAAAATGAGGACAATAAATGTACCTACCCCATCGCATAGCCATGACATGTGTATGAGTTAATATATGTAAAATGCTTAGGACAGTGCCTGACACATTATAAAAACTACATAAGCAATTGGTTTATCATTTTATCATTGTTATTATTATTTTCTGATCCAAGAGAGACTATGGATATCAGAGCATGCAAAAACCTAACACCCTTGGGGAGGTTCTGCATGAGGAGGGGCAGAGGCCTGTTGTGCATGGGACTGTCACCCTCCACAGGCTGGTGGCTCACTAAGGGGCTTACATCAGATGGAAATTGCCATTAATAGTAGTTCCCTCTTGGGCCAGACACAAACCTACAGAGCACGAGGGAGTGAGAAATTTTACTATTGCTGAAGTGAGAAATGTTTCTACTGAGCAGAATTCCATTTTTAGAACCAGGGAGTTATTCTGAGTGGAGGGTTGATGGTGGTTTTTTTTTTTTTTTTTTTTTTTTTTTTTTTTTTTTTTTT
>NW_007726127.1:1201578-1216055 GCF_000696425.1 Galeopterus variegatus | reverse complement strand
GGGGGGTTTTTTTTTTTTTTTTTTTTTTTTCTTTTCTTTTCATAGACTCTGCACTCTAACAATGCACACACACGTACTGCTGAGGAGAAACCAGGGCACAGTAGGGAGGCTTGTCAGGCCTCTGTGGTTGCTGGGCAACCCCTCCTCCCACCTCCCACCCCAGCTGGGGCCTAGTGGAGAGCCAAGGCAAGCTCCACAATCCCCCGTACCCCCTTGTCACAAGTGCCAGAGCTCTTAGATGTCTCTGAGCCCTTCTCAAGGGTGTCTAGAGAAAGCAACTTCTTTTTCTTTTCAGCCTGAGCCGTACGTACCTAGGAAGGCAGATCAGCAGGGAAGAGCATTTTGCACAGCTATGGGCATGCCTCACTTTCTAAAGCCATATTAGTTTCCCGTGGCTGCTGTAACAAATCATCATGAATTTGGTGGCTTAAAGCACAGAAATTCATTCTCTCATAGTTCTTGAGGGCAGAAATCCAAAATCAGTATCACTGGGCCAAAACCAAGGTGTCAGGAGGTCTGTGTTCCCTCTGGAGGCTCTGGGAAGAATCTGTTCCTTGCCTTTTCCAGCTTCTGGTGGCTGTCGGCATTCCTTGGCTTGTGGCCACATCACTCCAGTTTCAGCCTCTGTGGTCACCCTGCCTTCTCCTCTTCTGTCGGTGTCAAATCTGCCTCTGCCTCTCTCTCTCATAAGGACACTCATGATCGCATTTAGGCTCTTGCTTGGATAATCCAAAAGTAATTGCCTGCCTCAGGACCCTTAACTTAATCACCTGTACTATGACTTTTTTTCATATAAGAGTACCTTTACAGATACCAAGGGATTAAGATCTGACATCTTTGAGGATCATTTTTTACTACCCAAGGTAATGTCTTCCTCTAACAAAGCCGTGCAGTAGCTCACCACTCCTTGCATCCTGGCCCTATCACTCTCTACAACTTGCACCATAACACCAGGGTCAGGATGACCAAACACATGACCCCGCCCAGAGACTGTACCCATCCTGGAGTTGTCTTGTGTGGACCTACAAACAGGCCAGGCCTGGAGCTTCTTGGAGCAGTGTGGGTGTCAGGCTGCACATTCAGGCATGACAGCTCCCTTGGGGCCACCAGTTACTGCCACAGAAGGAAGGGGGCCGGCCTGGTGGGCACTGGATAGTGCGCCGCTTGGGAGTGTGGCGGTGCTCCCGCCCGAGGGTTCGGATCCCACATGCAGACCGGCCGCTCACTGGCTGAGCGAGGTGCGGGAGCAACACCGAGGTTTGTGATCCCGTTGCCGGTCCCTGGTCCGGTGCGGGGGCAACACTGAGGGTTGCGATCCGTTGCCGGACACGGAAAAAAAGACAAAAAGACAAAAAAAAAAAAAAAAAGAAGGAAGTACGGAGCTATAGACCAGAGGACAGGACTGTAAGAACTTTTTTAAACAAATCTTTTTTTTATTACACCCTAATAATTCAATAAGGAACTGGGAAAAAACAGATAATGCAAATCCTTCAGAATTTTAGTCCCCAGAGATAATAAAAATGTGTTGCATAAAACAACCTTCCTTCTAGATCTTTTTGTTTTTTTATTTTTCCCCAAACCTATGCTCTCTTATTTTTAAGTTAGGAAACATAACACATATGTGGAAAAATGCATAAACAATAAATATAGAGTCTAATTAATTACCACAAAGCCCACAAATAGAAGATTTGTGGAATTCCAGCTAGACCTTTTCCTATTCATATAGAACCATAAACTTATAGTTTTAGAAAATAAAATTGTGATGATATTATACATTCTGTTCTTCAACCTTTTATTTTTAATAAATAATTTATCTTGAGCACCTTTTACAGCAGTACATAAAGCATTTCCTCCATCTTTTTAAAGGCTGCAGAGGCTCCCCCATGCAGATGGACCATGATTAGTTACTCTATTGATGGACATTTAGGTTGTTTCTGGGTTTTCAGCTCAAACAAATGTGGTGAGATAATTCAGTGAGATACTAATATCTGACTTCTTTACATTGCCATAGAAGGCTCACAAAGATGGAGAGGCATTTTTCTCTCCTCCACACAACACCCCAACTTCACCCCAAAGCAATCAAGTCTTGGGTAAAAGAAGTTGGGGTTTCCCTAGCTCCCAAGAAGAACTAACAGGACATTATTCTCCAAGTCAGAGCCTCACAGAGACAAGGAACTAGATTGTCTGCAAGGGAGAGGGACTTTGTATTTGTAGAGAGACTTCCCCTGCAAGTACACAAACATCTCCTCTCAAACTGGCTTAGACGGTAGAGAGAATTGCCTCCTGAATCAGAAAAGCCTTACAAATCTTACAGGGCGGCTAGGTGGGATTCAGGTGTGGTTTGATCCAGAGGTTTCCAATATCATAGGCTTTAATTCCATTTTTCTGTGATTCTCTTGGCTCAGTCTTGTTCTATAGGTTAGCTTTGCCCTCAGGCTCATTTTTCATTCTTGTAGTAAAAAAGCTAGAGCAGTTCAGGTCACACATCTATTCATGACATCTAGGAAAAGAAAAATCTCTGTCCTGTGACTTCCAACAAAACTCCTGAGATGTATCATGATCGGACCAGCTTAGGTCATATGCCCACCACCGAACCAATTGCGGTGGTGGAAGGATGGGATGTCCTGACAGACTTAGTCTAGGTCACATGCTTCCCTTCTGGGATTGAGATGCAGATGGCTTCCCCAAAGGCAGAGGGATTTTCCAACAAAAATTGGGAGAGGGAAAATGGGGATTCATGAGAGCCTTTACAGGTGGATGGGATTAGAGAGAAATAAGTGGGTTTTCTGGACTGTGTAAACCCCACACCCCACGTGCCTGTAGAATCCCAAGGGGGTAGAGCCAAAACACAACTTTACTGAGGAACAAATTCACACTAACGCTTCAAAAATATTTCATGAACATCCTGATGTATGAGTATTTTCCCTTATTCTAGAATAAATTCCTGGCAATTGAATTGCTGGGTCAAAGGCCTTGCATATTTCAAATTTAGTAGATATTGCTAAATTGCCCTCCAAAATGGTTTTTTATCAATTTCTCCTTCCAACAATAGAGCCTATGAAAATACCATTAACCATATCTTGTCGATACTAAATATTATTCATGTTTTTAATGTTCGCCATCCTGATAGATTTAATCTGATTTTTTATATGGAGGAGGGCAAACATCTTTTCACCCACTTATTAGCTAATTACAATTCTTATTCTATGGATTGCTTGCTTGTGGCTTTTGTGTATTTTTCTGTTCGGTTGTTTACCTTTTTTGCTGACTTGTTATTACGTGTGGGAGGACCACTTAGGATGGCACCACCCAAATATACTCGAAATGTCAGTTCCCTGCCCAAAGACAAAGGAACTCATAGCGGCAACAGAACTCCATGCCATCGGTCCCCTCTGAAACCCTACTTTACTTACTAAGGCACCAATAATCACAAACCTAAAAATCACCTAATTAACATAAGGCCTCAACAACTCCCATTGGCTATTTCATTTAACTCATTAACATAAGCTATGGCCAATCAGAACAACATAACTCACCATAAGAAGAAATATAAGCCCAACCCCTGGGGGTGCTGCCTGGGGGGTGGGGGGTGCCCACACTGCTGCCTGCACGAATAAAGCCTTCCAAGCCTGATATCTCGCCTTGGTACCAGTCTTTGCTAATAACTGCCCTTTCACTTGTAAAAGCGCTTTGTAGCACAGCGATACAAACTCTTTTGTTTGATCCATTGCAAATATTTTCCTCAGCTTGTCCTTTGTGTTTTGACTTCGTATGTCGAGCTTTTGTTGCAGAACTTTACGAATTTATATAGTTAAATGTATCAGGCTTTGCTGGGTTTCTGCTTAGAAAGGTCTTCCCCACTGTTTTCTTTCGTGTCTTCTGTGGCTTTATTTTATATGTAAATATTTTGTCTATCTGGAATTTATTCTATTGTCTTTTAGATGTGAGGCAGGGATGACATAACTGTTTTTTCAAACAATGGCCAAGGGGATGTAAGAACTTTGTGAGATTCCGGCACCTCTGTAACTTTCCCACGGTTCTCACTTTTGTTAACATCTTGTTTCCAGGGAGTGATTAGAATGGATTAAAAGCAGAGTTGCTGCTTGTCTTCAAGCCTAGAGAAAGCCAGGAAAGGGGTGCCCAGCCAAGGTGAGACGTACTCTTCAGACGGTGTTAAGAGGAGGAAAAGCAGGCTGAGCTCCTGCAGCAAAGAGGAAAGGAGGGCAGGAAGAGTCACCCTTCTTCTGAGAAGAGTCCAGGGAGCAACAGAGAAAGACCCCAGTAGTGGCCACCCCACCCATGGACCCCATACCAGGGAGCATTCTGTACTTTCACCGTCCGCTTTCCAATCTTTCAGCCCAGCAGGGTGGGCTCATTAGTGTGTGTTCCCCAAGTATTTTTTGAGCACCTACTCTGAGCCCAAGAAAGGATCACTATAGCCTGGTTGATTGATAACGGAAGTCGGTAATAATGACCCTGAGACAGCAGGAAGAACTCTGTGTGGAATCTGCCGTGCTACAGGAGGCAAGAAGTCATCCTTTTAGAAAGCTTTCCTTCAGGCGTGCATGTAAAAATCTTGTTCATGGGCCGAGCCCATGGCACACTTGGGAGAGTGCGGCACTGGGAGCGCAGCAGCACTCCCGCTGCGGGTTCGGATCCTATATAGGGATGGCCGGTGCGCTCACAGCGCTCACTGGCTGAGCGCGGTGCGGCCGGGCTCAAAAAGGACAAAAAATAAATAAATAAATTAAAACAGGAGGCAAGAAGTCATCCTTTTAGAAAGCTTTCCTTCAGGCGTGCATGTAAAAATCTTGTTCATGGGCCGAGCCCATGGCACACTTGGGAGAGTGCGGCACTGGGAGCGCAGCACAAAAAAAAATGCGGGTTCGGATCCTATATAGGGATGGCCGGTGCGCTCACAGCGCTCACTGGCTGAGCGCGGTGCGGCCGGTCTCAAAAAGGACAAAAAATAAATAAATAAATTAAAATCTTGTTCACACCTGGAAAAGTAATTCCCCAACACTTAAATAAATGCAAATGGCTCTATTATTAATAGTCGTGCCCACCAGTGCCTTCCTTAGGGGGGACCCAGCATATTCTGGCTGGGTGCCTGTCTCGTCTGTTTGGGAGACATCAGAGCACCATGGGGGAAGGGCACCACCATCAGCAGCCATCCGGCCCCCATGGCAGGGGCTGGACATCGAGGGAACAATAGCATGTGTATATCTTAGTCCCTGCACATCCACATTGTTCTGGAATCATTGCTTAGGTGGCCTGCCCCACCTGAGGACACAAACACCTTGGTGTGGCAGATGCTCCACAAAGGGCTGGATGAACGCATGAGTTGGTGATGGCGGGGACCAGGGTGCAGTGCTAGGGCCACGGGGCTGCACTGGGCCAAGCCTCGCTGTGGACCACCAGGGAGCAGAGTCCATAGCAGGTGAGGGAGGCTGCAGAGGCCAAGAACAACCTCCGCCTGCGGCAGCAGCACAGCCCCTTACATCTGCTTCCTGGGAATTTTCCAAGAGCAGAGGCCTTGCATGCAGGGTTGGCAGAGAAATGGCCATCACCACCTGTCCCATGACAGTAGCCATCTCTCCCCTGGGTGGGTGGCCTCCAGCAGGCAGCCCCTCATGGTGAATGGAAGCCCCTTCACCCTCGGAAACTCCAGCAATTGCAGGCCCTGCTGGTCACCCACACGCCTTGCATTCCCGAGCCCTTTTCTGCTGACTCACTAAAGTCCTGGTTGGTCCAAACTTCCTGCCAGCAGCCCAGCCAGAGACAAAGGGGAGGGAGGTAGGAAGCCAAGGAGACTGCATCAGGATCTAGGAATGCTCTGCAGGGTGGAAGGAGCAGGGAACAACTTTCTTGTTTCTGCAGCTCTGAAGGGATGACCAGGAAGTGGACTGTCCGATGGCCTGAGTGGACTTCTCTGTCCCTGACTCAGTCATAGCCAGGCCTCACCAGTCCCCATACAGAGAGCAAGGCCCCCCAGCCCCCTGCCCCACCATTCATGGCCTGCCCTGCAATTGCCCGTGATTGCCTGTGGCTGTATTGGTCGTGTGCTATTGCCTATGACTGAGTGTTGTCATGTGCCGGATGTGCAGTTGAATGTGACTGTGGTTGTGTAGAGTGGTACGAATCTGTGTGTGACCGTGTGTGACTCAGAATCACTGTGTGTAACTGTGTCCCATTGTGTGAGTTTACGAGCCGATGAACGGTTGAATGCGATCGTAGTGACGGCTTGTCATAGCCTGGGAATGTATGATCGCCTGTGGTTGTGTGTGTTCTGTGTGGTTGTGTGCTGCTGAGGACAGCATGTGATGGAGTGTGATTGCAGTGGCTGTGTCTGTGGTGGCTGTTTGTGTCTGGGCGGGGTGGTGTGGCTGTTCATGACCATGCACGTGTTCCATGGCTCAGGCCCAAGGAGTTTAGAGGTCTGCAGCCTATATTCTGTGGTAGGGGAGGGGTATGTGAGTGTGTCTGGTGTGTGCTTTCTCCTTTCCTAGGTTCTACCCCTGAGGAGTCCATAATGGCTCCCATTTATGAAAAGAGGTGGAGCAGGGCTGCAGGATGCTCTTCCTCTGGGTTACTGACCATTTTTAGAGTGTTTTCTTTGAAGCCAGGCTGGGCTTTGGGGTAACGCCAGCCCATGTGAGCCCTCACAGCAGCTGACTCCCAGGCTGACAAAGTCCCCACACAGCCCTGGCTACCTCCCCCTGAAGGGACACACGCAGTCAGCTTTTCTCAGCCCTGGCTGCCTGCTCCCGCCCTCTCCGACCTCACCAGGGTGCAGAGTAAACACAGGTGTGTAGCTCCCCTTCTTTTCCAACCCTGAAGAGATACCTTTTAAGGGTTTTACCACGAACTCCTTCAGGGAAAGCAGATGGGGTAACCATAACATCCCACGTGAGGGATTCACCACTGTTGCGGGTGTTTACAAGCTCCTATGGTCCTGGGCCCTGGGCTGCTGCCTCTGGGCTTCTGTCCCCCATTTTTGTACCTGAAGAGGGTAGGTGAGCTTCCAGTTTGAACTGCCACCTGCCCTAATACAGGTGAGCCCACTCAGGCAGTACTCCCCATCCCTCCTCCCCAGGCTGAAGTGGGCCTTCTGCCTCTGTGAGGAGACTCCAGCTCTCAGGGCTATGGCCCTGCCCAAGAATGACAGAAATGGCCCCTCTCATTTGTTCTCTGCAGATCAGAGTTGGGCAATAACTTCCCAGATGTACCAGCCTCAAAC
The DNA here is from genome assembly GCF_000696425.1 of Galeopterus variegatus. Taxonomy (NCBI): domain Eukaryota; kingdom Metazoa; phylum Chordata; class Mammalia; order Dermoptera; family Cynocephalidae; genus Galeopterus; species Galeopterus variegatus. Next base: position 1,208,815 of record NW_007726127.1, on the reverse strand, counting down.
TGCTTCTGTCCCTGCCAGGAACGAATTTCTGTCCAGGGACTAGACCTTCTGTCCTTGTGCTGGGCCAGGCTGAGGCTGAGTGATGTGGGACAGAGTCAGCAGGATGCTGGAGCAACTGAGAGAAGAAGGTGCTGGAAGAAAGGGTGGAGGGAAAGAAGAAATGGAGAGCAGGGAGTCAGGTCACCCATATGAAGAGCTGGGTTAGGGCCAAGGCAAGTGTGCCCTACCAACCCCAGCGGGTCCACAGACTCGGGTGGGAGGGGAGTCAAAGAGAGGAAATCCTGGACCAGTGGCTCAGGATACTGAGGCTCTGGTCCTAACTCTGCCACCAGCTGCTGTGTGACCAGGGGAAGCCACGTTCCCTCTCTGGGGTTCAATTTATCTGCCTCGAAGACTGAAAACATGGTGGAAATGAAATATCTTAAGTGCAGAGCTCAGTGGCACAGGTAGTGCTCAATGGCCATGACTCCTCATTTGCATCCTAAAGACTACTATTGACACCAAATCTAAGGTCTTTCTCAGCCCAAATGGTCAACATCTCGGAAAGAATCAGTCTTCTCTCCCCCAATTAGAAGGGGCAGGGCCCGTAACACCTCAGAATAATCAACTCAGAGGAGTGGAGGTGGAGGGGAGTTGAATAGTAAGAATGGAAAAAAGCCTGGGGTGGAGGGAGGTGGCCAAACATGGTAACTTGGCTTCCCATGGCAGGGCCTGGACACTGGCACCTGCTGAGATTCTTCCTGTTCCTCCCAACTCTGTCACCTAACCTCTCCATCCATCCCATGCCTGCTCCCCCCTCCCCACCAGCCACCACTCGGCCCCTGCGGCTGCAGCTCTGGACTCAAGTCATTCTGGTTGGTGCTGTGCTCAACACTCGTGGAGCACCCAAGCTAAACTCAACAGGAGAAGCACCAGAGGCGAGAAAGATTAGTTAGATAGGCCTTACCATCCAAGAACTTTTTTTTTTTTTTTTTTTGTCTTTTTCCATGTCCGGCAACGGATCGCAACCCTCAGTGTTGCCCCCGTACCGGACCGGGGACCGGCAATGGGATCGCAACCCTTGGTGTTGCTCCCGCACCTCGCTCAGCCAGCGAGCGGGAACCGGTCCGTATGTGGGATCCGAACCCTCGGGCGGGAGCGCCGCCGCGCTTCACAAGCGGCGCACTATCCAGTGCGCCACCGGGCCGGCCCCAAGAACTTTTAATTATAATAATAATAACACTGGGCAAATTCAACTGTCTTCAAGATCTAGACAGGTGATAAAAATGACTGAAGAGCTTAGTGGAAGAAACGGTGGCATGGAGGGGCCTGAGGACCAACTGCGGACCAACATTTCAAAGTGGGCCAAAGAGAAGACAGCTTCTTCTAGCTACCTTTTAAGACATTTCCTGAGTTTTTACCAAGTGCCAGAGACACTGTAAAAAGTGCTTTCATGTATTCTGTCACTTAACCCTCTCAAGAAGTCTATGAGACAGAGGTTAGTATCGTAGGAGACAGACTCGAAGGTGACTCCCATTATCCCTGCATCCTCACATTCGTGCCTTTCTGTAATCCCAACCCTTGAGTGTGGGCAGGACCTGTGACTCATCTTTAAACAACAGAGTATGGCAGAGGTGATAACACGTCACTGTTTGATTATGTTACGTTATAAAAGACCTGGTCTTACTAGCAGACTGGTGCTGGAGACTCTCTCCCTTGCTGACTTGGAAGAAGTTAGGGTCATGACCTGAAAGGGAATATAGAAAGGGCCTTGTGGCAGGGAACTATGGGTGGCCTCTAGGAAATGGGAGCAGTCCCCTGCTGACAGCCAGCAGGAAGATCTCAATTCTACAACTACACGGAGATGAATTCTGCCAACAACTGCATGAGCCTGGAAGTGAATCCACCCCCGGTCGAGTCTCCAGATGAGAACCCAGCCCTAGCTGACACCTCACTGCAGCCTTACAGGGGATCCAGCTAAGCCATGCCTAGACTCCTGACCCACAGAAACTGTGGGTAACAAATGTTTGTTCTTACAAGCTCCTAAGTTTGTGGTAATTTATTGTAAAGCAATAGAAAATAGAAAATACAAATATCATCCCATCTTACAGATGAGGAACCTAAAGCTCACAGACTTTGGCCAGAGTCCCATGGTTAGTATGAGGCCCAGCAGAATCCAGAGCCCAGTGTCCAGACTTCATAGGCTGGTGTTCTCTCCAGGACCCCAACTGCCAAACTGGTCATTGTTCTGTTAGTGGCCACCTAAATATAAGAGGAGTAACCTGCACAGTATTGATTGAAATACCATTTTCCCAGGCTGGCTGGTTAGCTCACTTCGTAGAACATGGTGCTGACAACACCAAGGTCAAGGGTTCAGATCCCCTTACAGGCCAGCAGCCAAAAAAAAAAAGAAGAAATACTATTTTCCAGTTTCAATTCAACAAATATTTGTTGAACCCCTCTGTGTGCCCAGCACTGTGCCAGGTGCTGGGGATATGGTGGCGAGAGCAGTGCAGACCTGCTTCCAGGATGCAGAGGGCACAGTGGAGGATGTGGACGAGGGACAAGGGATACCAGTGTGATGAGAGTTATAAAACAAGGAGGGATGGGATGTGCTGGCAGCATGTGGTTGGCAGCCAGCCTCCACCAGGGGCCAGAGACAGCCTCCTTGAGGAAGTGACACACAGGTCCTTAGGGGTGGGCCTGGTGCAGGGCCAGCTCCTCTGCATTACGAAGGAGTGAGTAGGTGAGTTTTACTAGTCAAGGGTCTCCAGAGAAAACTCTCCCAGCAATGTGAAATCACTCTGCTTCTGTGCAGTAGCTTCCAGGATACTTTGTTCCAAGGACCCAGGGCTTCCATGACCTCCCTGTGATACCGAAGACCTGGGAGCCCAATGAGCACCACTTCCTGGCTGCATCATGGGTGGCTGGGGTGGGAGAAGGGGTGCTTAGCTGTGACTTTCATCCTCTAAACATCTCCAGACATCTGGCGGGGAAGAATTGCAGGTGGGGGTGGGAGGCAAAGGAGAGAGATTGGAGCAGGGGGCAGTGGGGTTGGTGAGCCAAGGGTATGAGCAGAGCTAGAAAAAAGAGCAGAAATTAGAAATGGCCTCCCTTCCCCTGCACTCAGCTGCAGTCTGTGATGACTGAGCAGGCCCAGGAGTCCTTGTCTATGAGCTGGCTGGATGGTATGGATCAGGCAGGGTCCCAGCAGGAAGCTGATGACACACTCAAAATGGGCGATTTGAAGAGCATGCAATAAAGAGATATTGTCAAAGGTCTGGGCAGCGTGTCAGAAAGAACTGCAGGAACCTGGACCAACAGCAGCCACACTTTCCACTGCTAGGCCTGACGGGGCTAGGGGAACTGCAGAGGGCTCTCCAGCTGAGTGGAGTCCTCCTGGCAGGACTGTAGCCTCAGCTGAGGGATGCAGCCAGGCTGTGGAAACCCCGCAAGAGGTGTCGGGTGCCCTGACCTCATTCTCCTCTCTGCCTCCCTTATGCTGTCGGTGCTCCCCGCTGGCCAAGGCGGAGGGTAAGCGCACCCATTGGCCCAACCTTCACAGCTCAGCCTCCCCAGAAGCAGAGCAGGGTGGAGAAGTTGGAGGGCAGACTGGAAGTAAAAAGAGACCCAATCCTAACTCCACTCCTTCCCAGCTGGTGACTCTGGACAAGCCATTCAACCTTCCTGGGCTCCAGTTTCCTTCTCTGTAAAAGAGGGATGGTGAGCATGCTATGTTTTAGTTGTTCCACAATTGCAGTGTGAGCATGTATTGAAGGGTCCCAGCCTGGAGCCCAGCATGCATAGACCTGCCCTCAGGGAACATGTGAGGTGGGTGGAGAGCAGACAGCTGAGACCAGATGGCCCAGCTCTGCCTAGAATCATGAGAAGGAAACTTGGAGCACAGAGTCCACCTCCACCAGTGTAGGAATCCCATGCTCCCTAGACACCAGCATTTAGGTGGGAGGGAGTTCAAGGCCCCACAGGGCACCCAGGGCAGCGGGGCAGCCTGACTAGTAGAAAGCAGCCGCATACCAGAGCCTCTTCAGGCCCAGCTCCATCTTCTGTGGTGGTATCCCCCTCCAGTGCCCATAACAAAAACCCCTGGTGAGACCTGCTGGCCTCTGCCCTTTATTTCTTTATCACCCATGTCGCAAGTTCACAGGAAGAGGGTTTTCAAAGAAAATATCAGAGCCAGAGCTGCACTGCGGTCAGTGTTTTGCAAAACAAAGGAAACCAAAATGTATCTTAGAACTGCAGGTGCTGCAGATTAAGGCCTGGCCTGGGATGGGAGGGGCCAGCGGGAGGCGGCTGGGGGAAGGTGTGAATGCCTGGGGGGCACCCGCTCCCCTCAAGCCGCTGCTTTTCCAGCTCTCCTGGCAGGGAAAGGGACAGAGGTCAAGTCAAAGGAGTGCCAGGGACCCAGGCTCCCTCGCTGCTGTGAGAGGAGGGCCAAACACAGAGGAGCAGGGGTCAGTGGGAGGACTTTGAGGAGCACCCGCCTTTCCCAGCGGCCAGATCCCTGTCCTTGTCCAGCGCCCCTGCCCAGGGAGGCCCTCGGGAGCATGCAGTGAACCCTCCAGCCTCCCTCCCTCGCCCCTGCACCCGGGCAACACTCTCCTAACTGCTCACCCCCACTGGGACTGATAACACCTCGCTTTTCTAAGCAACAGCTGTCTCTCTTACATCTCATCTTACATCTGAGGTGTATCCTGGAGTTTAAACAAGAAACATTAAGTCTCCATATCTCCTATGAGATGGTGAATAAATGTACCAAGCTGCTTGTAAAAAGGTTATATGCAGCATGCCCTGTGGGCTACAAAGTTTATTTTACTGCCCTTATTTTCTTTTTGCTTCATTTTTCTGGTTTTTTCTTAATTTCTTTTGTCTTGTTACGTGATCAAATCCTTCTTTAAAACACTTTTTCTTTAAGTTGCGAAGTCTCGAATATTCAGAAAAGCATAGGGAATTATACCAAGGGCATCCCTTGTACCCAACAACCCACTTCATCAATTCTTAACATGTTGCCATATTTGCTTTGATTTCTTTTCTTTTATATTGTGGTAAAATATACTAACATAAAGTTTATCATTTTCATCACTTTAATTTCTTTTTGAAACCTAACACCATAAATACAGTTAAAGAGCCCCATAGCCTCCCTCCCATTCCCTTCCCTCCTCCCCTAGAGGTAGCCACTAATCTGAATTTGATTCTCTTATAAAAGTGATTACAAGGGCATTGTAAAACAACCCATACAGTGGAAACGAGTACAAAGCAAAAAATAAAAATCCTCCTGCTACCCCAGCCTTAAACTCACTCCCCCTGAAGTAACCACTGTTAAAATTTTCTCTGAATCTTTGCAGGTAATTTTTTTATGCATATGAATTATACCAGCTTGTTATCTTTCCTAACACAAATGGAATTACACTATACTCCTACATCCTGTTCTCCAACTTGCCTTTCGTTTCCAGTTACCAGGGCTCCTTGGACATTTCTCCCTGTGGATACGTACTGATAAATCTACCACATTCATTTTACCAGCTGCGTGGGATTCTACTTTAATGTTTCCCACCGATGGGCATTTAGGTGGTTTCCAGTTACTTTGCTTTTCTAAACAAGCCTGCATTGAACGCTCTTAACATAGCTTTGCTCACTTGTAGGAAATACTATATACCTGTAGAATAAATACCGGAAAATGGAGTTTCTGGATAAAAGGGTATTGAACACTTAACATCTTGAAAGATACTGCCAAATCTTCCCTGTAAAAAAGATCAACTTAGACACCTACCAGCGCTGTAAGAGCATTCCTGTCTCCCCACACTCGTCGAGGACACATCTTCTCATACCACTCTCAGCCTTTTGTTTATTTTCTCCTGTGAACTGTCTGCTCCTACGCTTTCCCCCCCATCTCATTTTGTCAGCTTATTTTTACATTTGAATCTTTGACCCACCTGGAATTAATTTAGGATGCAGAGTGAGATAGGTATTCTTTTCAATTAACATTTATTGAGTGTTTCCTAACTCTAGATAGATTGAGTTAAGTACCAAGACAAAGGAGAAAGCAGATTTCTCTCCACTCCTCACAGGCCACAGGCTACCTGATTCAGCCACAGGCTCTGACCCAGGGTGGGAGGACATGGAAGGTAACCCTGAGCAAGGGATGCTTTGAGACCAGAAGGGTGAGTCAAAATTAAGTAGGACTAGAGGGAGGGAGGATGGGATAGTATTCTGGCACCAGAAAGGGGTGGAGCATGCACAAAGGCTCTGACTCAGGAAGGAGATGGTGAGTTTGAGGAACTGAATAAGCCTGTGTGGGCCTCCTGGGAAGGACTGAGGATTTCAAGTATGATCTCTAAGAAATGAGGACCCATGGGCCAAGTCCAGCAGGAGGTTAGCCTCTGGAAGATGTGTGAGGGACAGACGGGTGCAGGGAGACCCCAGCTGGGTTGGCGCTGTGCTTATAGAAGTGATTACCTCCCAGAGACATTTGGGAGGTGGTTGATAAGATTTGGGGAGAAAGGGAAACTTGTTGAGAGAGAGAAGAGTCAAGGATGAAACACCAGTGAGATGATGTCTAGTCTGTGAGTAAACTACGAAGTCATGGCCAGAGGAGACCTAGACATGGCCAAGTTCAAAGTCAGCTCAGAGCATAGAAAGGGGATTGGATTTGTTCGTGGGTGCCTTTAAGCATGTCACCTTTCCCGTCTTTAAATGTCTGCATTATGGACATAATCACAGTTCCATCTCCTGCACCAGACTGTTTTAGGTATAAGGAGGAGGGCTGCATTCATTCACCCCAAAACACTTGTTGAGCAGTGCCTTCAACATGCAATAAAAAAGATTGATAAATAAAGTATATGGTGTGCTAGTGAAAAGTGCTAAGGAGTAAAAATAAAGTAGGGAAAGGGAGAGAAGGAAGGGGTAAATGTTTAGGTAGGATGTTCAAGGTATATACTCAGGAGCAGGGTAGATCCAGGTTCTGTGGAACCTGAGGTTTATAAACTGGGGGGAGTGTGCTCCTTTAGAAAAAGAATATTAAGGGGCCGGCCCGGTGGCGCACAGCGATAGTGCACCGCTTGGGAAGCGCGGTGGCGCTCCCGCCGAGGGTTCGGATCCCACATACAGACCGGTTCCCGCTCACTGGCTGAGCGAGGCGCGGGAGCAACACCGAGGGTTGCGATCCCGTTGCCGGTCCCGGTCCGGTATGGGGGCGACACTGAGGGTTGCGATCCCGTTGCCGGACATGGAAAAAGACAAA
>NW_007726127.1:1196843-1201217 GCF_000696425.1 Galeopterus variegatus | reverse complement strand
CCCGTTGCCGGAAAAGGAAAAAAAAAAAAAAAAAAAAAAAAAAAAAAAAAAAGAATATTAAAAATATTACTTTTGAAAATTTTACAAAGATATGTGACCATCTGAATAGATTTGGAAGGTCTTGGAAGGGGCCTGAGAGAGAGGGGGCCCCAAAGCACAAGCCTGAAGAGTTTCCAGTGAGTCCACCTCTGCTCATGAGCTACAGGAACGGGGTGGGGCTGTGGGCATCACAGTAAAAACCTGTTTTCTGTGACTTAAAGCACGTCAGCCAACCACTCCGACCCTCACTACCTAGATCTGTAACTGGGGACAACATATCACGTCCTTACGAGGTTTTAAGGAGTAAATGAGGGCATTGGAGTGAAGTGCCTGGCTAATGGTCTTAAGTGGTAGCTATTTTAAAGAGTTTTTGTTCCTGCCCACACAGATGGAGAACCATGGTCTCAACCTCTGCAAGAGACCAAAAAGAACTGGAATAAAGAGAGAATCGTGAACCCCAGCAGCCGGCAGGCCCCACACTGCCTGTGAGTGCTGGGCTCAGTGGCGCTGGATGCATACACTGTTTGTGTGGCCTCCGACCTATGGAATTGGTCTGTAGCAATGAGCCGCACGTGCTACACTCTGGAGCAGAATCTTAAGAGACCAAAAGCCCAGTGAAGACCCAGCTGCCCCCGCAGGCATGGATGTTTAATGCATTGAGTAGAAAGAGCAAAGGCGGTGTGCTTAGGCAGGCCTGGATTTGAATCCTGCCTCTGCCAGCCTGTGAGCCAGCCAGTGACTGCACCTGTCTGAGCTGCCACTTCCTCGTCTGCAGCCTGCAAACACTGCTGCCCAAAGAAGCTGTGAGGATGCAGTGAGGTGAAGAGCCAGGCACATACAGCGTGTGCAGTAAATGCTCCTCCCTTCCCTCCTCCTCCCAGTCAGACACATGCTCCTGGGTCTGCATCGAGGAGGAGAGAGGATGTGATGGCCTGGGGCACTCAGTGCCTCTGAAAACTCTCCCTAGGCCCTGGTTGTGTGGCTGTCACTAATGGTCACATATGTATAACAAAGCAAGTTTGACCTGTGGTGGGTGCCACTGACGTTCAATGACCTAAAACAATTAAACCCATAATCAGAGGGTGCTCAGACTTGGCTGCTGTGGGTTTGCCCACGAGTCACAATCATCTTGCTGAGATTATACATCTGCCGTTGGCCCTCAAAGTCCTGTTGCTAAGAGATTATGAACCAAATGATGTTTCCAAAAAACAACCACTACAGGATGTTCCAGGATAGAGCCATAATAACAGCCCAAACAGAACGGACATGCTGTTATTGATAAAACCTGATAAAGAGTTGAGGAATGGGGTAATGGGAGGTAGCCTGGCCATACACATCCTATGTAAATCACCGGTTTGCCAAGGTTTTGAATGTAATGAAACAGCCTCAGCAATAAAATTGTAATGGATGTAGAATAATGTCTTCATACTTCCAAGGGTTTTTCAATCAACCAAAATGTGTTTGTTGGGGGTCTATTATTTTGCACATTTTTACGACCATCTCAGCTGCATTTAGTTGCAGGCAGTGACTAAGACTAACATAACTGTAGCCACCCCCATTTGGCAGAGTGCATGTTGCGATAATTAAGTGATTTATCACAGTCATTTGTAGCCATCCCCATTATTGCTCTGTTGCCGGGGCAACAGGAACCAGTCAACTAACAGAAGCCAGGTTAGAGCAGGACAGAAGGAAGTCAGCAAACCGGGCACTGGCAAAAAACTGGCTGTCATCTGGTGCCTAGAGTAGTTCTGCCCATGGGACTTTCCTGGGAAGATGCAGCCATTCTGCCCTGTGTCCTCGCCAAGGTCTCCTGGGCCACCCCCAGGTTATCCCTATCAAGAAGACAGATTAGTGCAAAATAGCTGTCCCATAATCTGTTATGAAAGGGACTCTCTCTGTAGGCCCCTCTCCAGACCTGGGAGCCCAGCAGCATGATGCCATCCCCGGACGCTCCCTTCCTGCCCGCCCCCACCCTTCTCCTCCACAACCCCCATTACTCCCTCTGCTTTGTATATGGCCAGGCCCCTGGCTGCAGTAGCCATATGGTCTACATTTTATCTCACTGGGGCAAGTAATAGAGAAAACCTCTTGTGTTCTTCTCTCCCATTTTACAGGTGAGGCGACCAAGGTCTAGGGAGACAAAATGAAGTGTCAAAGTCACACAGCTAGTAAGTCAGGTGATGGGCTCGTGTCTTCCGGCCCCAAATCCCAGGATCTTCACTGCCCACCAGACCCAAGCCCCTGTGATGCATTGCACAGGAAACCACCGGATGTCGCAATGCCTCCTAGAAAGGGTCAGCGTTTCCATGGGCCAACACTGCTGACCCTCAATCATTGTGTGGCACCCAGAGGAGGGGACAAAGCCACAGGAACTCAGCCCTTCTTTTTTCCTGCAAGAGGTAGAGGAAGGGGGGGCAGCATGTATCAAGCAGAGCATTTAAGATCCCAGACCTGGAAGCTTATTCTGCCACGCACTACCTGGGTGACCTCGGGCAAGCTACTCAACCTTCTGCTGAAGTTTCCTCTCTGGAAAATGAGGGCAATACTAGTACCTACCTACCTGGTAGGGTTGTTATGAGGAACGCTTGAGATGAGACAGGTAACGGTGGTTAGGAGGGTGTGTGGGAAACACGTAACACGTACTGGCAGCTGTAACAAGATCAGCATGTTCTTCACCACCATCATCTTCCACTTCTGCTCAGGACCTGGGGTGCAAGTGGGCAAGAGGCTGGTGCCAACCATAATCCTCAGTGGTGAGTGGCCTGTGCCATGAGGGGCCTCTGGTGACAAAGAGACACATTTCCTAGGGTTCCTGAGATCCTTAATTTTTTGGAAGCTGGGCTGGAAGAATGGAGAAGCTTTGTGAATTTCCTTGCCTATCTAAACACATGTGCTTCCAATTGGCTCTCCTGGGCTGGAATTCCCCCATGTCCGGCTCAGGCTAGCTCCCTCCACTACCCAGTGCGCCCCACACACACCCCAATCATGCCAGCTGCCCGCCCTCAGCCAGGCCTCGGGGGCCTGGAAGGCTGACTGCTTCCCCTTCCCCATTTATCAATTCCACCCCTGGGAGTGGGAAAGAGCTGGCCAGCCCAGGCCCCCTCGCAGCTCTGTCTGAAAGTTGGTGGAGACCAGTTCTTGCCATTCTGAGAGTCTTAAAGCCCCAGCCCAGAGAACAGCATCTAAAGGAGGGCTGGGGGAAGGGAGAGAGGTATGGGAGGGTGGAGATGAAGGCTGAGGCAGAGGGGTCATTAATCCACCAGCCTTGCAACTTGGCACCAGCCCCCAGCTCAGCGGCTCCAGTTATCCTGTGGGGCCAGGATGCTGTTTCTGCCGAGTCATCCTTTCTTTCCCAGAGGGATCCTGGCCCAAAGCCACATTCCTGGTGGGGTCTTAGTGCCGCAGAGTATGGAAGCTTCCTTTCTCAACAGCGCCCCAGCTCTCCAGCCCCGCAGACAGGCTGGTCTCTCAGCAGCCTCTGCCGGCGGCACACATTCTCCTCCAAGTTTGTCAGTGGCCCCTAGGCCCCCAGCCCACCTTGGACCCTGAGCTCCGGGAGAGCAAAAACACTCGTCAGGGAGGAAGAAGTTAGAGACGCTAGAGTTCCAGTGCCAGAGGGAAGGGAGGAGAGGCTGGGCCTGAGGGAGAGGGCCAGAGAGAGATTAAGGAACTATTTAAAATTCCTGCCTGCCCACTTGGGGCCCTCCTGCCAGTGGGGGTTCAGCAGCCCCCACAGGAAGGAGCCTCCCACCTCAGGCCTGAGTAGGGGCAGAATCTCAGCCCATGGTCTTGGAGGCTTCAGCACTGCACCCACACTGCCCTGCGCCCAGAAACTCCAGCATCCCTTTATTGTGTGAAATAGCAGTGTCCCCAGACAAGCAAGCTAGACACAGCTTCTGCAGAGCTCATGTTTCGGGAACACATTTTGAGCACCTACTACGTGCTAAGCACTGCACTAGGCGCTGGCCTCACAGCAGGGCACAGGGCAGCTGCCGTCCAGTCCCTGGTGTCTGTCCCATTCTTTCCAGTCCCACTACCCCTGCCTCCACTCGGGCCCTCATCCCAGACTGCCTAGGTTCAAATCTTGGCTCCCCACTTCTAGCCATGTGACCTTAAGCAAGTTACTTTACCTCTCTGGACGTCCTTTGCCTCATGTATAAAATGGGGGCCGGCTAACACCTACGTCATAGAGATGATGAGAAATAATGAATTAATATACTTAAAGTGTTTAGAGTAATTCCTGGCACAAAAAGCTCAAAACGTACATGTGTGTGTGTGTGTGTGTGTGTGTGTGTGTGCGTGTGTGTGTGTGTGTGCGTGTGTGTGTGTGTGTGC
>NW_007726127.1:1132286-1196791 GCF_000696425.1 Galeopterus variegatus | reverse complement strand
GTGTGTGTGTGTGCGTGTGTGTGTGTGTGTGCGTGTGTGTGTGTGTGTGCGTGTGTGTGTGTGTGTGTGCGTGCGCGTGCGTGTGTGCATGTGTGTGTGCGTGCGTGTGCGTGTGCGTGCGTGTGTGCGCGTATATGTGTGCATGTGTGTGCGTGCGTGTGTATGGTGTGTGCGTGTGTGTGCGTGTGTGCGTGCGTGCGTGTGCGTGCGTGTTTGCGCGTGCGTGTGCGTGCGTGCGTGTGTGCGTGTGTGTGCGTGTGTGCGTGCGTGCCTGTGTGTGTGCGTGCGCGTGCGTGTGCGTGCGCGTGTGTGCGTGCGCGTGCGTGTGTGTGTGTGTGTGTGTTCCCGACTCTATGCCTTGGCTCAGGCTGCCCTCCACCTGGAATGCCTTTCCACTCTCTGGAAACTGTAAGTCCAGTCTCTCAGCACTTTCCAGAAGGGAGGATAGACTAGGGACGGGTCCAAGGTCAGACCGCAGCACTGCTAGACCACCAACACTAGCAGAGTGTTTTCCTGTTTGCCAAGCATTTTATAGCAGCCCCGCGAGGTAGATGAGGGAAGGAGACTCAGGGAGGTGAGATACCTGCCTGACGTTACAGCACTAGTCAGTGTTTGATCTGAGAGTGGAATTCAGGTTTTTTGACCGGAAATAGTGCTGTTCCTGTCCCACCCAGTGGTGCTGGTCCCAAGAAACCTTCAGACACCCTGAGGCCATCACCAGAGCCTCAAAATTTTCCCCAAGACTCAGCACCCAGAGGCCCTGGAGTCAGCTGAGCTTGTCTCTCAGAGCCAAATAGGGCCCACAGAGGCATGAGGACAGGGGGCACTGGCCTGACAGATCCCTGAGGAGGGCCCTGCAGGAAAGAGCTCAGCCCAGGAAATTCTGAGCAATGCTGGCAGACCACAGGGCCCCCAGGCTTCCTGCACTCTCCACATAGGCTGCCCTGTCAACGTCAACAGGTTTGTGAAACCCTGCTGGGTGGGCAGTAAAACTTGAGGGGCCCCAGGGTTCACTGGCTGTGGTCACTCTGTTCCTTCACAGCCCAGGAGAAGGTGGCTTTCTAACGACTGCTGTCCACACTCTAATGGGATCCAGCTGCTGCAGGAGACAGACACCTAATGGTGGTTCCACCATCTCCTCAGGCCTTGGACCTTCAGACCTCAGGGCTCCTTCCTGAAGGCCCATATCTCCTAGGGTCCCACAGATTCAGTGAACCCCCAGACAGAGGAGTAGGGTGGAATCTGTGGCCAAAGGACTTTGGAGTGAGAGGTATATGGGTTATAAACCCAGCTCATAGCATTGCTGGCTGTGTGACTTTGGGAAAGTTAGTTAACCTCTCTGTGCCTCAGTTTCCTCATCTGTAAAATGGTGACAAAAAGCACCTACCTTGTTGTGAACATTAAATAGAATAATGTATATGGGAGCGCTGGCGCACAGTAAGCTCTTGGTGAATAGGAGCTGCTGTCTCAGTAGCCACTACGAGTGGCAACAGAGATTTGAGATGCAAATACTATTGCATTTCTTTGAAGTTGTAATTTTGATTTAAACCCTCCAGACCCAATCTACTACACTTGAAATAAAAATATACCTTCCTCTTGAAGCTTCCTTTCCGTTTGAACTGCCTGAGAATCCCCATGTGCTCATGTGCTCAAAAAGAAGGAAGTGAAGGGTTCAACTTCCACACCTCAGCCAGGAGATCCAGGATACCGACCAGTTCCCACTTAGGTGGTGCCTGTTGATAACGACTCGCACGCGGTCAGAAGAAGGAGGCTGGTCCTGTGCCAACCAGAACACAACACAGGCCACATGGTTCTTCCAGAAGGATGACGCCAAGTATAGCCAAGGGGACTGAAAATTACCACCTGCTCCCAGGGTTACTACCCCCTCTTGTGGCTCGTCATGCCCACATGTGGCCAACCCCAGTGCTGAGTTTTCTGGGGCTCTTGGGTCCACCGCTCAGAGACTGGATCAGAGTTGAAGACCCTTTTCCTTCCCCAGGATCCACACTGGGGATGGGGATATGGCTTCATTATTCCTGTGTGTCTGAAAGTCCCCAGAGCTACACACTTCTGCCACCTCTTGACCCCACCCTCCATAGTAAGCCTCAGTGTCATTTCACCTGCCCAACAACCACCAAGGTAACCCTCACACAGAAGAGAGAAAAAAGTGATCTCCAGTGGAGCATTCTGCCGTATTCTTTCTTCTCAGTAACTAGATAGTAGGGAAAAGTCAAAGTCGAGGCCAGGATCCAGTGGGGGAGAGTTGCCTTTTCTCTTTGTGCTCCAGGTGCACCAGACGTAAGCTCCAGAAATGGGGTGAGAGGGTTCCATTTCTGTATCCCCTGGCACCTGGCTCCAGAGCCTGAGCTCTCAGATGTTCTATGGCTCAGTGAATGTTAGTTCACTGACTGACTAAGCAAAAAGATCCCTCTGAAGGAGTGGGGATCAGGCAGAGATGCTGGGTTGGGCAGAAGAGGGGAGGTAGACCAGGGAAAGTAGGCCAGTGGAGAAGCAGATAGTCTGTGGGAGGAGGGGCGGCAGGCTTGTAAGAGCAGAGGAAAGAGGACACATTTCTAGGGTGACCTGAGAGTGAGGGGTTGTCAGGGAAGTGGCAATGAAGTTGCTGAAGGGCACAGGAGCTGTTCCTGGGAGATCCTGGAGATTGCTGGATGCTTCCAGGTGCACAGAGGGGGTTGGGGAGCATGAAGGCAGGGCCAGGTGGAAGCAGCAACTCCAGAGGTGTGTGGGAGGTGCCTCAGTGAAAGGACCCCTAGGCGTGGTTCAAACTAAACCACCAGCAAGCACACTGTCCCTGACAGTGTCCAGAGCACAGGCTCCTGCCACCCGGAGGCTGCTCCAATACTCCTGTACTCATCTTGATGCCCTGTGCCAAGATACAGGCCTCCAGGGGCCTCTGTGACATGAGCAGCCTGAGCTGGTCTAGGCTCCCTCAGAAGCAACAGCCAGGCCCCCTGCAGAGGACCACTGGGGTCATGGCCTTTGGAGCCTGAAAACCCTGGTTCAGATCCCAGTTCTGCTCCTGCCAGCTGTGTGACGAGGTGTCCTGTCTGAGCCTCTGTCATGTACCTCCCTACCCGCTGGACCTCTTGAAGCTGTTTGTGAGGATTCAGTGGGAGAACACAAAGCACTTTGCACAGAGCCTAGCACATCTGCCATGTGCTGGTACAGGTGTGCAGAGGAACCAGGTGAGGGTGACAGAGACCTCTTCCAGCCTGTGCCTTTCCAAGAACCTAGCTGGCATCTTTCCCTCCTTCAGCCAGGGCTCCAGGCCCAATTGTAGGAGACTGGTCCCTGGCCCAGGAATACAGGAGGTTTCTCACCAAGGCAGGGAAATTGCCAGGTCGGGGGTGTGGGCAGCCACAGTGACCATCTCTCTGTAGGACGGATGCGGCTTTGCTGACAGAGAGTCTGCGGCCTGGACATGCCAGCGGTGCAGGTCTGAGGTCAGCACTGGGGAGCCAGGCCTGCCACAGCCTCGCCTGTCCCAGCAGGGCCCCACCAGGGCAAGGCATCTGCTTTCAATCCACCACCCGTCGGCCAGGGGAGGGGCAGGGGCTGAGACCTCCCCCGAGGCCCAACTTCTCACCACACAGGACATCGAGAGCAAAGAAGGCAGGGAGAAGCTCAAGGGACGCAGGTCAAGGATCAAAGCACTGAAGTCAGAAGTTTATTAAGTCACTTAAACTACATCCTTCAATAGCTCACCTTTGCAAGGCCATCCCCAACGCAGCCTAGTCAGCCCCCAGCCACCCCCGGCTCACGCTGCCTGTCGCAAGCCTCCAGCTTGGTTCCCACTCCAGGGCTTTGCACTCACACCCTGGGGTCCCCTTCTCTGTCCTGTCAGGCTGACCCTCATCCTTCAGCTTAAATCCCACTTCCTTAGGAAAGCCTCCTGACTCCATCTTCGGTTCCTATTAAACAATCTTGTTGGAATCTTGTTAAACAATCTTGTTCCTGTTAAACAATCGTCTTGTCCACTGGGTGTGGACTTCTGCATTTATCCCTGTGGCCATTTACTGCCGGCCTCCCCCTCTAGACCGTAAGCCCCATTCAGATAGGAGCTATGTCCGTCTTCCTCGGGACTATATCCCTAAAACCCAGAGCAGGGCCTGCCACAGCCTATGTGCTTAATAAGTACTTGTTGAATGAAGGAGGGATTCATGCCTCATCATTTTTGTGGCAGTTTCCTCTGTAACAATTGTTCGATCTCCACTAGATCCCTACAGGACAGTCAGTGTTTATGCCCATTTTACAGGCCCAGAGTCAAGGTCACAGGTTAGCTAACAGACCCTGGCTCCTAATCCATGCTTGCTCACAGTTGAGCTGCCTTTGTCCAGGAGAAGGAAGAAGGAAAAACTGGGAGAGGAGAGGCTGTGCCATGGAGTCAGAGACCAGAGAGACTCTGCGTTGGGGGCCAGAGAAGGGTGGGGGCGTCACAGGACCGTGCTCCAGCAGCCAGGTTCTGGCACAACAATGTATAAGTCGGCCTGGAAGCACTGCCCCCCCTCCCCCAGTCCCCTCCCCCCCAACCCCCCGCTCCCCAGAGAAAGTCCAGGCAGATGCCACCGGGGATGTGCCCCAGCAGTCCCCCCCAATTCTCATTCCCGTCTCATAAAATGGTCACACACCAAAAAGGAGAAAAAGGAAGAAGAGAAAGAGGAATGGCCACCCCCACCCCCACCTCAGGCTGGATCTCCCAAGCCCAAGTGGGGTGCCCTCCCCCATGAAGGAAGTGGGGTTTACAGTCAACCACCCTGGGGACAAACCAACGTGCTGCTACTGACAGCTTACTCACCTCTCTGAGTCTTAATCTCCTCATCTGTAAAATGGGACAGCAACAGGGCTGACCACACTGGGCTGTGGTGAGGCGTCTATGAGACTGTGAAGGTTAAGTGCCTAGCACTAAGAATTGGGTCTCTACACTCCCACGGCCTTCATTGGCTCCTGGGGACTGTCCTTTGGGCATTGAGCACTTTTGTTGGTGGTGGTGCACAGGGCTTATCCCCCTCTACCTGGAGTGCCTTGAGGACAGAGAGCCTTGCCTCCCGCAGTGCTCCTGGCGGAGCACAGGTCCAGGCTGGGTGCTCGGCTCAGATGCACGAGTACACGAGTGCTCGGGTCCAGACTAGAAGCCCTGCTGATCTCCTGCTGACCGCAAGACCAGGGAAGCTGAGGTGCGGGAGGGCGGAGCTGTGAGGGAGCAAGAAACCCCAAAGGAGAGGAGGAGGGGACACGCCGGCAGGGGGGCCGAGTCCAGAAAAGAGGCTGTGGGCAGGTTCAGGAGGCTCTGCAGAGAAAAGATTTTGCCTGGAACCATGAAGTGTAGCCTCAGAGCCCACGGAGAAAGGACAGGATGTCTGGGAGGAGACAGCAGAATTAGCCTGCACCTTGGCCTGCAGGTGGGGAAAAGGAGGCTGGACCCCCCTTAATAGCACCATCCAGGAACGGTGCCTGGCACACAGCACGTGAGCAATAAATATTTGTTAAATGAATGAGTAAAGAAGAATGCAATTTTTCTACTAGCTTCTTAATGGGTCTCTCTGCCTCCCTCGACTCTGGCCCTCCTCACAGCCATCCCCACAACGCCACCACAGGGGGCAGACTCTGACCCAGTCACTCCCACTCAGAACCCGTGGGCACCTGCCTCCCACTGCAGGCAGAGGCCTCACTCTAGCAACCTGGGTGCCAAATCCAGATCACAGACCTTTCCTGTTTGGCCTGAGCCATGTGTTTTGTTTTGTTATGTGTTAAACTTGAATCAGTTGCTGACATTTAAAAATAAACATGCCCACATAAAAATCCAGATTTCCACCTTCTCTGAAAGAGTCAGTTGGGTGACACATCACACTGGGTCTGCCCTCCTGCCCGGGATGGCAGCCGGAGCTGTGGGAACAGGGCCTTCTCCCAGAGCAATCTCCTCCTGCACCAGCATCTTTACCCCTGCACTGCCATCCGGTGCCTGCAGACAGCTGAGTTTGGGACCCTGCCCACAGGCTAAGTCCAAACTCCACAGCCAGGCCCCTAAGGCCTTGGTGATGTGACCCTCAGGATAAGCATCTCCATCTCATCTGTCCCCACTGTCCTTTTCCCCAAGGTCCTGGCTACAGCACATTACATCTATTTCTCCAATGCCTGTGCACTTTGACGCCCCTAAATGCTTGCACAAGCCAGGCCACAGCCTATGGCACCTGTCCCCATGGTGGGGACCACACTGATGCCTGTCTGGTTTTGGTGTAGCTCAAGCCCTCCTTGGCAGTGGAGCACCCCACTGCCCCACCCACCCAGAGTGAGCAGTCCCTCCCTGTGCCACTGCAGCCCTCATCCCCACAGCTATCCAAGCACAGATCTCCCTGCACTCTGCGTTGCACCACTGGGCTGTGGGCTCAGGGTCATGGGAATCATATCTTGTTCTCCCTTGATCTCTGGTACTCAGCACAGGGCCAGTCTCTGGACCTAAAGGACAGTCTCCTGGGCCTTGCTCAATACATTCCTTGGAGGAATGAATTAAATAGAAGCCCTTGATTTCACGGATGGCAGGGGCATTAAAAAATCCCCAAACAGCATTAAAGAAATTGAGAAACCTTCAAGGCCCTATCAAGAGCTACATTTTGTCACATCTATCCCCAATACACACATGCTATCCTGGCAGTTCCAAGACAGACCCTGCCTCAATAGGTCCGGCTCTAAAAAATGGAGAAATGGGACAAATGCTGTTTTGGAAAACTCAACTTTTATTCATTCACACATGTACACACACACACACCATTGAAGTCAGCGCACACACACACACCCATGCACTCAAATGTCCCATGTCAACACCATCAAGCACCTCCTCTCTCACCCCCAGCCGGGAGAGACCACCCTCCTTCAAGTTCCAGGCCCTCCTGACCTCACTCCCACCAAAACGGCTGTGTCCTAAGTTCTAGGCCTAAGCCTGCTCCCTGAACCCAGCCTGCCAAATTGACTGTGCAGTCAGACAGCCCAGGCCAGAGTTAGTAGTAGAGACTGGTCACCAGACTTCAGAGCCAAGAGGGACTTCAAGACCTGAGCATTTTATAGATGAGAAAAAATCAGTCAGGCCAAGAGGGGCCTGGTGGGCCGGGCCTGGCTGGGAAAGGCTTGACAGCTCCAAGAGGAGGAGGCAGAAGGGCCACCAGGAAAGTGAGTCACACTGACCGCAGGCCCTCGTGGAGCACTGGCACACCTGGTGTGACTTGAGCTCACAACAGACCGAGCAGGTGGATAGGTACTGCCAGGTTCCCGTTTATCAACGTGGAACCACTCAACAGAGTCGCTCCTGTGGGGCAGGACCAGGCTCGCCCTTCATCTGCCTGGCTCCAAAGCCACATTCTTCACCACCAGGCTCCAAGCATCAGCACTGGGGTCCCCTCAGTGTGGCTGCGATGTGCTTGACGGAGACCAGAATAGAGGAAACGGGAACTATTACATCCATTGAGTCGCCATTCAGTCACTGTCAAGGCAGATTGTATATTTGATGAGATAATTTTTCTGCAGACCAAAGGAAAAGAAAGAAGAAAGGGCCGTTCTTTCTCTTTCTCTCCTTGGAGCTCCAGGCCAGGCTAACAGAGCCAGTGAGATCAAGTTTGAGGAAAGTCGGAGCCAGCATGGTCTATATGTCATCTTGCTGGCCCTGTTTTAAAGAAAAAGCTCAGGCATCACACGGTGAGTCGCTTGCTACTGAGGCACATTTCCAGGGGACAGACCCAGGCCTGCGTGCCTCAGGCCCTTGCCCTGGCAGTGCCCCTTCCTAGCCCAGTCCCACCCAGCTGGGAAGGAGAGCTGTGCCCCAAGGCAGAGAACAGGGCCGAATTCTCATGCCCACAGAGCCAGCCCTGGCAGACTGGGGGACACTAATGGGAAGAGGCAGGGGAACTTTTCTCCCCACTAGAGCCCAAGGTCTCCTTCCTCAC
This sequence comes from Galeopterus variegatus, assembly GCF_000696425.1. Taxonomy (NCBI): domain Eukaryota; kingdom Metazoa; phylum Chordata; class Mammalia; order Dermoptera; family Cynocephalidae; genus Galeopterus; species Galeopterus variegatus. The sequence goes on along the minus strand of NW_007726127.1, from coordinate 1,188,839 downwards.
CCTCCAGAGGTGGGCATCCTGGGTTCAGCAGAGGTGCCAGTTCCCCAGATGCCCGGCCACAGCACTGGGAATCTGGGGCTCCAGGAGTGTCGACTTGGAGTCTTGTTGACTTCCTCAGACTCTGCCTCCTGCTGCCAATTCCATTAATCACCTTCACTGCCAGTCCCCCAGGAATGTGGCAGTCTCTTAAAACTCAGCCCTGGGTTAAGAAAACAAACTAACTTGGAAGCTTCTAAATCCATTGCAGAGACTCGAGCAGGTCAGGAATCAGAGGCAGTTTTCTGGCCTTTCTTCCTCTGCTCTTTCCCCAACCCCCACATCTGAGACCTCCGAGCCACCCCCCAACACACACACACACACACACACACACACACACACACACACACACACACACTTCCCAGAAACAGGAGGGAATGGGTTGCCTAAAAGCCTGAAAACCACCTTCCCCTCCCCCCGAGGGCATACCCTTCCCACATACTCCCTTCCCACCACCCATCTATGCCCTCAACTTCTCCTTAGGACACACAGGCCCATATTTGGTATCCAGCACCCTATTCTGCACCCTGGGGCTCTGCAAACCACCTCCCCACCTGCCCCAGAGCCTACAGCTACCCTCGAGGCAATGACATGGCTCTGGGAACACTTCTCCAAGGAAGTAGAGAGGCTGAAGGATGGGCAGGAGGTGTTGGGGCCAGATGGGAGGCTCTCGGGGTAAGCCCCTTCCTGCCCCAACCCCCCTGCCATCCTCCATCTCCTCCTCAGCCCCCAGGGCTGATGTAAAGCCCCACTGGGCCTGGCCCAGGGCAGGTTCAATCTGGCCCAGAGATCTTCTGCTGAAGGGAAGAGGGACCCACACCCATAAGCGCCTATAAACAAAGGAGAAAATATGCAAACACTCGTCCCACTCACCAGAACAGAAGAATCCACAGCTGGACAGAGGGATGCACACAGGTGCAGACCACACTGCGGTCTCCGACGAGCTGGGCTGACCAAAGGAAGCCAAATCCAAGGCTACAGCTCCCACTCTAGGGCCCCAGACCTCCAGGTTCTTCAAGCCACTTAAGTTATTTCAAAAAACCAATAGATATCCTATATTTAGCCATGGTGAGGTTTCTGGGATTAACAAAAATTCCAAGTGTTGCTTTGCCTCCCAAGGATTTGTCACCCCAGTTCCCCTGGGTGACAGGACCACAAAGGATTACTCAAAACCCATCTCTTCCAAGCAGTGAGAAGCCCTGAAGTGGTTAACTTCCCCAGAACCCTCCAGCTAGAGGCATCCCTTCCTTGGGAAATTAACCCCAAATTGGGGTTCTCTTCCTGCATTTATTTTTCCAGACCAGGAAGTTACAGGAAGAGAACACAGGTGGGATTATAGTTTAATAATATAGGCCGGTAACTTTCAGTGAAACAAGCCAGATGACATTCCAGTAAGACAATTAAGTGATCCATTAACAAAAGCTTGATCTTAACAAACATTCCTTCTCCCTCTGGCAATTTTCCAGTATCTACACATATCAATCAGTAACCTGTCTGTCCTTGAGCCAGCAACCTTGGTGTGCCACAAATCTTTATCTTACACCAGAGAGTTTATAGCCTGAGCAAAGTTTCCAGTCCTCCACAAGGTCAATATTTGAAACTGCAAGGCTTTGGAAAACCAGGCCCTGTGAAGTACATATGCTTTAAGAATATTCCACATCCAAGGCTTTGCTTTTGGCTAGAATTACATCAACTCAATGCAGAAACATTGGCCCTCTTACACTGATAAGCATTTTGAGGGTAAGTATACATGGATCAGATGTAGAAAATGGAGAAAGAAGTAACAACAACTGCCGTTTAACAAAATCTTTTCAGGCATGGAACTTGCAGTGAAGGAAATAATAAAATAAATAAAAGAATTTTTGATGTGCATTTCCTTAATACTCATATATAAAGAGCTCCCACAAATCAATGAGAAAAAGATTAACCTTCCCAAAAAATGGTCAAAGGCCAACAACATGGGTTCACAAGAAATGGGAAAAAAAGAAGTTCAAATAGCCAATAAATATAGGAAAATATGCTCAGCCTCATTCTTAAAGTCATTTACATGTTTTAAATGAGATACCATTTTTTACCTATTAAATTAGAAAAGATTTAAAAGTTTGATAATACCAGTGTTTGTGCAAATATTTAAAAAATGGACATTCACATACACTATTGGGGGAACGTGTTAGTGTTTTTGGAAGTCAATTTGGGAACACATATTCAAATTTTAAACACACACTCAGCTGGCAATTAATCTATAAGCATCGCTGATCATCTCAGCACTGTTTGCAATGACAAAAACTGTAAGCAGCCTAAATGTCCATCAGAAAGGAATTGGTCACTTACATCTTTACATAAATTTTGCAGTCATTATGAAGAATGGTTAGACGTACAAATACCAGTATGAAAAAGATGTCCAAGATCTGACATTAAGTGGGAAAAAAAGGCAGGCTGTAAAACAAGATAGTAATGGTATGGTCCCATTTGTATATATATTTTTAAAAGTATATATAGTGACTTGCAGCTACATATGCTTGTCTATGTATAGACATACCTTAGGGATAGACAAGAATTTGTCAAGAGTGGTTCTCTGGAAAATAGCACGGGGCAAGGGGAAAGCGTGGGTAGAACACTTTTCGTTTGTACGTATTTTCTCTGCTATTACATTGTTTCCCATAATGTTCATAATTTTTAAATTTTTAAAGGGGTCCTTGGCAAGGAAAAGATGAGTGTCCCCAATTTAGAAGGTCTGGATGATTACTGAGAAGGGGACTGCTATGGTCCGAATGTTTGTGTCCCCTCCAAAATTCATGTTAAAATCCTAACCCCTAAGGTGATGAAATTAAAGGGTATAGGACCTTTGGGAGATGAGGCTTTTTATAGTAGCCTTATAAAAGAGACCCCAGAAAGCTGTCGTGCCCTTCTACCATATGAGGACACCGCTAGAATGTGCCATCTATGAATCAGAAAGCAGGTCTCACCAGACACCGAATCTGCCGGCGCCTTGATCATGGACTTCCTAGCCTCCAGGACTGTGAGGAATACATTTCTGTTGTTTTTTGGTTTTTGGGGTTTTTTGGTGGTTAGCTGGTACAGGGATCTGAACCTAATTTCTGTTGTTTATAAGCTACCCAGTCTATGGTATTTTGTTAGAGCTAATTCCCATAGACTAAGACAGGGACCACTGAAGATGGGGGGATGGTTACTCTAAGGCCCAGAGAGGGGAGGTTTAGAGGCTGCTTGCAGAGGAGGGGGGCCCTGGAGGAGCAGGCCTCTCTTTTATCTTGAAGAGAAGGCCCAGGGAGGGAGGTCTGCCCTCTCAGCACCTCCACCCCACCCAGACAGAGGAGATGGTTGGAGACTAGGGCGAAGAAGCCAACCTTTAAGTCCCAGCACAAACCCCGCAGCAGCAGGTTGACTTGCCCTGGGGGTCTGGCTCGGCCCGTCCTTCTCTCACCCCCACCCCCGGGCTCCTCCTCCTCTCTCTCTCTGACCCAGACCCAGGCAAAATCCCTGACCCACAAGAATGGAATCTGTGCAAGAATTTTTCTTTCTTTCTTTTTTTTTTTTTTTTAAAAAGATGACTGGTAAGGGGATCTTAACCCTTGACTTGGTGTTGTCAGCACCACGTTCTCCCAAGGGAGCCACGGGCCGGCCCTGTGCAAGAATTTTTCTAAAAGGGAAAGCAAAAGTGAAAAGGCAAACGAACAGATGGCCGTTTGAGAACAAGTTCCTGACCAGAAGACCTCAGGCAGATGCCGGGGCCGCGGGTGGAGTCCCCTGGGAGAGAAGGACTTTTCTGGTCTTTGTGCCATTTCTCCCCACCACACACAGTCCTTAACTCCAGGCCTATAAAGGCAGAGTGGGGTCACAGAAACTGGGACTGGGATGTCAGCTTCTCTGACTTCTCTGACCCTCAGACTCTTCTTCATCTGTAAAGTAGGGATCACAGCACCTTAAGGGTTGAAGTGAGAATTATATAAATAATAATAATATAAATATTTTAGCCCAATGTTTGCCATAGAACAAGGGGTCATTAAAAAGCTCGTATAATGGTATCTATCCATCAATAGCCTCTAAATACAGCCTCAACTGTGTGTCTTTGCTTATGCCTGTTCCTGTGTTGGGGATACCCCTCCTTCCTCTCCATCAGGTAAAATCCTACTCGTGTTTCGAGGCCTAGCTCCAGGACCACCTTCGCCAAAACCTCCGCAGCCCCCCCTGAGCAGCAGCACTCCTTCTTGCTCAGGGTGTCCACAGCACTCTGTTCAGAGCCCCATCCAGCCCTCACCAGCTGAATCACGGAGCGGTTTACCCTGTGGAGGGGGCCCTGGGCGGGATGCTGCCTTGGCTGAATGCTATCCCATCTTTGTGTCCCTGTCCCTAGCACAGAAGCCGCTGGATAAGTGTTAGTGAACACATTCCCATCTTCCTGACAACCTTCCCTCACCCTCTTTAGGGGAGGAAGTAAGCAAGGGAATGGGACTTCCTCCCCAGCCACATTCCTGGATTTTGTTTGATTCCAAGGAGCTGGGGTCCCCTGAGAGGCCCAATCAAACGCCTCATGATGCTGAGGGTCCCTCTTCTGGGAAGGAGGGGCTGGGTATACCAGGCAAAGGGGCACAGCTGGAAAGCTGTGCTGGACATGGAGGATCCTGTGCCCAGGAAGGGCGGATGCCCACTCAGGGCTGTTGAAGTCAGGTCACCTGCCCTCACATCTCCAGTGGCCATGAACCAGCCAGCCTCTTCCCTCCCCCCAGCTGTGCACAGCTGGACTGTTTCCTCTGTGCCTGGTGTTCCTCCCCACTCCCAGAAGGGCCACCACACCCCAGGCCTCTCCCAGGACCCTAAGCCCTGAGTGGGAACAGTCCTGGGCCAAGAAAATGTGAGTTAGTCCTGCCCCCTGCTGGCAACTTCGGAGAATGGCCCCTTAACTGGCAAGGCCGGGGGAGGATGCAGCCAAAGACCCCCCCAGCCAGCACATTGTCCTGTGGGTCTCATCATTCCACCTTACTGGCTCAAGTCCAAATCTTCCAGCCTAGCAAAGTCCTCCAGAGTCTGGTTCCGATGTTCCCTTCCGAACATATTCCCACCATTCCTACCCCTAACCCCGGCCCCAGATAAAGCAGCTGTTCTTTGTCCCTGGAACACACCTGCCCATGTGTCCTGCCTCCAGCCTCTACATGGACTACTCCTTCTGCCAGCAATTCCCTTACCTTTCTCTCTGCTTCAAGACCCAGTTCAAGTTTTGCCTCCTTGCTGACTTCCCCAGCTCTGGCCATCCTCACCCTGCTGAATTTGTCCTGGAGCACTCACCAGCCAGAGCACCATCCTGTCACCTGAGGCTTGTGCCCACCTCCTCTCCTCTGCAACTAGATCAAAGGCTCGTATCACATCGCAATGTGCATGAGCTCAGGGTTTCAGCACAGGGCTCTGCACACAGTTAGTGCATAACCAGTGCTGGCTGGAAAAGGTGATCACAGCTCAGCACTTCATGTTTCCATTCCATCCACGAACTCTTGGGTAGCCTTGTTGGAGAGACTGGCAGGATCCCCAGGGAGGGAGATAGAATGGTCTCAGTGTAGGTCTATGATCAGCCTCCAGCCTTCTTGCTTTCCCAGTACTAGTGTCCAAGAGTCACCAGTCTGCCAAGGAGAGGCAGGAAGGATTGGGGGGAGTCCCCCTGATATGCAGCCAGATATGAGAGTAATTTGTGTCCAAGGGATGCTGACCCTCTCTTTGGAGAAGATTTCTGGGCCACTCTCTCCTCTCGCAGACACTCCTGCTCTCCTAACTTCTGGTTCCTTTCTATCTCCTTCCTTCCTTCCTTCTTTCCTTCCTTCCTTCCTTCCTTCCTTCCTTCCTTCCTTCCCTTCAGTGATCACCTATTAGGTACCAGGCACTGGACTGACTGTGGATATCACACAGAAAAGACATAAAATCCTGTCCTCAAAGTTTCTCACGGTCTGGTGGAAGAGAAATTTAAGATATTTACAAATATCCTGCATTAAGGTTTCAGACAGAGATATAAGAAGAGCCATCATGCTATCTCAGATCATAACCCCTGAACCAGCTGGTGGGTGAGCGAGTCCAGGGAGACTTCCCAGAGGAGATGTTTGAGGTGGGGTGGGAAGGAGGACTAGGCCGTGCAGGGGTGGGGGGCAGAAGCAGCAGCAAGGTGTGGAGAAGTGACACAGCAGCACACACCTTTGGGGAGCTTCCAGTAGCCTCTGCCCCTGGGTTTGGGGAGGGAAGGCTGTGAACTGGCGGGGAGGCAGAGGCAGATCTCAAGTGCTGTGGGCAAAGCGAAGGTGTATGTTTTTTTGTTTTTTTTTTAGGTGATGTGAGCAAATGAAGGATTTATAAGCAGGGGAACGACGTGTAGATCTGAATTTTAGGAAGTTCTGTTGGGCAGAGGTAGGGAAGGATCGGAAGGGAGAATCCCCAGAAGGGAAGATGGCCAGCCGGGGAAATTCGGGAGACTATAGTGGAATAAGGAGTAAGGGGCAGGGAGAATGTCTGAATAGGGGCGGTGACAATGGGAAGTGAAACCTTGAGCAGATTCTGGAGATTTAAGGAAGAAAAATACAGGACTTGGTGACTGGATGTGGGGAGTGGGTGGAGGGTCCACAGACTGAGATGGGGACAGAGGAGCAGGAGTGGCGGGGGGAGACTCTGGAGAGAGCAGCCTACATTTGGAGCTTGATGAGCTTGAAATGTCTGAGGGACATCGGCCAAAGGTGACTGAGAGATGGTCATGTAGCCAGGTCAGAGGTAGAGACTGGGGCTGGAGCCATCGGTGGAGAAGTCTTCAGCTTCCAGACCGTGGGTGAAGCACTTGCTCAGGGACAGTGGGTAAGGGAGACGAGGGAGGCCGAGATGGAAGGTCCTGTTCTTTTTAGGGGCTCTGTGGCCATTGACTGAGGGGACAGGGAGACAAGAACAAACAAGAGGGATTGTCGCTGGTAGAAAGACATTCATATCATGCGACATGGGTTCAGATCCCAGCCCCTCTAGACACGTGACCATTTCTTTACCGTTTCTCCAAGTCTCAGTTTCCCCATTCAAGAAACGGACCTAATACCTACTTTGTAAGCTACAAAGTTTCCAGAATCTTCCAGGCCTGCTAGTGCTCCGCACTGGAAGCCCTGTGGGTCTCTACCCACCAAGTTTATTACCAGCTGGATAAGCAAATCCAGGCATGGCCTAGACATCAGTGCAACTCCCACTTGCTCCCTGAGCCTCTCTGGGCCTCCGTCCTTTACAGAGATGGTGTTCTCTGGGTGGATGCCACAGCCCCGCCCTCCTGATCCCTGCCGTGACCTCAGGACCTTCCCTCAAATGGCAGCTTGCTGGTGGAAGGAAGCGCACAGCAGGGGCCTCAGCCTCTGCCCTGTGCCTGCCGCCTGGCAATGTCCCACCACACTGGCTCCCACCACTCCACTGGGCAGTCCCAGAAGAGTGAGGTGGAATGGGGTCAAAAGGGGGTTTCAGGAGTCAGGGAGTCAGAACTGAAGTGCTCGGCTCCCCTCTGTGCGGGGAGCTCCCCAATCCCGGGGTCACACAAGCAAACGTCAAGGAAGCCGTCCAGTGAGGTGGTCGCCCTTGTCCTCACTTTCCTCATCTGTAAAATAACGGGACAGTCTGCACCTCCCTCCCAGACAGTCTGCAGTTCCCATCTTGTCCTCTCCTTTCTGGATGCAATTCACCTGCTGTCCAGCAGAGGGAGCCCAGAGCCCTTCACAGACAGCCTGGAGCTGGTGCCTCTCAGGCTGACCAAGGGTCAGGAAACCTCAATAAATACCACTGGGACACACGGGCGGACGTTCCAGTGATGCAGGTCTGAACCCGGCCTAAGGAAGAATGTTCTAACGGTCAGAGCTGGCTGGTTGGGACAGGGACTGCCTTGGCTGTCTGTGAGTACCCTGTCAAAGGGAGAGTTTCAGGGAGTCAGGGATTAAGGGATGGTGGGTCTCTCTAAGTTTCCCTCTAGCCCAGGGCGCCACATTCTGACAGGACTAAAGGGCCAGGCATAATGGGTGCCTGCCCTGAGTCACAGAGGCCACCGTCTTCGGGGGCTCAGCTCTGCCCAGGGTCTCACAGCTGCCCATGCTCTCCTTAGGACATGGTCAACCTCAGCCGGAGAGGCCCAGCATTTTCTCTCCTGGCCTCTGGATACCAGTCAGAGGCCAAGAGGCGTCCCCCACCCACTATTCTACAGCTGCCCACTTCCACCAAGGGCTTGTTCTGGAATCCCAGACAGGCTTCTCAGGACAGCATCTTTGGAGGCCTAGGTTCTTCACAGGGGAATGCCCATGAAGCCTGATGGGGAGGGCAGCAGAGCCACAGGCCAAACTGGGCAGGCTTATTCTGGGAGCCCTGCAAAGCTGTCTTCCCAAGCCTCTGTATGGACGAACATTCTGGGCACAGAAGGGACAGAGTTGGGGTGGCTGGGGCTCCTGGCTGTCCAATTTCAGAGCAGAGAGTTGCAGAACAAGCTTCTCTGTGTCTGTGGCAAAAGCACACCCCAAGGGGCACACTCGGGGGACAGAGAGCGGAGGGCAGAAGGCAGCCAGAGGTACAGCCTCTCAGGTCCAAGCTGGTCACTTGTGGGTGACATACTTAAGGCGGGACATTGTCATCTGGAGAATGGTGGAGCACTTGCCCCCGTTAGAACCACTGGGGATATTGTAAAAATTTAGATTCTGGTACTCCTTCCTGGACCTCCTGAATCGGATTCCCCATGGGTGGGGTCTAGGACTTTGCATTTTCTTTTTTTTTTTTTTTTTTAAAAGATGACCGGTAAGGGGATCTTAACCCTCGACTTGGTGTTGTCAGCACCACGCTCACCCAGTGAGCGAACCGGCCATCCCTATATGGGATCCGAACCCGTGGCCTTGGTGTTATCAGCACCGCACTCTACCGAGTGAGCCACAGGCCGGCCCGAGGACTTTGCATTTTCAACCAGGTTTCCCAGGGACTCTATGGAGCCAGGTATTTGACAAACCACTCCAGAGAGATCAAGACAGCAGCCTGCCTGGACCTCTGCCATCCCAGGTGGCTGAAGGAGCTGGGGGAAGCCTACCTGGGGAAGAGATGGCTCGGAGGGACCAGATCTATTCTGGGTGACTCACGGGGAGAGCTGGCAACTATGGGAGTTTATTTACGGAGCCCCTCCCCTGCTCTGGACACGTGACCTGTGTTGTCTTGTGCAAACCTTGCAGTCGTCATCTGCCTTTTCAACAAGTGAGGAACTGAAGCTCAGAGAGTTTACGTTCCAAGGCCACACGGCTAAGGGCCAGGGCTAGGGTTCAGTCTGAGCTTCTGATGCTGGACCCTTCCTCTGTGCTATGTAGATCATCCACATGGCCTGCATTGCTGGGGAGCTAATGAGCTCCTGGTGAGAGGGTTCCAGCAGCAGCTGGATGCTGAAGAGATGAATTTTGCTTTGTGTGGAGGAGGAAATACGTGTAGGTGTGTGCGGCCAAGAAACCAGGAGAGGCTCCCAGACTCCTCCTCTGTGCTGGCTCAGTGCACACGAACACCCCTCCCCGCCCACTCACCCACACACATGCTCGTTGTACACACCCTACACCTCCCACACGCACACACATCCTCACCTCCCTGAGGCTTGGGGAAGGCCAGCACCTCTCAAGGCCAACCAAAGTGAGGACTGGCCCCAGCCCAAGACCTAGATAGCCTCAGTGGGGAGGCCTGGGATTCCTCAGGGGCATAGCCCAGGGCCTCTGGGGCCACCGAGGGGTCACATAGCAGATGGAGGTGAGCTGAGCCTTCCCACTGGCATTCACAGGCTCCAGACCACTGATCTCAACCTTTGACAACCACCCTTGGACAGGACAGAGTTCCAGGGCTGCAGCAGGAGTATTCCTGGGACGTTTTTGTCTTGTTACTTTAAAAGTTATCATTTACTTTGTGTGGGGTGGAGTGGGCATGGAGATGCATTGATTACAAAAGTAATGTGTTCTTTGGGGAAAAGTTGGAAAATATAGAAAAGCACAAAAGAAAGTAAAACCACAAATAAGCCCCCCACCGACCCACCCACCGCACTCACACCCAAAGATAACTAACATTGTTTCTTTTAGTGCCTCTTCTTCAAGCCAGCCTGCTTAGGTTTAAATCGCACTCCTGCCGTTCACTGGCTGTGTGACCTGGGACAAGATACTTAACCTCTCTGTGCCTCTTTGTGCCTCAATTTCTTTGTATGTAAATTGGAAATGAAAACAACGGTACCTACTTTCAAAGGGGTGTTGTGAGCATTTGATATAAAGCACCTAGATGGGTGCCCGTTACAGAGCAAGTGCTGAACAAATGTTTACATTCACATGGTTACAATTTTTTGTTTAGATTTTTGTGATCACACCTTTTTTTTTTAGCAAAATTGAGTATTACCATTTTGTAACAAGCTTTCTTCACCTCATACTATATCATGAACATTTTCTGTGTTTAGACTTATATAACTGTAACATTTCCTGTTTAGATTTATATGATTATCGGTTTTGTTCAGATTTTTTTGTTTTAATTTATATGATATCAATTTACTTGTTAATTCATTTGTTGGGTGTGTGTGTGTTGGTTGGTTTCACAAAACTAGGATCTTAACATTTCATAACCTGCCTTTCTCATCCAAAGCTGCGTAGTGAACTTTTTCCACATCACTGAGTATTGCTTTGCCACAAGGACTTGAATGGCTGCATTGTGTCAGCCTTGGACAGAGGTTTGGAGTGGGGGCAGGAGCAGAAGTGTACGAGAGGCGCAGCATTGGTCACGCTTCCTCCCCTCCACACCCAGGCAGTCGGCCAGGCCAGGCCCAGGGGGAAGCTGCAAGCGGCCACCTCAGGACCGCCAGCTCCTGGGAGGGCAGCCCAGGGCACTTTCACACGTGGGATGGGACCATCTCGCCATCTCTCCCTATCTCCCCACCTGCCTCACAGATGTAGCCAGTTCAGGCTCCTCCCTTGAGGCCACTGAGGGCCTGCCCTTCCTGGAGGTGCAGGTTCCTAAGCAGCCCTGTCCCAGCCTGGCCTGTGGTGCTTCTTCAGCCCGGCATCCTGAGAAGCCTGCTCTCAGTCACAGTCCAAGAGCCAGACCCCTGGTGAAGAGCTTTCCAGATGTCCCTGACATCCCTTCCTCCAGGGCTGTCAGGGCATGGGGACAGGGGAATCCAGGCCCTTGGGCCCATCAGCTTGGATGAGGGATGAGATGCAGAACAGAGGGAAGGAGGGAGGGAGGCGTGTGTAGGAGTCACCCAGTGGATCCAAGGCTGGGGAGGTGCAGAACCTAGTGTGCACACAGGGGGCTGTGAGGCATGTGGATTGACACGCAGCTGCCAGGGCAATTAGAAACGGGTAGGAGAAATAGGCTTAAGTACTGGCTTCGGATTTGGGGATTTTAAGAGGCTTAGAGACCCAGAGCAAGCTAGGGAAATGGGGGTGGGTCTGAGATGTCCTATCGCTGGACAGGGCAGCCTCCAGGGGCACCTAAGGCCTGGCCTTCTCTCCTGAAAACTCAAGCCTCTAACCCCATCCTGACCCCAGAGAATTGGCCATCTGCCTTCAAATCCTCCCTCTCCAGCCTCTTTCCTCTGCCTTCATAGGGGAGAGCGGGGGGTGAGGCGTGGGGAACACGGAGCCTCTGACCCAGGGACCCAGCCAGAGGCCACTGCAGACAAGCCCCCATCTCCCTCCGTCCCAGGGTGGCCAGCCCCCTTCGCTCTGCCAGCATGTCCACCATCTCATCAGTCTTTCCTGCAGCTCGCTCCCACCAGCAAATATGCTGCAACGTCCTCCACGCCAAACAGATGTGAACAAGTTTCCATCGCATTCCCAGTGAGGCCTCCCGCAGCCAGTGCCACACTCAGCGCCTCAGTCTCCACCTCTCCACCCCTCCCACGCTTCAGCCCTGTCCACTCGGCGCCAGCCCCCACTGCTCCAAGGAGACTCTCCTCCTCAGGACCAGCCATGTCCTCCATGGCGACACAGACACTGCCCTCTGGAAGCGTTTCCTCCACTGCTCAGTAACACCTGGGCCACATGTCCTCACCTTCCTTCTGGAAACACTCTCCTGCTTCTCCTTGGAGCTTTTCCTCAGAGCTGCCCCTCGACTCCTTGGCCTTTCAGACCCCTTGTCAGTCTCTTAATGTTGGCGCTCCAGGGCTCAGTGCATGTCCACTCGTCTGTACCTACACACTTCCCCAAGTGGTCTCATCCAGCCTGAGGCCTCTGAGTGGCATTTGTGGACTTGCAGCTGCCAAGTATCTACCATCTTCTACATGGCGAACTTGCCCACCCAGCACAGGCGTAGCTGTTCAGCACGTGGTTTTGAGCGGCTGTGCTGTGGGCATCCCGCTCCGCTGAGCTCCTGATGCAAACCTGCTGCTGCCTTACTCCTACTTCCACTCTGACGTCCAAGAAACCTCTCAAACTGAAGCCACCCAGACTGGAATGGAAACTCTTCATCCCTCCCCGTCTCTCAAACCTTCTTCTCTTCCAGCCTTCCTCATCTCATCAAATGCTACCATAATCCACCCAGTTGTCCAAAGCCAAAATCCTGCGTCCCCCTGAGGTCCTCTTTCCCCCCACGCTCCCCCATTCTAATACAGAGCATGTTCCGTCTGTCTCACCTGTGACTCAAGTCTCCATCCTCACTGCCCTCCCGTTGTCCAGGCCCAATCGTCCTCCCTGATCACCACAGCAGTTGCTCATCAGTCTCACTCGGTCCACCCCACTCCCAATCCCACCCATTCCAGACAGGTGTGTCTAGAACATGAGGCAGATCATGCCACTCCTCTGCCTGAGACCCCTTGGTGCCTTCTAACTGCTCTTAGAATAAAAGCCAGACTGCTGGCCATGGTCTGCAGAGCCCTGTGTGCTCTGGCCCCTGCCCACCCCGTCCCTGCCCACCTCCCCAACTCATTCCCCTCCAGCCACCCCAGCCTCCTCCCCACTGCAAAACCTGTGCTTCGCTGGTCCCTTTCCTGGGATCCTTCCCATCCCTCTGTCTCAGCTCAAAGCTCTCCTCTTCAGAGAGGTCTTCTCTGACGTCATGTATCCAAAGCACGCTCCTGCCCCCATGTTCTCATTCACTCTTTATTTCCTTCTTGCCACCTATCAGGGCTCCGATTGTCTTTACATGTGTTTGTTGCTTCTACCTCCAGAGTAGGGACCTCATCTCTCTTGTTTGCTCCTCTGTCTCACTCACAGAAGTAACTTATCTCCTGTGCCAGGGCTGGAGGTAGTAGCAGCAGGCATGGGGTCTGTTCCTGGGACCCCCTAGCAGCCTCGGGGCCACCACAACTCAGGCCCCAGCCTCTGATTAGAGGCCGAGGCTACACTGCACCCATGCAGCCCACCAGCAAGAGGCTCTGGCTGGACCCTGCTCTGCGGGCCGGTTCCATGAGCCTGAGGTGGTCCCCCACCCACCTCTGAATACCAGAGCCCTGCCCTGCCTCCCTCTCCACCCTCCATGAATACAGAGCTCTTTCCCCTGAGCCCTCCAGAGTTCCCCAGCTCCCACCAGGGCCTGCTCTGGAGCTTCCAAGAGACCCAGGCCTGCTTTCTAGGCCAGGCCAGGGGGGCTCAAGGGGCTCCGTGGCCCCTTCTGCCTAATAAAACCTTTGCACCTGAGCCCATCCTGATAGCTCACCTCTCAGCAGCCCCTCTCTTGATATATTGAGAAGCAGCAAGTGGCAGGGACTTGCAGGGAGGTGGCAGACCCAGCAACTTCTCTTTCACACCTTTGTACAAGACCATTCAATGACTCTCCTCAACACAGGTGATGAAGGCACACATATCCCTGTCACCTGCCACACACGCACACATGCACATGTGTATGCACAGTTCATGCTCTGGCCACACCCAGCTTCTCACTGTGCCGTGTCACTTTTCCACCTGGCAGGATTGCTTCTCCCTCTGCCTAGCATTCTCTTCCCACTTTGTCTCTTGGCAGGACTCCTACATGTCCTTTAAGGGCTGGCCCCCGCATTCCCTCCTCTGAGAAGTCTTCCCTTATGTCCCCAAGCAGAGTATGCTCCTTTATGCCTGAGATGCCACTGTGCATTTATTTGTTTACAGGTCTTTTTCTCCTCTAGACTGTAGCAAAAAACTATCTGGGTCCTCAGGGATCCTAGTCTAATGAGGACATGCCCCTCAATGTGACACATGCAGTAATAGAACAAGGTGTCTGGGCACCAGAGACCAGAGCTCCACCAGCCCTGGGCAGTGGGAAGGCTTCCAGAGGAGGCAGAGCTTATGTGGAGACACAAAGACATGGTAGGTGTTCCCAGAGGGCTTTCCAGGCAGAGAACAGCCGCTAGCCAGGTACCAAGGTATGACTCTTCTAGGAAGTACAAGTCATTCTCTAAGCTGAGTGTAAAGTGCAAGGAGCAGGGAGTGGGGGAGATAAAGCCAGACTCAGAGGCAGGAGCCTCCAGTTCCTGAAGAATCTCATCCACCCTGACAAGGAGTCCAGCGTTTATCCTGAGAGCAGCAGGGAGTCAGTGATGGGTTTTAGGCAGAGGAGTGGATGATCAAATTTCCAGTTAGGAAAGATCCCCTTTCCACAATGCAGAGGAAGGATTAATAAGAACAAAAATGGAGGCAGCAAGATAGCTTAGGAGACTGTCACATGATCACTGGCAGAGAATTTGATGGGGTCTGAAGAGGGCAGTTGCAGGTGGGTGGAGAACAGGGTGGATCTATATGAACTTGCCAAGGAGTTGGGACTCACGGGAGGGGTGATGGATTTGGTGTGGGGTCTGAGGGACGACTCAGAAATGGCTCTGGTTCCCTGCCTGGACACATGGGTGGATGTTGGTGCCTTCACTGAGACAGGGACATAGGAGGAGAGATTGCGTTGTTTGGAGAGAGAAAATGAATTCAGATTGAGTTCCAAGGTGTCTGTAAGCCCTTGAGGCATATCCTAGCACCTCACACAGTGCCTGGCAGGCAGGAAGCCCTCAATTCCACAGGAAGCATTTGAATGAATGAATGAGGTCCCACAGCCTTTGTAGCCTCACAATTTCAAGGATATGTTTTCTGAGTCCTGCTTCTTTCCTTCCCATCTGAGTCCCAGCTCCTGGTGCCTCAACCAGAATTGCTTTGCCAAAGAATTGCTTTGGCGGCGCCTGAAGCTTTCTTTACACAGAAGCATCAGTTATGGCCCCTAAGTCCCAGGTGTGGGTGGCCTGGCCTCTCCATCCTTCCCAGTGCCCCTCTTCCCAGGGGTGGCTCCACCCTAGCAGATGTCCACAATGCCTGACACCAAAAAAGCCCCAGGACGCCCAGCCCCACCCAAGCTACAAAGGGGCTCCTGTCTGAGGAGACCCACACAGGTGCCAGGAGCATCGCTAAAGGGCACTGCAGAGCTCAAGGTGCCGAGGATGCCAGGTGGCATTCATAGTTTCTCTGCCCAAAGGTCCCATGTGGCTCGAGCCCCTTCCAACCCTGCCCACCCCGCCAACATGACAGTTCCTGCTGTGCTCCCACTGACTTGAGGAGAGGCCTTTGGGAATGACGGGGCCTGGTCTCCGCTGGGCACCCAAGCCAGAGGTGGAATGTGACCCTGGCCTTGGTGGAGTTGGGGCTGCAACTGCAGAAAGCAATGAGGGACAGGCTGTCCTGTCCTGAAAGAAGCTGAAGGAGGACCACAAGGCTGAGACCCTGGGAACAGAACAGCCAGGGAGCTCAGGAGGGCTGGCTCCTGTGGAGCCGTGTCTGATGCTGGATCAGCAGGCACCTGATGCCTGGGCCCCAGAAGCAGGCTGCCCGATGGACTCTCCCAGGGGCCCACTCCAGCCCAGGCGGGGAAGGCCCCTCACTGGGATCCAATCCCTGGACCCCAGGCCACCCAGGGCAGTGCTGGTGGGGTGGGGTTGGAGGAATAGACTGAGATCTCCTGGGATGGTCCCAGGGAAGCCAGGAATGGAGGTGCAGGACAACGGCTCCAGCCCTCAGACTACATAGGAGTCTCCATCACAGATCCTAACACCAGGAGGGTCTGACCCTCTGTCCCACAGGAATCCCCTCCATGCTGGCGTTTCCCCTTCTCTCCCCCCACCCCTGTCCTGCCGTGCTCCCTTGGTTTCTGTTTACACCTGGCCTCCGTTGTTAGACGGTGAGTTCCCAGAGGGCAGGGAGCCTGGCCCTCCCTGGATGCCAAGGAAGGTTTTTAAATAAAATGAAGTACCGGATCTGGGTAGGTTCATGAATAGAGACAGAGGCAGGACTCAGTTTCCCATCTTTGCTGAAGCCAGCCAGCCTGGGGCATGGGGTGAAGCGGAGAAGGAGAAAGAGTGGAAGAGCAAGAACAGGGGGTGAGAGGGCTCCCTGCTGGGTGGGAGGGGACAGAAGAAGGGTAGGACCTACGATGGCCCTGCTGGAAAGGAATCTCAGCCCTCCATGTAGTGTCCATGGTGGTTCCATGCCCCAGTCCCCATCTTCTCTGACAAAACCCACGTATTGCTCACAGGTACCACCTGGGCACACCTGGCCACACACCCACGGATGCAGCACACATGGTAGCCTGCAGTTTCCCCCAAGACTGGGGTCTACCTCCAGCCAACCTGTCCCTGACCACAGAACTCAGACTCTTTGGGCTGCGGGTGCCCTTTCCTTCTGGTCCCAGCCCCAGTGCCTGATGCTGACTGGGGCCCCAGAAGAGGTTTCCAAAAGGCAGAGAGAAGAGGGGCTGCACCCCACATCCAGAGGCAAGCGGAGGAGGAAGCTGGGAAGCAGAGGTCTCTGGCTAAGCTCGGGGCACCTGTGGGCACAGGCACTGCCAGGGTCTAGCTGGTGTTGCGTGGGTGGGGCCCAGGAAGCCTCCCCACCCACCAGAGTCCAAAGAGCACAGGTGTGGCTGCCTCCATAACCTCATCTCCACACTGTCTGCCTGCTCACCCGAGGCCTGCCTGCTCGCCAGCAGGGCTCTGCCTGTGGCCGCTTGCAGAGAAGCCGCTGCCCTCCTGCCACCAGCACCAGAAACCCAGCCCAAACACCAGCCCCCTGAGGGGGACCAGCCACCAGGTCTCATTGGCACCCAGGTAAGGGCCTGACTCCCAGGAGAGATCAGGGCCTGGCCCAGCCACAGGGGATCTCAAGGCAGGTGGGGGCAACTCAGTGGCTTCCCAGGCCAGGGTCTTTCTGGCCTGTTCTCAGATGCAGCCAGGAGGATCAACCCCAAGGAGGGGCTCGGGGCTCAGTTGCTGGCTGGCGGGCTAGGAAGCAGAGCAAGTTGGTCCGGGCTTCAGAAGCATCCCTGAGATGCTTCTCCTGGTGTCCGTTATCTAGATACCCCTTCCCTGCTCCAAGCCCCTACATTCAGGGGATAAATGGAGGAAACTGGGCTGCCACTGGTCCCCCACTCTCTTCCCCCGGCCCCCGCCAGGTGGCAAGGCAGGCTGAAGCCAGCCCCTCCCCACTCCTGGGGTCGGGATCTTTAGCAGCAGAGGTTTCCCCACCTCGACCTGCCCAAAGGAACCCACAAGGACCACCCCGGTGTGGGGGGAGCGGGGAGTGGCCGACCAGGGCAGAGCTCACTTTCTCTTCCGCCTCTAGAAGCAGGAAGTGTCACCGTGCGGGTCGGGGAGAGGTGGGGGAGGAGAGCGGGCTTCCTGCACTCCTTCCCCTTAAGGAGGAAACAAGAAAAACACATCCAGCGCCTACTCCGCCTTCCTTTAATTGTTCACTGGCAATTCATTCCCCATCACCAAGTCATCTTGGATCCTCTGTTATTTTTATAACAGTCCTAATAAATAGGCGTGTAGGCTGCTTTCTCACACTTTGCCCAGGATATTCCATGGTTTCCCAGCTGCACCATGCAGATTCGTGGATCCCCACAAAACTGACACCTATTCAGAATGCATACACACCTGATTGTACCCTTGACCCACGCGCGGGACTCACTACAGCCCACACCCCACACACATGCATTCGCCGCCTTTAATTCTGTTCCATTTCAACATATATGTATTCTAGATCCTCTCTGTGCCAACTCACAGCCCAGGTGACAGAGGCGCATTTATAAACAATTTAAACTTGGAGTTTGCAGCCAGGCAGGGCTGGGTTCACTCTCTATTAACTACTCATTCGTGAGGGCCGGCCCAGGGTTCACTTGGGAGAGTGCGGTGCTGATAACACCAAGGCCACACGTTTGCATCCCTATATAGGGATGGCCGGTTAGCTCACTTCGGAAAGCGTGGTGCTGACAACACCAAGTCAAGGGTTAAGATCCCCTTACTGGTCATCTTTAAAATTAAAAAAAAAAAAAACTCATTTATGACCTCAGGCCTGGTGCTTCAGGGTCCTCATCTGGTAAATGGGGATAACAGTACCCACCTCATGAGTTTGTTTTGAGGATTAAATGAGTTAATGAAAGTAAAGCCCTTAGAACAGTGCTTGGCACATAGCACCAAGTAAGTACAAATGAGTAGTAGTGCAAATTAGATGATATAATGCTCATAACAGGCTTGGCACCAGGCTCACGGCAATAACTATGGTGGCTGTCATGACTGCTGTGGTTAGAGAGGAATGTACAAGCTTCAGCATGGCACTAGGAGGGCACTGGGCAGGGTGATCAAAGAGGTGATCCTTGAGCTGGAATGTGAAGTGTTGAGGTGGGGAGGGGCTCTGGGCAGAGGATACAGAATATGAAAAGGCAAGGAGACAGGAAACTTGACAATCAGGGAAGTGCAGATCACCGACGAATCCTACAGAGCCTCATCATAAGCACATGCACATACACTGTCCTCCTGAAAGGGTCCCCAGCTTAAGAGGTAACATCAGCTTTCTCACAGTTTGCAGAACTGAAACAGGGCTGGACAAGAGGACTTGCTCTGGCAGGGAAGGCTCTGCCCCCCTTACAGAAGCTGGT
The DNA here is from genome assembly GCF_000696425.1 of Galeopterus variegatus. Taxonomy (NCBI): domain Eukaryota; kingdom Metazoa; phylum Chordata; class Mammalia; order Dermoptera; family Cynocephalidae; genus Galeopterus; species Galeopterus variegatus. The sequence continues at coordinate 1,169,933 of NW_007726127.1, read as the reverse complement.
GCAGCCCACTCATCTGGCATCTTTCACACCCAGGTCCAGGATAGGATCTGAACCCAGATCCAAATAATCAGAGGCCTGGAGATTGCCTTGGGGTCCAGCCATGCTACAGCCTCCCCAGCCCTCCCTTCACTCAGCCTGGGGCTTGCAGGCCCAGCCAAGATGAAGGGCTCGTCAGAGGAGTCCCCCTGGAGCCAGGAGCTTTGGGTCTGGTCCCAGAGGCCTCAGGCTAGAGCAAGAGCAGCTTTCCTGCCCTGCTGCACCTGCTCCTCCTCTCCCCAGCTCTGATACCTGTCTCTTTGGTTCACTTTGGGTTCTAGGAGTCCGTCTCAGCAGGATCGACATGTCCCGGCCCAGCAGCAAAGCCATTTACTGTAAGCTCTCCCCGCCAGCCCTCTCCCTGGCCACCCCCATCCTCTGTCTCCCTCTCACACCAACTGCCCCTTGCAGTTGCCTGTCTTATCTCATCTCTTCTGCCATCTTCACCCCATGCTTTGTACCCTGCAGTGCACCGGAAGGAGTACTCCCAGAGCCTCAGCTCAGAGCCCACCCTCCTGCAGCACAGGGTGGAGGTGAGTACTTCCGGGGCCCCAGGTGGTTTCCAACTAAACCCAACTGTTTCCATGTGCCCACCGCCCTGCCAAAATGTAGACATCTCACACAATTGCCTGCCACGGAAGCTACAGCCTGACCAGGCCAGATCCCATGGACTCAGATCCACCAAGCCTGACTAAGCATCTGCTAAGTGCCGGAGGATGAGGGGCAGTTGGGGGTTTGCAGAACAAGCCTGGCTGGAGGGTGAGGAGTGGATGTCCTGTCCCCAGACAGGAAGAAGTAGCAGAGGGATGGGCCAGGAGGCACCTGCAACCACCTCACCCACCCCCACCTGTCTCCCAACTCGCCTCCTGCCACAGTTGTCTCCAGGGAACTGCTCTTTGCCCAGGACCTTGCATGGCTGGAGGAAGGAATATGAGGTCCACAGACCTCATGAGGGCCTGAGAAGGCCACTGTCTAAGAGGGGAGGTGTCTGGGCCTGAGCTTCCAGGTGGACATGAGCTGCTCAGCGGCCAGAATGGAGTCTCTGGCCCTGCCTGGGAGGGTGACACAGGCACTGCGAGATCTAGTTGCCTGAAGGGCTGTCAGATGTTAGGGTTCTAATGGGGGAGGAGCACTGAGATGGTCTGGAGGTCCTACAGGGCAATGAAGAGAGGGCTCCCAGCCAGTTGGAGAGAAGTCAGGAGGATACCATTGTGGGACTGGGGCTAGGAACTGGCTTCACTTAGTCTCAGAGGTAAGAGTGAGAGGACATGTTCAGGACAACAGGCTCATGATGTCAGGGTCCCCAGAACACGCTGGCAGTGCAAACACAGGGAGAGTGGCTAGGACCTGGGAAGGGAGCAGGGGGTGGGATCAAGGGGCAGGAGGCAGGCTTCATCTCCCCCCAACAAGAGACTGGGGTGGAGAGCAACTTGTGAAGGCAGTGTTTGGTTTGGAGAAGGGAGGGGTCTCCTAGAGGGGGACAGATAACAGCAAAAACCCACTGAATGATCAGACTAGCAGTGAGCAAGGACTTGAGTGGAGACTGAGATCACTATGGATCTCCTCAGGCAAGAATCAGGGAGAAGGTGGAGCATGATCTTCTTCCTGCAGGATTGGGAGGTGATGGATTGGCACAACTGGGAAAAGCATTCTGGGTATAGGGACCAGCATGGGCAAAGGTGCAGAGACAGGAATACTTGGTCAGTGAGGAAGAAGACCAGGTTGGGATGGTGAGTTCCCAAGGGGAGCAAAGGAAGCCAGGAACAGAATCTGAGGGTCTCATATCCCACCCAGAGGAGTTCAAACATTATTTGTTGGGTGGTTGGAGCTCGCATCTGCCACCACCCAGCCACCTCTCTGGCCTGGACCTCTAAAGGCTGTGACTGTCCTTCCTCCAGAGTCCTGAAAACTCTGGCCTAATGCAGCCCCTCAGGCCCAGACTTGGAGGTCCCATCCCTAGCCTGACTGCTTTTACCCTGGCCCTCACATCGGCCCTTGAAGCCTGCTTTATCTGGAGCCTGGGACCTCCCCCCACGAGGGACATGACTTCCTCCCCTGCTGCCTTTCCCCTGCCCACCACCACCTGTAATCCCCTCTCCAAACATTCTCCCAGTCCTGGGCCACCTTCTCCCCCCTCAGCACCTGATGACGTGTAAGCTGGGGACTCAGAGAGTCCGGGAGCCCAAGGATGTTCTGCAGCAGCTGCAGGAGATGGATGCTCAGGGCCGGGTGTGGAGCCAAGACTTGATCCTGCAGGTCAGAGATGGCTGGCTCCAGCTGCAGGACATCGAAACCAAGGTCAGCCTCCCACCAAACCCAGCGATGGGCCATAGCCAAGCCAGGCTGGGGAACAGCAAGCACCAGGCTCTGGAACTCCACCCCTCCATGCCCCAAACAGCAGCTACCCCTCTCATATACAACACACACCCAGTCTAGGAAGAGACCAGGATGGGAACAGAGGCACAGGGTAGATGACACCTCAATCCCAGCCCACCCAAGGGCTGGGTTACTCTGGTCAGGAGCTCCCAGGAGCCAACCCTGGCTCTCCATAGCCTCACAACTGACCTCTCTGCCTGGGCCAGGAGGAGCTGGACTCTTACCGTCTGGACAGCATCCAGGCCATGGATGTGGCACTGAACATCTGCTCCTACAACTCTGTCCTGTCCATCACTGTTCAGGAGTCGGGCCTGCCAGGCACCAGCACTCTGCTTTTCCAATGCCAGGAAGTGGGGGTGAGTGGCCAGGGGCGGGATTCAATGACCATTTCTCTCTCTCTCTCTCTCTCTCTCACACACACACACACACACACACACACACACACACACACACACACACACACACACATAGAGCCTGCCTGACTGCTGCTTCCTCCAGGCAGAGCAACTGAGGACCAGCCTGCAGAAGGCCCTGGAGGAGGAGCTGGAGCAAAGGTAGGCAGCCTCTGCTCAGCCCACTGTGGGGCCTCACAGCTCAGGCTTTGGGCCCAGACACTGGCCCCACATCTTGGGGATCCCAGGAGCCTGTGAACCAATCAACCTGAGCCAGGAACTGAGGAGAGGCCAGGACAGAGATGGGCATGGGAAAGGGGCTGGGCCCAGGGGACACTGGAGATGGTCCCAGAGACTGACATGGGACAAAAGAAGGCCTAGAGGGAAGGCAGATGAGGCAGGGTGAAGTCAGGGAAGGGTCTAGATGATGACCAAGGAGCAGGGGGTTGTGCTCCTGGGTCCTGGGGCAGAAGTGTAGGCAGGGCCTCTGTCCCAAGAACCTTGTCAAAGGTGAGTCCCCCACCATGTCCTCAGCAGACCCCGATTTGGAGCCCTTCATCCACACCAGGACAGATGGAGGTCACACCCTACGGAACGAGCACCCTCTCCAGAGCAGGGGCCCCCTCCAGAACGGCGCCACAGGATGACCCCAGAGCCCAGTAAGTTTCGGGGCACAGGGGCAGGTGGAGGAGAAGATTTAGATCAAAAGTCAAAGAAGCTCTGGGCCTGTGGTCCCCTTACGTTGCAGGCATCCCACCATCATCAAGGTCCCTGCCACTCCAGTCCAGTGTCCGCTGGAGTGCCTCCACTCCGCCTCCTCCAAGGCGGTCCCCATCCCCTGAGGACCCACAGAGGGATGAGGTAACTGCAGTTGGTCTTGGGCTTACTGAGGCTTTGGGGGCTTGTAGGGGAGGGAGGACACCAACCCCCCCTCACCTAGGAGGTGTGGGCTGTGGGCTGAGGAGGGAGAGGGAGGCCTGTTCAAACCCCAGATGGGCTTGAGGCTGGGGCTTATGGTGGGGAGGGGGATGGGGGCAGGACTGGGACTTCCAGGGTGGACCTCACTGCCCACTCAAAACCATGGGTTGTTTGGGGCCCAGGAGGTGCTGAACCATGTTCTGAGGGACATTGAGCTGTTCGTGGGAAAGCTGAAGGAGGCCCAGGCCAAGACCAGCCATAAGAAGAAGAGGAGACTTCTGAAAAAAAAGCACAAGGATCAGGGGGGTGAGTGCTGAGGGCCAGGAGAGAGGAGTGGGGGGTGTCTTGGGATGATATGGACCCCCTGCCTTCACCCCTTATCTCACAGGGATAACACAGGCACAGTACATCGACTGCTTCCAGAAGATCAAGTACAGCTTCAGTCTCCTGGTATGTGGCTCCTCACAAGTTCCCCGGCCCTCCACCAGCAACCCTCTGCCCTCTGGTCACATAGACCATCCCAAGCCTTTTTATTCTCCATCTACTGCCCCTAGAACCTCCCCTCTCCCATCTCGGGACTTTCAGAGAGTGCCAGGCTGTCAACCAAGATGCAAAACAATGATAGGGACCTGGAGTCCTGGTGAAGGTTGGGTGGGGTCCCAAAGGGTGGTAACAGCCATTGCCCTGTTCCCCCAGGGGAAGCTCGCCATCAGGCTGAAGGAGACGAGTGCACCCGAGTTCGTGCATATCCTCTTCCAAACTCTGGACTTCGTGAGTTGGGGGAGGACAGGGTGGTGAGAGAAAGACAGGGTGGGGAAGAGGGACAGGCTGAAGTCACGAAAGATTGGAGGGAGTGAAGGAAGCTGGTGGAGGGGGACAGGGGGAGCAGGGGCCAGGGTGGAAGGCAGGGGACAGAGAGAGATTGTGGGGCCTGCTCCCTGCTCACCCCAACACACCCTCCTCCTTGACCACAAGACACCGTCACTGGTGCATGCAGCACCCCCATAAGACTCGGTGGGCGGGAGTCAGAGCCAAGGACACCAGGGCTCTGAGGGAGATGGAAGGAGCAGCAGGCCCAAGGCAGACAGGGCCACTTGCAGGAGGCAATGCAGCATGGCAAAAGTGGGAAGACAGGGGCTCTGGGCCCTTTCCCAGCCCTGTTTGCCCTGTGGGGGCCTGGACTTCCTGACACCTTCCATCTCTCCCCCAGATCCTGGACCAGTGCCCTGAGGATGGCCTAGCAGCCCAAGTGATCTCACCCCTCCTCACCCCCAAAGCCATCAACCTGCTGCAGTCCTGTCTAAGCCCATCTGAGAGTGACCTCTGGAAGGGGCTGGGTGTGGCCTGGACCACCAGCCGGTGAGTGAAGACAAGGCCTGAACTGAATTGGAGGAGAGAGGCATAGGGGCATAGTGCAGGACATCAGAGGTGGCCAGGCTGTACGTGGTTGCAAGCAAGAAATATTTCAAAACAATTTGGGAGACTCTACATGGAATTCCCAACTGTTTATTAGGCTAAGTGTGAACAGTTAAAAAAAAAAAAAACACCCCAAGAAAGGAGAGATGACGACCTTCTAGTGAAATATTTCTCACTTTTGTCAAGGACAAAGTGAAAACTTGGTCTCAGTCTGGCCCAGAACTTTAGAATTACTGATACAAGAGATGCTGCTAAGGTAACATCAGTAAGATTTGGCAGCTGGTTGACCAGGAGTTGAGAGAGAAAGAGGTACTCCACGCCAGCCCGACTACGAGACAGGCAGCTGGACGAGGAGGCCGAGCTGATGAGAGCCTCGGGCAGCGGGGGACGAGACCCGCTGGGACACGCCAAGCTGGGGTGTCAGTGATCATTTCACAGAGGCCGGTGGCCGGGCAGTGAGGCGAGAGGCCCGATCGGGCTGTGTGGTAAACAGTGAGAACAGAAGTGAGAATTGGAAAATAGAGAAAGAAAAACAAAAAGGCAACCAAAATAATAAAATAAATAAAAGTGAAAGTTGGAGGCACAGCTCGAGGGGAGCACTCCAGTGAGGGCCCCAGAACTCACTTAACAAGCACGGTTTGCTCAAGACCATGACAAGAGAGCAGGGCCTTGGGAAACTTCTACATGTAGGTGACAAAAGGAAAAAGGGTTAAGAAGGCAAAGAGAAATTCCAGAATGTTAAAAGGAAAACCAAAAGAGCAGAGGGATGAAACCAGGAGAGAAGGGGGTTTGAGAAAGACAGAGAAGTCAGCAGGCAAAAGCTAGTTTTCCGGTGAGGCTTCTGCCTAATGACCAGCTCTTTTCAAGTCAGCCCCATTAAAGGACTTTTTTGTCTAGTTTGTCTAAAGACATAAAGTATAGTTCAATACAATCTATATTTTATTACTGTAGAAAATATACAACATAAAATTTAACCATTTTAAGTGCATAATTCAGTGGCATTAAGCACATTAACAATGTTGTACAGCCAATACCATTATCTATTTCCAGAACATTTTCATCATCCCAAACAGAAACTCTGTACCCATTAAACAATAATTCCCTGTTTCCTACCCTCCCTCCCCAGCCCCTGGTAATCTCTATTCTACTTTCTGTCTCTATGAATTTGCCTATTCTAGGTACCTCATATGTCTTAGTACATTTTCTGTTGCTTACAACAGAATACCTGAAACTGGGTAATTTATAAAGACAAGAAATTTATTTCTTACAATTCTGGAGGCTGGGAAGTCCAAGGTCGAGGGGATACACCTGGTGAGGACCTTCTTCCTGGTGGGGACTCTGCTGAGTCCCAAGGTGGTGCAGGGCATCACATGGCGAGAAGGAAAAAGTGTGCCAATGTGCTAGCTCAGGTCTCTTTTCCTCTTCTTATAAAGCCACTAATTTCACTCCCACAATAACTCACGAGTAGATTAACCCATTTATGAGGGCAGAGCCCTCACAATCCAATCACCTCCCAAAGGCCCCCACCTCTCAACACTGCCACACTGGGGATTAAGCTTCAACAAGAGTTTTGGAATTCAAAACCATTCAAACCATAGTATCATATAAGTGGAATCATATAATACTTGTCCCTTTGTGTCTGGCTTGTTTCACTTAGCATAATGTCCTCTAGGTTCATCCATGTTACAGCATGTATCAGAATATTCTTCCTTTTTGTGGCTGAATAATATTCCATTGCATGGATAAGCCACATTTTGCTTATACATTCATCTGTTGATGGACACTTGGGTTGTTTCCACTCAAAACAATCTATTTGTGTGGGCTCTCTTGATTCAATCTCTAAAATGAAATCACTTGTGGATTCTGGGCCTCCCTTCTGGTAATAGTATTCGGTTGTGCAGAACACTGGGGACGAAATGTAACTGCATAAGCCAGTCTCAGAGATTGCTGGCTCTCACAGCTGTACTGGGCTCACACTGTCTGTGGGGACAGCAATGGTATCTGTCTAGCACTAGCAAGACTGGAAAACAGAGGTTCTGTGATAGACTCAACAAGAGGGCCTCAAATACTTTTATTTAGCCACTTTCCCATTGAGTAACCATGTTGAATGTAGCATTTCGTGTTTCAAAACAAGCCCTACTTCAAGAAATCGAGACCTTAGAAAAACAGATCAACAGATAAAAAATACCCAAAAAGATGCAAAACAATTCAGTATTCATAAAACTATGCACATTTGATGAATACTTATTTTAAATATAATATTAAGTTAGATGTGCCCTTAGATATTTTCTAATTTCTTAAAATAACGAGAAATGAATGAATGAATGAAATGAAAGGCAGAAACACAGAAAATAGCATAACTAAAAAGATGTAAAAACCCTCAGAAGAGTTGAATTTCAAGCAAATTATACTTTGGTGACTTGGTTTTAAGCAAATTGACCCAAAGCTATAAGTAATACTAAATGTTGTGGTAATTCAGCAAAAGATGGAGCCCATACAAAGCCATTGGATTTGGCAATCAGGAGGTTATCAGGATTTTTAAATGGATGAGTTACAATAAAGTAATGGCAGAGATAGAAATCAGATTGCAGGAATAATGAAAGAAGCAGACGTGGGAAAATGCAGGCATCAAACATAGGTACATTCTCAAGACATTTGGTAGAGGAAGGTAATAGGATCCCAGCTTAAAAGGGGTAGAACAGGGTTAAGGGAAGACCTGAGCATGTTTCTAAGGCAAACAGAAGGAACCAGTTAAGATTCAGAAGAGGAAATAGTTTATTCGTTCCCATTTAATAAACACTTAATAAGCTGCCTCCTACATACCAGCCATTGTACCGGGAATACAGCCCTCAAGGAGATTAATATAGTAAGAAACAATTATCAGAACCACATGCAATACAGCATGAGAGCCCAAGAATGTACCAAGTTCAGCAGAAATATTCACCTCTGCCCCTGTGAAACAGGGCGGGGAACTTCCTCAAAGAGGTGCGTGGGAATTCCCCTGCGGGCAAGTGTTACATATTCCAAGCTAGAGCAAGCCTGGAGACCACAAACAACACAGCCCTTCCTGGGTCCTGCTCAGTGGCTGAGCGGGGAGGCTGAGAGGCAAGTACCAGCCCCATCCTCCAGTCAACCAGAGCAGCTTTGCTGTGATCTGTTTCACAAGGTGGAGTTCCACAAACTAGCTAGAAAGAAAGAGATTGACTACTGGGAAACTAAAAACAGGTTAGAAAAATGTTGCACAAGACCCCAAAGGGGGTTTTCCAGCCCTAACACTCTATGGTTCTACCAACTTAATTCAAACCCTGAATCAGTGCAATGAAATGCCCACCGTGTTCTTATGGAGGTGTGGGCAGAGGTGAGGCTGGCCCACTGATACCTGCCCCGTGGGATTTGTTCATGCTAAACTGTTTGCTCCTTTGTGGGTGTCTGGGCCTTTCATCTGTGCACATGGGCCATGTCCCCTATCATCTAGAAGATCCCTGGGGTAGGCCTTGTCATCTCCTTCCTCTCCACATCCTCCAGCCTGGCACAGAGTGGACATGGACTCAGCTTTGTTTCCCCCCAGGACTGACTGGACAGGCAGTGAGCCCCCACCCTACCTACCCACATTCTATGATGGCTGGCAGCCTCCAGAGCCCTCCAACCAGGTAAGGGGAGCTTAGCACAGAGCCCTGGTCTCTAGCTAGTTTCTGCCCTCCCAGTACAAACCACAGTCAAGTGACAACTATATAGTGGGTGAGTTCGTGTGGGCACCTGTATCTGTATGTTGGAGGCAGCAGGAAAGGGGATAGGAGATGGCTGTGAGTGTGTAGGTCTGTGGTCTGATACCCCAGCTCCCTGCCACCATGCTAAGGGACTTCCTGCTCTTGCTCACTCTCTGTTCTGTCCCTTACAGGCACCCTTAGGATACCAGGACTCTATTTCCCTCCGGTATGCCCTGGACTTTGTGAAGACCACATGGTCCTCGGGAGGGAGGGACAGGGCTGTTCCTTTGGATCTTTGGACCTTTGGATCAATGGAGCTTTACATCTTGGAGACTCTTTGGACTCTCATTTAGCCAGACACGGACATGTACAAACACATCCCTCACCTATCTTGGGAGAAAATGCAGATTTTTTTACCCTCCTAGGATCCCATCCCTTCTTCTCGTGATACTACCTACACGTGCCTCTGATTTCCCAGAGCTCAAGTATAAAGTGCTCAGAGAAGAGCTCAGACATAGAAAATTCCACTGTTAAAAATATCCTCAGAAATCAGGGACATTTCAGACCCCTCCTGCCTGCAGAAACCCTCACTCCAAGCCCCACCTAACACTGACCTGCCATCAAACTCTATGGAAATCCAAAAGTCACCACCAGACTGAAGGCAGGAGATATCTGGGGCTTTGGGGGCTGGGACAGAGGCTCAATTTCTGAGGCCCCATTCTCCAGACATCCTGATTCTGTCTCTTGGCAGGGGAAGTCCTAGGTTAGGGAGCACCTCACATTTTGCTAAGGAGGAGACATACAACGACGATCCTCAGTCTGGGGACCCCAATGTCTGGCCCTCCAGCCCTAAACCTGTCAATTCAGCCCTGAAAATGCAAGTCCTGTATGAGTTTGAAGCCAGGAACCCACAGGAGTTGACTGTGGTCCAGGGAGAAGTGCTGGAGGTGAGACATGGGCTGGAGGATAGAGGAGGTGGGGGTTGAGGGAGCCCTAAGCAGCCTGGGGTGTGTGGTCCAGATATGGGGCTGCCAGGGTTGGGGGCCTAGAGAGGGAGAAGGAAAGTGGGGAAGGGCCAAAATCAAGAAAGCCTTGTGACGGAGGGAAGGCTGGCTGGACAGAAGCTCAGGGTGACTGAGGTGGTGACTCTTGGCAGGTTCTGGACCAGAGCAAGCGGTGGTGGCAGGTGAAGAATGAGGCAGGACAGAGCGGCTACATTCCCAGCAACATCCTGGAGCCCCTAGAGTCGGGGTCCCCCTGGAGCCAGGGCCAGTCGCCCCCTCGGGTACTACACAGCCTAGACTATCCAGAAGCCATAAGTCCTGAATCAGAGGTGGGGGTGGGGAGGATTCAATGACAAGTGAAAGAGGTGGTCCTAGTTTGATTTAGTGTTATTGCACGCTTACTGTGTGCCCTTCATCACGGGGCCAGAGCAGAGGACAAGACAGGGTTCCCACCAGACCAGAAAACCACAGAGTGAGATAAGTGATTTGATGAGAGCCCAGAGAAGGGACCCAAACGTCGGGGGCTGTGGGTGGGTGTGAGAGAACATGGCCTCTGACCCCCAGTTCCCTCCAATTCTAGACTCCAATGCTTCGACTTAGCTCCAGGCCTCAGGAGGTCACAGCCTGGCTGCAGGCAGAGAACTTCTCCAGCATGTGAGTGCCTAGCCCCATGGAGTGTGGAGGGAGGACCTTCGAAAGGCGCCTAGATGATAACCAAGGAAACCCAGAGACCCAGAACGTACAACTTGGCCTACACCGTACACAACAGACCCCATCCCAGTGCTGTCTCTGCTGAGTTAAGGAGAGCAGGGGGCTTGTCTAAGCCCAGGTTGAAGCATTAAGTGGGGCGCCCCTGCCGTGGTGAAGGCAGCAAGGATTGGGGGAGTGGACTCGTAGAAAGCCCCGACTGCCAACTCAGCCACCCCTCCCCACAGAAGAGTCTCTTCCAGACCACTTCTCCCTTCAAACCTGGGAGTTCTGAGATTGGTTTAAGCCAAAATGTTTATTTTGCTCCCTTACTTTCAGATACTTTATTCCATGAATTTTCCTGTAACCCCAACCTCCAAGCTCAAACAGCCCTTTCTCTACCCAATACTCAGACCCAGGGTCCTTTCACCCCACCACTGATGGCTTCTGCTATTTTTGTTCACAGCACAGTGAAGACACTCGGGTCCCTAACGGGGAGCCAGCTGCTTCGCATGAGACCTGGAGAGCTGCAGATGCTGTGTCCACAGGACGCCGCACGGGTCCTGGCACGCCTGGAGGCTGTCAGAAGGACGCTGGGGGTGAGGATACCCTGGGGTCCTGACTCCCACTGGGAGTGTCTGGTCTTCCCTGAGCAAGAGTGAGAGTGCCGGGTGGACAGGTCAATAGCCCAGCCTGGGGTGGAAGTAAGTGTGGCAGGTACTGGCGCAGGATTCCTCCAGGGGCTTGGCTTCATGCATTCAGGCGTGCCTTGAGACTCCAAGCTATTCGTGGCATGAGCTCCGACAGTCCATCTGAATCTTTTTCTCTCCTCAGATAAGACCTTAGGCCTCGGCTCAGAGACCTCCAATACAAAGACCTTCTCACATGCAAGAGGATGGATCTGACATCCTTTAGAGAATTTCTCATCCAGGTCCCCAGTTTGAAGCACACCCTGCACCCTAGCTCACACAGCAGAAAGGATGAGCCCCCCAGAGGTTGAAGTAAATGGGACCCCTCTGGCTGTGCTGGGAGCCCTCCCCAGTTACTGCCTACTTATTTTATCTCTTTCCTAAGCCTGGCACACTCATGTCTAGATTTCAGGAGTGTGTTCAGTCCTTCTCCTTCCCAATAAAAGCATCTTCAAACTTGTCATTTGCCTCCATCACAACTTTGTCTGGCTCTGATGGGGGCCAAAGGCAGAGAGGCAGGAAGGGCTGGGACACTGGCCATAAAACAGCAGCAATCCTAATCCATCACTGAGCCAGGTCGTCTCAATGTGAGAGGGAATTCACACAGCCATCTGGAGCTGGGAATCAGAATTTGAGAATTAGGGTCCAGGCTCGCCTTACTCTCTTGCTAAAAAAATAAACTCCAAAATAAGGCTATGCTCACCATCCTTATCCTTCTGCACACATTTCACCCAGTATATTCCAAGACACCCAGCATAGCTGAAGGCATGACACTTCACAGCAGCAAAGAGCACCAGGGCTGAAAGTTGCAGGTTTTGATCAGTCACACTGGTTGATGATCCCAAGGAGCACTAACAACCATGTCAGGCACACCAGGCTCTACTTGCTAAGTCCTCTTTTAATACAACTTTTGTCCCCCACTGTTGGGTGAGCCAATCTTGAGTTTCCTCCCAGCTTGTCTATTTTAGTGGCAGAGCATAAGGAACATTGGACTGGAAGCTGAAAGTCTACCAACTGGCTGTGTGAACTCTAGCAAGTCATTCTACTTCCCGGGTCCCTGTTTTCTCAAAGGTTAAGTGAAGAGTTTGGACTGTCTGTGGCTTCTTATATTTTTTAGTATAAGTAGCCTTCTTTAATCAAAACCATCAAGAACTCCCCTCTCCACATAACAGTAGCTGTAGTTTTACTGAGTCTACAGATGTCTTGATGTCCCTACAGACTCAAGGAATCTTGAGATGTTCCCTTAAGTCTATCTCAGCTAAATTTGCCCATAACCCTAACATTGTCTGGGACCCACACTGCCCTGTTTTTAGACTGCCTATCTTATTCCCTCAAGTTCCTGCCCTCAAAAAGTCATCTCTCATTCCTGGTGACACAGAATAATAGGAAAACCAAATTCTCCCTCACAAAAGAGAAAAAAGGTGAGACCCTTAAGGTCTGACTCGCCAAGGGCAAAAGTAAACCAGAAAAGTTAATTTCTTGAGATGGGTGGGAGAGAAATGAACCCACTGCCTTCTGGAGCTTCAGAAAGCTGAAGGAGCCTAGAAGCAGGGGAATCGTTCAAGACCAGGAAAAAAGTCTTTTAGCCCCACGTTCCCCAGATTTCTCAAAAAGACTGAGGTAAGGTAGGGGCTGTCCAGATATCCAAGTGCAATGGAACTAGCATAAATTGTGTTATTAGACAGATCTAGCTTTGAATCCCAGACTATCTGTGGGACCTTGAGCTTAGAAAAGCAATTCACCTAACCTCTCCAGGCCTCAGTTTCTTCTTCTATAAAATGGGCATAATACCCACCTTAGAAAGTTGTTGTGAAGCTTAAATTGGAATAAATTAGCAAACATATATGAAACACCTAGACTATTGCCTGGCATATCATAGGTGCTCAGTAAATACTAGTCTTACACCTTAAATTAATTTATAACTGGACTTTTATCTTGGGAGGAGAAACCCAGGCATTGTAAGTTCATTTGTCCCTATGTGTTTACACTTTTTCCCTTTCTTCTTTTCAGTGAAATGTCCTATTAAAAAGTCCCAAACTGGCTTCAGCAGAACTAATGGGCAGATGTGATCCTCCACACTCAGGCTTGGGGAGTAGGGGACTGGAGTAGCTCTGGACTCCTCCTCCCTTTCCCACTCCTCCACAGTGAACTGACAAACCCTATATCTCCCATATTGACACTTGCCAATCTGTGCCCCTTTTTCATTTTCCTGGGCCCTGCTTAAACCCAGAAGCTTAGTTCTTCCCAGGACTGCAGGGGCCTCCTTCAGATCACTTGCTCTGTCAAGGTCACTGTGACCCCCATGTTGCTAAATTTAACCATTAATTCTCAGTCTTCACCTCACTCAACCCATCAGCCACATTAGATGTAGTTACTCACTCCCTTCTGCAAACAGCTACACTTAGTTTTCAGGACCCTTGGTTTTCCTTCTATCTCATTGGCTGCTCCTTTCCAGACTCCTTTGCTGGTTGTTTGTCATATCACCGACCTCTACCTGGACTTCTTCCCTGCCTTCTGCCCCCACAGCAGAGTGACTTCAGGTCTTTACTTAAGGGTTAACTTCTCAGTGAGGCCTTTCATGAACACATTCTTTAAAAACACAAATCCCCTTCCTGCTGGGGCTCCCCCAACTTTCACCCCGACACCCCCATCTCTGTTTTATTTTTCTCCATAGGATGTGTTTCACCATCTGACTTACTATGTACAAGAGTACTTCAAAAAGTTCATGGAAAAATGGAATTAAAAGATAATACAGGGCCAGCCCGGTGGCGCACTGGAGAGTGCACCGTTGGGAGCGCGACGGCGCTCCCGCCGAGGGTTCGGATCCCATGTGGAGACCAGTTCCCTCTCACTGGCTGAGCGCAGTGCGGGCGCAACACAGAGGGTTGCGATACCGTTGCCGGTCAGCAAAAAAGACAAAAAAGGAAAAAAAAAAAAAAAAGATAATACAAATTTTTCCATGAACTTTTTAAAGGACTCTTGTATTTACTATATATTCATTTATTTCTGCCTCTCCCCATAAAATGTAAGCTTCCTAAGGGCCAAGATTTTATCAAGTTCAGTTCTGTATCCCCAGCACTTAAAACAGTGTCTGCCCATACTAGGCATTTAATAAACATTGTTGGATGAATGAATAAGTGAATGAAAAATAGCAGTAGCTTCCCTCCTCCAGCCCACTCTACACAAAGATTTAGCTAAGTTAATTTCCCTGAAAGGGAATCTGACAGTATCACTCAACTTAGCAAACCATCCAAATCTGCACTGACACAGTAGTCACGAGCTACATGTTGCTATTGAACAAGCGAGATGTGGCTAGTCTGAACTGAGATGTGTTCTAAGTGTAAAATACACACTGTGTTTTGAAGACAGTACAAAAACAAAGTAAAATATCTCAATAAGTTTTATATTAATTACATGCTGAAACTATAGTATTTTTTGATGTATTAAGCTAAATAAAATGCATTATTAAAATTAATTCACCTGCTTTTTTTTGTACTAGAAACAAAATTTTAAATCACCTATGTGGCTTGCATTATATTTCTATTGGTCAGCGGTGATCTAGAGATTCCCCACAGAACAGAAGAAAAATATCCAACCCCCCCTCCCAGTCAAGGCCCTCTGCAACCTGACCCCAACAGTCTTTTCCAACTGTATTTTTCCCTGCGCCCCTCACAACTTTGAAAACCAACCAACGACGCTTGCTGTTCCTTCTACTTACACTTGTACGAGTATTTCCCACCTCCCAGTGTCTGCGGGGCATTTCCCCAGCCTGCCGTGCCCTTTCCTGCATCCTAATGTCCACAGCCTACCCTTCCCCAGTGGCTTAGCTCAAATGCCCCCCTCTTCCTTGAAGCCTTCTCAGAACCACCCTCTGTCCTGGCCAGAAGAGATCTCTCCCTCCCAAGTATTGTAGGCGACGTCTCTCACCCTGAATCGCTTCCTACCTTACAGGTTTACCGGCTTAAGTATTTTATGGGTTTTTTATCATTATCCCCTCCTTCTCCCACCCCCGAAAGATCGCGATTCCTTGGTGATCAGAGTCCGGTCCGACTTCCGGGGCTTGCCCCAACCCTCCCACCCCCTACTCCACCCCCAGCTGGGTGAATACGGTGTGAATCTCACGCTCCCTGGGTAACTAGGGTGCCTACGGCCTGGCTGTTGGCGCTCTTCCCGCCCTGGCTGGCACTATTAATAAATGAACTGCCGCTCCCATCCGCAGTGCAGCGCGGAGCCTCAACCTCGGGTCCACTCCCCCATCTGCCGCGCTCCTGCCGGGCATTCGGGTGGGGGACTCCTGGCCCCGAACCCCAGGGCGGGCAGAAGTCGCGCCTGCGTGTTGCCCTGTGGGCGCGCGGGGGGAGGGGAAGAGGACGGAGCGGGGCGGAGTCACGGCGCTCACGTTGGCCCCGCCCACTTGCGTCGGCTATAAAGCTTCGTTCGGTCGTGGCCCGTGTCCTGTCCTCCAAGGCTCGCAAGGATTTTTCGCTATGTCGAACAAGTCGTCTGTGGTTCTGGGTTACTGGGATATTCGCGGGGTGAGTGCCGTCTCAACGGTCGAGCCACTCTTCGGGGGGACGGACGCGGAGGCGGTCGTGGCTCTGGTCAGCAGCAGCCTCCATGAGAAGCGGCTCTATGCGGGAGCCTCTTCGCTGCGGGGCGGCGCGGCCAACCCTAGTCGAGCTGCCCGGCCACGGAGGCTGTCCCCTGTCCCGCCTCGAGGATCACCGGGCCCCGCGGGGAGGGACCGAGGACAGCATGATGCCGGGGCCGGGCTTGGGGGCCTCTTAACGTTCGCCCGGCAGGATGCTGGGTCTCGGCAGCCCTGGGCCGGGGACGTTGGTGGGCGGGGGCTGGGGGCCCGTGAGAGCCGCGCAGGCGCCGACCGCGGGTTCTCTCCTTCAGTTGGCGCACGCCATCCGCCTGCTCTTGGAGTTCACGGACACATGCTATGAGGAGAAGCGGTACACGTGCGGGGAAGGTAATGCTGCTGTGGGTGCCCGTGTGCCGCCGCGCAAAGCCAAGCTGGCCCTCCTACTGCCCCTGTCTTCTTGTGCCCAGGGGGTGGCATCACGCCAAGGTCGGGCGGGAAGTCTGCTCAAATCACCCGAGAGCTCTCTGCTGTGTCCTGTGCGGGGAGAAACGCATCCTTTACCTGGAGCTGGAGATTCTCCTTCTGCCATAGCCCCAACCCTTTTGTCAATGCTTAACCAAATAGGCTCCAGAGACGAAATGGTTAAGGTTTTGGGGTGTGGGAATTTCAGGTATTGGGACTAAGTCATTTCTTTAGATATAGCCGGGTCCCATTTCATTCTCTGTCTTGCAGCTCCTGACTATGATCGAAGCCAATGGCTGGATGTGAAATTCAAGCTAGACCTGGACTTTCCTAATGTAGGTGGCTTTAGGAGCAGAGGGGGCAGAAGGAAAGACCTTCACGTATATCCGTTCTTCTTCCCTCCCCCGTCCGACAGGATCTAGAATAGGGGCCCTTAACCTGGATAGAATAGAATTCAGAGGTCCTGGAACTGGATGGAGAAAAAAAATTACATTTTCATTTCTGCTAACCACTATCAAAAGTTACCATTTCCTTCTATTGCGAATATAGGCAATAAGAAACCTTAATTATTAGCCAAGTCTGTGACCTTTGTCACTAAGTGGAAATCAGATATTTTCATATTCTATTACATGTGTTACAGATATCTTAGATGTTGTTTATATTCATCACTACTTTGAAATTATGGTAGCTATTATGTCTGCTTGCTATTTAATGCATTAATAGTCACATATTACACTATTACAATTTTGTTTTAAAAAATTTTATAACTGTAAATACGAGGGTACTTCAAAAAGTTCATGGAAAGATTTTTATTATCTTTTAATTCTATTTTCCCACTAATTTTTGGAATACCCTGGTATACGTAATTTGCTTTATGTGTTCAAAAACCTTGTTCTAGGGCTGGCCCGTGGCTCACTTGGGAAAGTGCGGTGCTGATAACACCAAGGCCACGGGTTCGGATCCTATATAGGGATGGCCGGTTCACTCACTGACTGAGCGTGGTGCTGACAAAAACCTTGTTCTGAGAAAGGGTCCATGGCATACATACAGATTTAACAACCCCTGTGTAGAATCAGGTGGGGACCCAACTGCTACTTTCTTATTTTCTTCTTTCTCCTAACACAGAGTCTTCTCTCTCGTGTTCATTGCCCTGCAAGTCTCCTCTTCCCTTGGAGAGAGAGAGGGAAGCAAGAGAAAGCTAGGTTGTCCATTTTGTCTGTCCTTTTCCTTCCAGCTGCCCTACCTCATGGATGGGAAGAACAAGATCAC
Source organism: Galeopterus variegatus (assembly GCF_000696425.1). NCBI lineage: Eukaryota > Metazoa > Chordata > Mammalia > Dermoptera > Cynocephalidae > Galeopterus > Galeopterus variegatus. Next base: position 1,152,386 of record NW_007726127.1, on the reverse strand, counting down.
CCAGAGCAATGCCATCCTGCGCTACATTGCTCGCAAGCACAACATGTGTGAGTGGGGATGGGGCTGGTGAGAGAGACCAGGCTGGTTCGCCTGGGAGTGGATGATCCTAAAGGTGATTCGTTATCATTTGGCCCACAGGTGGTGATACTGAAGAAGAAAAGATTCGAGTGGACATCATGGAGAACCAAGTAATGGATTTCCGCATGCAGCTGACACGGCTTTGTTACAACTCTGACCATGTGAGTTTCCTCAGCATGCATCAGCGGAATGGCATATCAAGAAAAGGAGCATTTAAGGACCTAAGGGTTATTTCTCTTCTATTCTGCTGCTGCTACCTTCCCACCAACCCAATCTGTCAGAATAGGAAACAGAACTCTTATTTTTTGGTTTATTTTGTCATGTAACTCTGGTGCTGGTCCCTCCTTTCAAAACCCCTTTTTCTCTCCTGCCACCACCAAGTGAAGGCAGTGAGAGGAAGGTACCTGGAGAAGGGGCTGCTAAGTAAGTGTCCATTGCTGGCCTGTGACCTGGTTAGCAGTGAAAATGACAGCTATTCTTGCTCTCTTCTACCCTCTCTCCCAGGAAAAACTGAAGCCTCAGTACTTGGAACAACTACCTGGACAACTGAAGCAATTCTCCTTGTTCCTGGGGAAATACTCATGGTTTGCAGGGGAAAAGGTAGGAAGAAGGGAAAAGTAGAGCATATTCTCTATCTCTGGAGGTGTAAATGAACTCCTCAGACCTGACACTCTTACTGTCTTTCTTCTAGATCACCTTTGTGGATTTTCTCACCTATGATGTCTTAGATCAGAACCGTATGTTTGAGCCCAAGTGCCTGGATGAGTTCCCAAATCTGAAGGCTTTCATGTGCCGTTTTGAGGTGATGGTCCCTGCACCTTTCTCTTACAGAAACACTCAGAGGTTCCCTTGGGCCCCAAGGGACCCCCATACAGTAGATTCTTGCCCAGCATTAGCTTTGGCCTAACAGGACAATGGTTGGATACCTCTAGCCCTTTAAGTCTTGGAAGGGCCTGGCTCCTTCACCCTAAAGGCACTATCTATAGAAAATGGGGGGAGGTAGAGGCAGGCAGCATGTGAATGCTGCTGTTTTGGTATGGGTCTGTTGCACTGGGTCAGAGCACTACAGAGGGTCTTTATAAGATTTGGTGTGCTTTCATTTCAGGCTTTGGAGAAAATAGCTGCCTACATGCAATCTGACCGCTTCTTCAAGATGCCCATCAACAACAAGATGGCCCAGTGGGGCAACAAGAAGACTGTATGCTGAGCAGGAGGCAGATTTGCACTGCTTGTTTAGCTCCATCTTGTCTCTAGAGGGCCTGTACTCTATCTTCTCTTCTCTTTTCAATAAATTGCACTTAGGCACTGGTGTCCAGCCAGATTACTTTCGGGCGTAAATGCCAAAGGCGAATAAGGATGTGTGGAGAATTATCAAGAAGTCACTGCAACATTGACATCCCTCTACTCCCCAGTGGAGTTTAAGGAGCTAGAGGTTCATGCTCAAGTCTTGAGAGTGGGTACTAGAAATGGGGAGATCACACAGTTGGAGAGAGCAGATGTTTTAAATGGGACTGGAGCCCCTTTGAAGACCTGGTAAAGGTATCAAGTAAAACTGTGTGGTACTGATGGACTTAACTGAAGTTCAGAAACAGTCCTGTGTATATATGGAAATTTAGTGTGATAAAAGTTGTATTTCAAACTGGTGGGCCAGCCAGTAGAGTTGGGACAATTGCTTACTAGTTAAAAATAATAGAACCCTATCTCGCACTATTCACTAAAATTAGTTTATCTGGAAGTTTAAGTCCCAACATTATACACAAAGCTATTGAAATATTGATGAAAATGTAAGAGCATTTGTGATAGTAGGGTAGGAAAGGTTTCTTTAAGACATAAAAATAAAAATCATAAAAGGAAATATTTACCAATTGAGCAGTTCAAATTCTAAAACTTTCCATGATAGGCACAAAAAAGAAAACTTAAATGACAAATGAGAAGAAAAGGACCAGTATAAAGATAAATCAACTGAGTTTTTGTTAAATGGACAAAAATCTAGGAACAAACAACTTAAAAAATAGAAATATTGATGACCCCAAAAATGTTTAAAAGATGTTTTTAAGCCAAAAAACTGCAAACTACAATGAGAGACAATTTTTCCAACTGTGAGATGAACAAAAATTAAGACATTTCTCAAGTGTTGTCAGGGCTTGGGGAAGTGACATGCTTTTCCTGCTGGTGAACTTCAAAATTGGTATAGCTATTTATAGCTATATTGGAGGACAATTTGTCGATATCTTTTAAAATTCAAATTGTATCCTATGACCCAATAATTCTATAAAAATTCACCTCTATACTCAAAGAGGCATAAACTAAGATGTTCATTGTGGCATTGTTTATCATAACAAATAAGTGGAAACCATGTAAATGCCCATCTCTACTGTAGAATACCACATGGCAGTTAAAGAATGAGACAACTGTATAAACTAACGGAAAGATCCCCAGGACACGTTGTTGGATTTTAAAATTAGTTTGCAGATTAGTATGTACAGTGTGATATATGTTATGATTTAAAAAGGAAAACCATGAGGTAAATATTTTCTACAGATATGTTTATGTCTGTGAAGGCATAGGAAAGAGTCTGGAGGATGCAAACTGCTAACAAGGCTTACTTCAGGCAAATGGGAGGAAGGCCCAGACTCCAGGGTGAAAGTTAAACTGACTTCTGAGATAAGGCTAAGGTTTTCTTTTATAACTAAGAGAATATATTTGTGTATATCTGCATTACTTGTGTAATAAACATATTTTAAGAAAAGAAAGCAAACTTAAGGGGAACAGACCCCTGTGGAGATTGAATTGGCACCACTCTCCACGCACAGAGCAAAGCCTCTGAGTAGTCTCCATCCTAAGAGAGGAAGCTGTGGGCCAAATTACTGTTCCCTAAGGACGGAAGCCAAAAATCTCTCTGGTGAAAGACAGAGGGCCCCAGTGGCTGGGAGACCTGGTGATGTCAGGAGGGCTTCCTCAGGAGGGATAGTACAGACACAAGATGCTAAACAGGCAGTTTAACTGTCACCTTTTGCCAACCCGGTGAGCAGTAGTTAGGTGTCTAGACCAATATCTTGGGCATAGGGAGTCTTTGGCCAGAAGAGGTATAAAAGCTGAGGAGTTTCTCTTCAATCTGGTAACTCTTGACATGAATTTCCATAGTGTTAGGGAGTGGTGTGCCCTAAGGAAGGGCTTTGTGGCTATAAGGGGGGTTAGAGGGATTGAGATGCCTCTGGAAGTAGACAGGTGATACGACCAGAAATCAAAAAGGGAATGTATTATATTTTGCTGTGCAACAAAATTACCACAAATGTGTGCCTAAATGTGTGCCTGAAACAACACACATTATCTCACAGTTTCTGGGCTCAGCTTTACTGGGTCCTCTGCTCAGGGTCTCATCTGAAAGCTGCATCAGTGTGTCAGCCAGGGCTATGACCCATCTCAGGGCTCAAGTGGAGAAGGATCTGCTTCCAAGTTCATGTGACTGTTGATAGAATTCGGTCCCATGTGCCCTGTTGGCCAGAGGGCGTCGGTTTCTGACTGGCTGTCAGCAGGAGGTCACTTTCAGTTCCTGCAACATTGCCACTTGTTTCATCAAACCAATGAGGGAGTCTTCTGGAAAGAGGGACACTAGAGTCCTACATAATGTAATCACAGCAATGACCTCCCATCATTTCAGGCTTTTCATATTCTGTTAGAAGCAAGTCACAGGTCCGGCCCACACTCAGGGGGCTTACACAGGGCGTAATACCAGGAGGGAGGATCAGGGGCACATGTCAGTGTCTGTTTACCACACAGAAGAAGGCAGAAAAACAGAAAATTGTTCCTGCAGTGCTCTGAGGAAGAATCCTGGGAAAGACAGATAATAGGAGAGCACTACATGGTAGGGGATGAGCAATTGCAAGGGAGAAATTTTAAAAGTGCAGGTCTGCAGATGAAATGCATTTCACATGAATTCCAGATGAACAAACTATAGACAAATCACGTGATGTTTTCTAGTTATTGTGTTTGTTAGTGAAAATCCGCTTAACAGTTACCCAAAACCAATGACCTTACTGTCCCAGAAAGCAGGAAGGCCACACAGAGGAACAGATCCTTTCCCCTGAGAGGTGGTTCCCCAGATCCCAATCAGCCCCTAACTGTCATTCTAACATAGGCCAAGAGAAGAATGCTGTCACAATCGCTGCCTTCGAGGCAGGGACAGGTGGAGAGAGAGTCGCCCTCTCATCCCATAGACACAGAGGCACACAAATTTTGAGAAATTGGTATACTAGTGATGGGTTTATGCAAGTCACATCAGTAAAGCTTTATTTAAAAACTTGTGATAGGTGCGTTCAATTCGGTGGAGCAGTTCCCCAAAAGTATTAGGGAAACTTATTTGTATTCATCATTGAATACTGAGCAACTGGGTTTAGGCATATCCTGTTCAGAAGGAAATAGCTTATGTGATTAAAGGGAAATTAAATGTCGAGTTGTTTCACTGATGTAATGGGTGGGGTAGGGGACACTGATACTTATGTACATGGATCCGCCTTTAAAGCCAGCTTAAGAAAGGCTTATGAGAACACCTGGACTTTGTATAGAAATTGCACATTCCTTATCCTTCAGCTGTAGAACAGGTGGAACAAATGGGCCACACCAAAAAAGAGGGCCTTAGGGAGTTCAAATGGATAGTGGGGGAGAGGTGAGGAACTGAAATTTACCCAGTGATGTTTCTAATCTACAAATTTGCTCATGTCACTTGTATTAGTCCGTTTCTGTTGCTTATAACAAAATACCTGAAACTGAGTGATTTATACAGAAAATGAAATTTATTGTTCACAGTTTCTGAGGCTGGGAAGTACAAAGTCCATCTGGTGGTGGCGACAGTGATACGGGGGTCTCACATTGCAAGATGGTGGAAGCAGAGTGAGCAGAGAGAACCTCCTCTCTCTTCTTTTAAAGCCCTCAGAACCATGCTCTTGACCACCATGTTTAATCCATTCACTAGGGCATGGTCCTACAATTTAATCACCTCTTCAAGACCTCACCTTTCAATTACCATAATAGGATTTGCCACCCTCAACAGTTAGAGTGGGGATTAAGTTTCCAATAAATAAAACTTGGGGGATACAATTCAATCAATCGACAGCGTCACTTCCCTGCTTAAATACATTTTTAAATTTAATTTAATTTCTGAGGCCGCAGGAAAAAGACTACCTCCTCCAACTTATCTTCATAATCTGACCCCCTCTTCCTTTCCACATGTATCTTTTGGCTTGTGCCCTCTCCCCTCTGCCCTGGAGCACTAGGTTCAGCCTTTCTGAATTCCCTAGGGAGCAGCACCACATGGTGCTCAGGAACATCGGCTTTGGATAGGGCTGCCTGGGTACAGATCCTGGCTCTGCCACCGGTAGACATTGGCCTCCTGTGCTCAGTGTGTCCTCTGATAAATGAACCCTCCCTCTCAGGGATACTTTTTTTTTATTTTTGGCTGCTGGCTGATACAGGGATCCAAACCCTTGACCTTGGTGTTATAACATTCCTTCACAGGATTGATATGAGAATTAAGTCAATATTTCTAGAGCACTTGGAACAGATCAATGTTACATAAATTTATAAATTATCCAAAAGCGCCATGTTCTCTTTTATATTTTCACATTTTCGCACCTGCTGTTCCTTTTGCCTCCTGCTTCCCACCCCACCCCACCCCCGACCCCAACCCTCTCGGCCTGTCTGATGCCTATTCATTAGAAGTCACATCTGATAACCCCTGCAAAAATCATCCGTGATAGTCACCACAGATTTCTGATTCTTTCCCTTGGGAAAGCTTCACGACCCTCTTGAACGTTAAGTGTATCCTCCTGACTTGCTTCGGCCGATTAAACGTGAGTAGAGGGCCGGCCCGGTGGCGCACTGGATAGTGCGCCGCTTGGGAAGCGCGGCGGCGCTCCCGCCCGAGGGTTCGGATCACACGCACCCAAAAAAAGCTAGTAGGGAAACTTGCCAGAATTTGAACCCAGATCTGCCAAAACTCCAAAGTCAGACCATAATTGTGTCTCCCAGTGTGTAAATATCTATCAAATACTTTGTGCACATGTGTGAACATGCCAAACTTTGAATGATTTAAGTATAACCTGTATTTTAATACTTAGGACAGCATCATAAAATTAATTTCTAAATGAATATTGAAATTTATCCAGTTTCTATGTTTAGCAATTGGTGTTAATTTACCTCTCATAAGTGCTAGAAAGGTTCTACAATACCTCCTCCAGCCCTTTTATACTATTCAAGCTTTTTATTAGCCCTAATGTTGATTGCCTTCCCAGGGCATCTACTAGTTTGAGTCGTGAGTAGAAATTACACACATTTTCCAGGCTTTAAGAACCATCCATAAGTCACTATATCCACCTCCCAACATGGTGCTGGATGGCTCTGAGAGCAGCCGAAGCCTCCATCGGTCTAGGTTTCTGACAGACTACAAAGAGCAGAGCCCCCTGTTGACCGCATACGGCATGAAGCATAAGTGTGTTAAGCCATTGAGATGTGGTTTATTCTGGCCACCCGTTCCTCCACTTCCCCCAGGCTAACTTAAATTCACTTATTTTAAATCTCTGTTCCCATAGGAGTCAATGATTTCCTCCATCAGCGCTTAACACACTGAACTCTAATTGTTTGGTTAGATATTTGTCTCTGCCACTAAACTGTAAGTTGTCTGAGAGCAGGGAGTATGTCTTAAGCAAATTTTTATATTTAGTGCTTGCATAGAGCCTGGCACAAAGGAGGCACTCAAAACTATGCATTGATTCTTTTCATTCTAGAGAGGATTAGAAGGAGAAAAGAAGAGTTTGCTTCATATAAGAGCTTAATGCCCTCAAGGAACTTTTAAAAATTCCTCTCTGTTCTGGTTGGGAGACAGAAAAATGGAATGTCCTGTTCTTAAAACAGGTAGAGATAGTTCAGGTTGAAGTATTTGGAGTCAGGACAGAAGTTCAGGTTCAGGGAGGTCCTGGAAGACCACAAAGAACTCTGAAGCTGGAGAGTGGGCTAAATGATTTCATGGTCCGCCTTGCTCCTTGCTTAGGCCAAAGTGTAATGAAACATTTCTGAAAACTGACAGGGATGGGCTCTTAATGTTCCTAAGGGGTTTTCAATGGAAATAATTACAGGTGACTCACATGTGGGACTTAAATCCAGAAGAAAAGACTAAACGATGTGTGTATATTTGAATTTTAAATAAATAGGTGCTTCTGTGTGGGCTGACTTGGAGGCAGAGGGCCAAGCTTAGGTTATTATAAGGAGGTGTTTTCAGTGGTGCAGAGGGATAGGAATTAAACAAAGAGAATAATGTTTGTCTGGGTAGACGTTTGAAGGAAAATTAGAATTATTAGATAGGCCTGTATTTTATTTGCTATGGTACAACGTTTCCAATTACATTAACAGATATTCTTTTTGAACTTTAACCAAAACCCTACCTGCTTCCTTCCAAAATTATGTTTCAACTGAAAAGAGAACTAAGGAAATGGAGGGTGGCTGCTGGGCCTTTTGGACAGGACTATGCTTTTGGGGGGATTGTTGGTGCTGTTTCACAAAGGGGAGTCCCTTGGGAGTATGACAAAGGGGTATGACAATCAGCATTTACGGGAAGAGTTGCTGCGGAACCCATCAGGATGGGCCCCTCTTGATCTCTGCTTCCAAGTCTTGAGTTACCAAGTAGCAGCGGCTGGAATGTCTCTATATCTGCCATCAGCAAAGAGTTCCCTCATCATGGCACGCAGTTTAGGAAAATGTGGGCTAATAAAGTGGGATGACAGTGAACCTGAGAGTGGGGTCACCAGAGGGATGGAGACAACAGTCAATCCAAGGAGGGACTTCAGGTTGCTCACATCAGTGTTTAGTATCAAAGGCTTACGCAACATCTCTTCAGAATCCTCTAACCGAAGAAGGGCATTCTATAAGCATTGTAAATAAATGTGAACCAGTTTATCTGCAACTCTGAGTGAGGCTGTTTGCTGCTGCATTATATAGCTCACCTAATTTTCTCTTTTTTCTACCTTCCATTCTCTTTACTATTTTTTATAGAGTGACTTGGGCGTCATTGACATTATGCTTTAGTCTGTCATTTTCAAAATAACAATATGAACACTTCCTGGAGATCCCAAACTTGGAACTGGAAGCAATAGTTGATAACACTCGGACTTGAGGGAAAGAGGGTGAATGTGTTTTCGTTTGTACAAGGGATGGTTGCATTATGTTAGGCAGGAACATGCTGAAGATGGTGGTACATACAGTTAAGAAGCTAAGTCACTAAGGCCACTGTGAAGCCAATATTACCAGCACTTACCTGTCTACCTGAGGCATAGGCCTGTGACCCAGGCTCTGTTCATTGCATACAGTGGTGCAGGACCTCAGTTCTAAAGAAGCAGGCCCTGCTTTTTGGTTTTCTTACAAGAAGGGTAGTGGTAGAGGCATCAGGATTTTGGAGACAGCAATAGTGAGCCTGGTATCCAGTGCCACATGTCACGGGTCCAGGGGCTCCAGTCTCTGTGTCCTGCAATAGCTGTGAAGCCTTCTCTAGAATAATCCCATACATGATTAGGCATACTTCCTGGCTACCCAGATTCTAAAGCCAACTCCCTGCCCCTCCCAGGGATTCAATAAGCTACCTGATACCTGTAATAAATTCTTTTCCTGTTTTAGGAACAAGGAACCCTAAGTGATATGCCACTCCTTTTACGTTTAGCTGAAGATAAAGATTATGTCTTAAACACTTGAGCCTCTATCCTACCTGCTTTAAACCACCAGCTTAACCCCAAAGTTTCTCCTGATGTGGGTTTAATTAACCTTTATTCCCAGTTTTCGGGGTGTGGGAGAGATGCAGTTACCCACCACAACCCATGACTAGGTATAATCACACAACTGAATGTCACCAATGGAATATGAGTGACTGACATATGCAGCTGCCACCTCACTTGCATAATGGGAAGTTGCTTCCTTGGCTCGGGCTTCTTCTCTCTCTTTTCCTTCCCATACTCATGATACAGCTTCAACCAAGGAGATGAGGAAGTGCCCTAGGGGATGGCCGAGCCACAAGATGGAAGGAGCCTGCGTCCCTGAATAACTTCCTGGAGCAGGGCTGCCCAACAACCTGGACTCTTCCCCATGGAACTGTTATGTGAAAGAAGAGTAAACTGTTCTCTATAAGCTGCTGTTTTGGGGTCTCTTTCAGCATAATCTTTCTTTATTAATACAATGGTAAAGGGAGAATATTAGGCATAGAAGTTGTAATTAACAAGTGATTACAGATCAACGCAGAAGATACCAGTGCAAGCAGTCGCGTTCTCAGAGTGTCACATTTTCCCATTCTAGAAGCAGAAGAGATATGTTGAAAAATGTATGAGCACTGTCGTGAGCTCCAAGCAATCCCATGTCTCAGAGCTTCTGCCAGCTCCAGATCATCTTTTTTGATTGCCTCAGTTTGAAGTACATAGGTTATACTTCTACCCCAGAATTTAAAATGTAAGTTTTTATCTTTTATAATTTTGACCACAATGTTTAGAAAATTATTTTCATTTGCAACTGTCTTCATTTACCACATCTTCTCTTTTTTCTTTTCTTTTTTTTTTTAACATAATTTCTACTTCATCAGACAATAATTTATTCAGGTATCTTATTTGCTAGTACCAGTTTTTGTAACCTGGTTTTGATGTAAAACCTCAGATTCTCATACTGCAACTTTTTGGATATGACCAGATGTAACTAATTTCTTTTCCTGCTGTTATTTTATTTTAATTTAATTTATTATTTTATTTTGTTTTTTTTTTTTTAAAGATGACCAGTAAGGAGATCTAAACCCTTGACTTGGTGTTGTCAGCACCACGCTCACCCAGTGAGTAACCGGCATCCAAACCCACGGCCTTGGTGTTATCGGCACCACACTCTCCCAAGTGAGCCACAGGCTGGTCCTGATTAATTTATTTTTAATTGTACCTATTTGTGGGGTACAGAATGTTGTTTCAATACATGCATATATTATACAATGATCCACTTAGAGTAGAAAGCATTTCCATCACCTAAACATTTATCTTTTCTTTGTGCCCTCTTTTTTAAGGATTGAGTTACTTTTTTTCTTTGCTAATCACCTTTTATATTTCAAATGTAATATTTTAGCATTAATATAGCTATGCCATTTTAATTTGAACTTCTAGATCAGGAATCAGGAAACAACAGCCACCTGTTGTTTTTTGTTGTTTCATTTTAAATTACTTTTTATTGTTGTAAAATACACATAACATAAAACTGACCATCTTAACTATTTGAACAGTTCAGAGTGCAACCATCACCACCATCCATCTCCAGAACACTTTGCATCTTGTCGAACTGGAACTCTATAACCACTAAACAAGAACTTCACATTCCCCCAGCCCCTGACAACCACCATTCTGCCTAAAGACAGATGTAGAGATTCTACTGATATAGGAGGTGCTCAGTTTCCCTGGGCTCGAGTTACAGGACACGCCTCTGGGTTTCAAGCCATTCCCCAAGATTTCAGTCTCCTCTTCTAGGCCCTCCCCTACAAGAAAGTTACTGTCACCAATTAGACCTATTTTCAGTACCAACACGGGGAAATGAGACCACAAGGGGCTGGCTTATGCAAATCCAGTGGCTGGGCATTCTCAATAGAGAGCACAGAATATTCTTGAATATTTATAAGATAGGGTCTGACTGATGAACATGCTCCAGGAAGAGACTGACTGAGCATGTGCAAGGCAATGTTCCATAACTGGGAGCCACCCCCTTTAACTGAATATTCATTAGATAGAGACACTATAAAAGCTGAATCCCAACAGAAGGCCAGGTTGTCGCTCACCTTCTTGGAGGTAACCTGCACTTCACTGGCTGAGGTGTGTATACTTTACTTTGTATTAAACAAGCAGCTGCTGGTTCTCTTGAGCCAGCCTGCACTTTGTACTGAACGTTATGTTTTTCTTACTTTTGTGTTAGACTTGATGTCTGTACTGAACTTACTTTTGTGTTAAACTTGGAATGGGCCCTGCTCAGCCTGTGGAGCATGCCGCACTCTGTGGAACTTGTATCTCTTATCTGTTATATTAAACCTGTTCTCATTTTTCTACTGTGATCCTACCCTCGAATTCTTTCCTGTGGTGGAGTCAAGAACTTGGTAAGAGGATGGGGAGGTGTAGTGGATTGAATTGTGTCCCCCCAAAACTCATTGAAGCTTGAATTGTGCCCCCCAAGTTTTATGTATTAGAACTTAGAACCCACTGTGACTTTTAATCGTGTGGGAAATCCTATGACGGTAACCAAAAGGTGAAGCCTTAAAGAGGTGATTGGATTGTAGGACCATGCAGTAGTGAATGGATTAATAATGGTGGTCAGGGGTGTGGTTCTGAGGGCCTTAAAAGAAGAGGAGAGTCTGTTTTTCTCTCTCTTGCTCTCTCTGCAATATGAGACCCCTGAGTCACTGTCACCACCACCAGATGGACTTTGGACTTCCCAGCCTCAGAAACTGTAAACAACAAATGTTTTCTTTATAAAATACCCAGTTCCATGTATTTTGTTATAAGCAACGTGAACGGACTAATACAGGAGGGTTGAGGCCGACTATTAGGCCCCAGGACCCTACCTCAGACATCACTATCTAGATTTTAACAACTCTAAATACATTACATAAATGGAATAATAAAGTTTTTGTCTTTTGGGGGCTGATTTATTTCACTTAGCATAATGTCCTCAAGGTTCATCTATGTTGTAGCATATGTTATAATTTCCTTCCTTTTTAAATGCTAGATAATATTTCTGTCTATGCATGTACCACATTTTATTTATCCATCTGCTTTTGTTGTTTTTTTTGGTGGCTGACTAGTACAAGGATCGAACCCTGGACCCTGGTGTTATTAGCACCACACTCTACCCAAATGAGCTAAACAGCCAGCCCTATTTATCCTTTATCCATCCGTTGATGGGCACTTGGGTTGCTTCCACTTCCTAGCTGTTGTGAATAATAATGTCACAAACATGGGTCAACAAATATCTCTTCGAGAACTTGCTTTCAGTTCTTTGGGTATACGTCCAAAAGTGGAATTGCTGGATCATATGGTAATTCTTAATTTTTTTGAGGAAATGTCATACTGGTTTCTACAGTGGTTGTACCATTTTACATTTCACTGAGAGTGCACAAGGATTCCAATTTCTCCACGTCTCACCACTTATTTTCTGCTTTTTGATACAAGCCATCCTAATGGGTGTGAGGTGATATCTCATAGTTTTGATTTGCATTTCTCTAAGTGATTATTTGATTTGATTTCTTAGTTATGTTGAGCATCATGTGCTTATTGGCTACTTGTATGTCTTCTCTGAAGAAATGTCTTTTCAAGTCCTTTCCCCATTTTTTTTTTGCAGCTAGCCAGTACAGGGATCCGAACCTGGCCCTTGGTGTTTCAAACCAGCTGTGCTCAAACCAGCTGAGCTAACCAGCCAGTCCAAACATAATGAAGTCTGGAACTTATTTTTGTTTTTGGTGGCTGGCCAGTACCAGGATCCAAACCCTTGACCTTGCTGTTGCCAACACTGTGCTCTAACAACTGAGCTAACTGGTCAGCCCTCCTCATTTTTGAATCAGGTTGCTTTGTTGTTGTTGCAGCTACCTGTTTTTGTAAACAAAGTTCTGTTGAAACAGCCCCACCCATTCATGTATATGTTGTCCATGGCTGCCTTTAGGCTACAATGACAGAGTAATGGTGAAAGAGACCATTTTTGGCCCACAAAGCCTAAAATATTTACTATCAGGCCCTTTACAGAAAATGTTTGCTGACCCCTGTTCTAGATCTATATCTATTTTACTCTGGTTTAATATTTATATTCTACTTATCTTTTATCATAGTGTCACTCCTAACTTCTATTACTTCTTTCCTTTTTATTTTTAACTCTCTATGCTCAATAGAGAGCACAGAATATTCTTGAATATTCATGTGATAGGGTCTGACTGATGAACATGCTCCAGGAAGAGACTGACTGAGCATGTGCAAGACAATGTTCCATAACTGGGAGCCACCCCCTTTAACTGAATATGCATTAGATAGAAACACTATAAAAGCCAAATCCCAACAGAAGTGTAATAAGCTTTTGACTTAACTAATTTTTATCTAACCAGTTTCATAAACTTTAGCGTCACCAAATTATCTTACCACTTTTACCTTTTTTAACTAACCATTTATTTCTTAATGACCTTTAACATTATGCCTGTTGCTCTGTTTTTATTTGACTGGAGAAGTGCAGCTGCAGGCAGTGATCATCTGTACAAATGCTCAACAGGACTTTCCTCCAAATCTTAACCATTCTGTGTTGTCTCAAGACTGTGCCTTCCCAATACTTAACTCCACTGTCCAGCCACCGTTCGAGGAACCTGCTCATCAGACAGTTATCTGATGAGTCCTGCTCCTTTGCAGATGACCTGAAATAAAATTCCCACAACACCTTGACCACACAGATGGCTACACTGTGGCTCAGCAAACTAGGCCTGCCCATCTCAAGCAAGTTATTCAAAGGACATCTAGAGCCTATTGAATGCTTAAGTTAGATAGAGCTACTGACTCATTCTCCAAGACCTATCCATTTAAGTCTTCTGAATGTTATTCTATATCTTCTTTAGCTAAGAAAACTATATCCAGAGTGCTGTGTCCTAATAATGGCTGTAAAGGTTGGCAGAGTCTTCCCTAGAGATAATTCTTTCAAATTTCCAAATTTATTAAACATTTTCTGTATACCAGGCATGGTGATAGATATGAGATTAAGAAGTCCAATAACATATGGATTCTCTCCTCAATGTATTTATGATTGAGTTGGGGTGAAAAACAGAAACAACAATAATTGTAATACAGTGAGATATGTTTTTATTAGGAAATGCCATGAGAACACAGAGGAAAGATATCAGAGAAAGCTTCCGGGAGAGGATCACAGAAGGTAGTCCACCTGTGGACTACTCAGCCCCCTTCCCCATCAACCCAAAACCTCTCTGAACCATGCATACAGTTCCACATCGCCTACAGGAGGCATTCCATGATGTTGAATGAATGAGGAAGCCAGGCACAGAAAGAGCATCCTTCCATAGAAATCCCCATGGGGAGGGACAGAAATAATCAAGACACCTTATAACCTGGCCTGACCACCCACACCCCACGCACACATACCCATCCACCCAGCCTCTGCTGTGGACAACAGAAAACAAAAGAACACCCCCACAACTCCACCACAGTCAGCCTTGAGTCCAATGGGCCAGAGGGAACAAGATGAGACATAACAGGAGTGCTGCAGACTTGGCTGGAGATCAGATAGGGCTGGCGCAGGGACCACGCTGGTCTTTCAGGGCAGTGCTGGAGAGTGTGGGGTCCAGTCATGATCCTCAAAGCAGAGTCAACCACTGACAGGAAGGACTGTCCGGTTGGATTTAGGGCAGGGAACAGTAACCTTAGGAGGAGGATTTTGCGAACAAAAGTAGAAAGCTTAAGCTTTAAAGAGCCTGAATAGGAGAGGGGGGTCCATTTAACAGAAAGCAAGCCAATAAGGCCTGCAGAAGAAAAAGGAATGAGAAGGCGGAGCCTGGGGTGCAGGGAGTGTTGCTGTTCTCCAGACTGCAGGCAGCAGGCACTCCCTCTCATGGCCCTACTTGTTGCCCCACAGGGCCAGCTTTGCGTACACAGGTCTTGCAAGAAAGCGACTGGACTTCATGTAGGCAGAGATCTTCTTCAGGCCCTGAGGGTAGCAAAAAGAAAGCCTGAGCACAGAGTCTGGAAGTATAGCAGGTCAGGACCCTGACAACAGCCTTTACACGTGGGTCACACGTTAGATCTATGCACAGTCCACTGAGACTCCACAGCTCTGATGAGTTAACTCTTCCAATTTCCTTCAACTAATGTCCTACCTTAGTACGAGCTACCACTTATGGAGACCGGACAGTAGGCTAGGGCTTTCTATCCACTATAAATTACAATATGAGTTTTAAAAAATCCACCCAACTACCTGCAAGATAGGCTCTACTACTGCCATCCAACAGAAGAGAAACTGAGGTGCACAGAGTTAAGCGACACCCTCAGGCTCACACAGCTAGTAAGTGGGACAGGGCTGGAAAGCAGCCCTGGCTCTGTCTCTCTCTCCAGTTTTGTGCTCTTTCTGCTGTAGTCCCCTCCTCCACCCCCACAGATGGCCCTGTCACTCCATGCCTGCACAAACATTCTCCATTCTCACAGGGAGGCTCCTGGCTTGCCAGGGCTTGCACAGAGAGGAAGGACCTCAAGCAAGACAAAAGGGCTCAGATGAAGCCTCTACAGCTTGGAAGAAAGCCTGGATCTCACCCAGTGACTCAGCAAAACCTAGATGAAAGTAGATAGGGGGATACATAGATCCCATAATATCTAAAGGATACAAACAGATCCAGGCAGCCTGAACCCATGGAGCCAGACCATGCAGGACCCAGCTGCAGCCCTCACCGCTTACTCCGCTCCCACCCCCACCACAGCCATTCCAGCTCTTGCAACATCCCCAAGGCCGTTCAGCCTGTACCAGAACCAGGGCTGATGAGAGCTAGCTCAGAAAGCAGATCTCAAGGTGGGGAGTGGGAAAGAAAAACACATATTAGGCTGAAAACCTAATTGGAACAATGCCTCAATTCACAAATCTGTCATAAAGTACATTTTGTTGCTCTCAAACAAGTTGAGTATGGGTGAAAGATGACTAGCTGTGAGGTGAGGTCCAGACTGTGCTCCCCAGTACCCAGATGGTAACACATGCACCTCACAGCCTACTATGTCTGCAGCTGTCTCACTACACTCAGTTCCAGGATCGAGGGTCACCTTTGCATGTACCACTGTGCCTGACACCATGCCTCATACACAGGACAGATCAGTTAACATGTGTTAAAATAAATGTGCTAGTCCATCTCACAGAGTGAACACTTGGGAAACCGAAACGGAGAGGGAGGGAAAAAATGTGCCCCCATCAAGCACTTCAAGATAAACCCCTTCAGCAGGGGCACCCACGTGTGTACTCAAATCCAGCACCAACTATACTCCTGGGATCTCAGTACTACCCCAGATGGATAGCTGAATGGGGAAAGCGTTTTGGACATCAGGCATGAACAATCTCTGTGTCTTTGGTCCTTAACGTCCATCCTACCTATGAAAGTTGCCAGAATCAAAACACAGTTGCTTGTTTAAAAAAACCCTATGAACAGAGCCGGGGAAGGTCATTAAGGAAGGGTTCTCATGTACAAATGCCTGATAAAAATGATCACAAAGGACTGTGCAAAATAACATACTCCATAGAGGCCAATGCACTCTTACACAAAAAATACTTCTGCAAGGACATCTGCCAAGCAACTGTCTGTTCAGCCTTGGAATGGCATCAACCTTCTTCCTCATCCTTGTGGCCCAGCATATTACCCCAAAACAATTAGGTATTCTGCCATCATTTTTCCTTTAAAACCCTTTTCCCTCTGCTTCTTGAATATGCACATCTGGCATGTTGATTCCCACTGCAATCTTCTATTCCACGTTAAACTCATTCTTCTCTTAGAGAGCCTCTCTCTGATTGTATCTACGTTAACAGACGAAGACTTGTGTCAGTCCTACTAACACCAGCTGCATACGCACTCCTGATGTTCCGCCTCCTCCACAGTGTCCTCAGCTGTGAAATCCAGGCTGCAAAAGGGCCTGAGGCTTTTCCTCTTGGCTGCTTCCCATAGAAGCCAGAGGCTGACAGGCAGCCCAGTACAGCCTCCACTGGCTCTGGGACCTTCAGCAAAGGACTTGCCCTCTACAGTCTCAGTTTCCTCATCTGTACAAATTGTGAATGATAATTCCATCAACCTTGTTGGAATGTTGTAAATATTAAACCTGACACAATGGATGTAAAATGCTGAGCACAGGTCCTGGCATGAAGCCAGTGCTCACTAAATGCTAGTTACTCATTATTTCAGCTCAGGGCAAAGAGAGAAGGAAAAGAGAGTTCCAAGAGGAAGGAAGGTCAGGGGCATCACCTCAAAGTGGGACATGAAGTCCTTCAGGTTTGGAAACGCATCCAGACACTTGGGCTCAAACATACGGTTCTGGTCAAGGACATCATAAGCCAGGAAATCCACAAACGTGATCTGCAGAAGGCCAAGGACACATGGGCTGGAAGCCCATCATCTAGGAAGAATGACAACTAACCATCCCCATCTCCCTCCCCCTTTACCTTGTCCCCTGCAAACCATGGCCGCTTCCCTAGGAAATGTGAGAAGAGCTTCATCTTTTCAGGGAGTCCCTCCACATACTCTGGCTTCAGTTTCTCCTGCAACAAAAAACAGCTGTCACACACAAAAAAACGTCACACACAAACTCCCTAGGCAGAGACACGGCCTCCCCAGGGCTGTGCATGGCCCCAGCTGGCCACCACTGAGCTGCCGTCCTTCCCCCGACTGGGACTTTGTCAGTGTCCAGGCTTCCATTTATTACATCAGCATGTATTAGACTCCTACTGGATACCAGACCCCATCAGAGGCAATGAAAAGGCAAAGAGGAATATGACACTGTCCCTGAATCTGTCACCTCTGATCTTCAAACAATCCTATGGGTCAGACCCAGCAATAGCCTGCGTACTGGGCACACTCTGTACTTAGACAGTGGGGAGAATCAAAGATGCAAAGAACTAAAGAGCTCAGGGAAAGAAGTTGTAAATTCTACCCAGTGGGATGCCAGAATGGAATAGACATTTGAATAGTTTCTGGAAAGATGGGGTTTGCAGAAGCTGGAAAAAAGGAGGGAGAGGAATGAAGGCCTTTTGGCCAATCCTGTGTTGCCTATTCGGGAAATATGCTGACTGCTGTGGGTGTCATGGAGACAGCACTGGGAAAACAGTTGGACGGAATTCCAAACTCGAGGGTGCCAATACCATCCCCCCTCATGTACTACTTTTCCTCATAGCTTGAGTCTGTGTATTCCAAGAACAGGTGGACGGCATTAACCAGCTGTGAGGGATGGCCAATGGCAGAGGTCAGAGGTCAAAGATGCAAGGGATTTTGAAACCATGATTTTACTATATAGATGTGGAGACTGATTTAGATTTACCTTTTGATATAGTTTAGTGTTATCAGGGTCACTGGTGGCTGGAGGCAGAGTCTGAACACATGACTTTACTGTCTACAAACTGAATTACTACCCTGTAGATTCTGGACTGTATCCTAAGATAGGTAGGAATTAATTTAGAGTTTTCACTAAATAGATTTTGGACTTAGGAGAATCACTCTGATGTTAGTACAGGAAACAGCATGGAGGATGAGTAGCACTAAAAAGTTCAAATGCTGAACAGGACCAGTATAGATGGGAATGCAAGCTGACCTAAACCACACCTGGCCCAGCCCAGTGGGAAAACTCACAAACTCAGGGCTGTAGCAGACCATGGCCAGCTGCATGCGGGTGTCCATAAGCTGGTTCTCCAAAATATCCACGCGGATCTTCTCTTCTTCTGTCTCTCCATCTGCCGCCCACACAACAGAGACTTACACTCAGCATCTCACCCCAGCCGAGCCCACGGGGTTGAGCACCATCACCCCCACACCATGCAGCCAGCCTTACTCACACAGGTTGTGCTTGCGGGCAATGTAGCGCAGGATGGCGTTGCTCTGGGTGATCCTGTGAGCCCCATCAATTAAGTAGGGCAGCTGCATGGGCAACCCCTGAAGGTCAGTGGGGCTGCCAGGCTCCCCAGCACCCCGTTTCCCGAGAGAGGACAGACAGAAGACCTGGCACTCACTGTGCCTGGCCCATGGTGGCCCTAAATAAATATACTGTAATAATAGTGAAGGAGCTGGGACACAGAACATCATGGAAAGGCAGCGTAGAGAACCAGGAATGAGAATGGTTGAGCAGAAGGCACCTGACCCTAAGACCTCCAAGCTGAGGAAAGGAGATGGAGGCAGGCACACCTTCCACTTGCCCCCACAACCGCCCCATCGCTGCACCTACATTGGGGAAGTCCAAGCCCAGCTTGAATTTCTCATTCAGCCACTGGCTTCTGTCATAGTCAGGAGCTGTGGTGGAGAAGATGAACTGAAAACAAACCTCCCCAGAGCCCAACCCTCCCTTCCCAGGGACCTTCCCAAGAAGTCAGTGGCAAGAGCCCCAGAGGCAGCGGATCTAGAATCCAAACCACTGAGTCTCACATTCCGAGGTCTGTGGGGAACGGAATGCTTGTAAGGGCTCTGAACTCCACATGACTAAGGCTCACAAAAGGTTTAGGTAAGCGCTAAGGGGAACCCAGCCCACCCAATTACTGGTACAGGGGTGCCCGGCAATCCCCTCCCAGCGTCCTGACTTGGAAGGCCAAAGTGCACCCTGGAAGGCCTGAGGGGACGGGCAGGCTGCAGCCTCAGCTGGTGGAGGCCTGCAGAGGGGAGCAACAGGTGGCCAGGCATGGGCTGCTTGGTACCAGCTCAGCACGAGTTGGGCAGAGGTCCGCACACGAGGGTGCCATTACCGTCCCCCATCGTGTACTTCTTTTCCTCATAGCTGGAGTCTGTGTATTCCAGGAGCAGGCGGATGGCGTGAGCCAGCTGGAGAGAAGGTCCGCGGCACATCAGAGGTGGAGGGGACCCGACCGCGTGGCTTGATCTCCTCCACGCGAGCCCCCCACCCTCCACCCACAGGCACGCACAGGCGCGCACACGGAAGAGCTCCCGAGAGGGACAGGCAGAGGTCCCGGCAGGCCCGAAGAGGACCCATCCCCTGGAACTGGTCCCCCAGCTGCTCAGCACCTCCCCGCCCCGCGGCCCCGTCCCACTGTCCCTGGCCGATCCCTGCTCACCCCGCGGATATCCCAGTAACCCAGTGTCATGGGCATGGTGCTGAGAGCTGTGGACTCGGCAGACAGGCCTCAGCGGTGCTGGGCTGCGACTTTCAGAGAGTGCCCTGGAAGAAGAGGGACGGCCCGGGTGGGGCCCCGCCCCCACGCCCTTCCCGCCGCCCACGAGGCCCGCCCCCCCCCCCCCCCCCCCCCCCCCCCCCCCCC
>NW_007726127.1:1131611-1132276 GCF_000696425.1 Galeopterus variegatus | reverse complement strand
CTCGGCCCTCCCCGCCCCGCCCCCCAGGTCCTCCAACGCGGAGGGTGGGGAATCCAGCTCCGGGATCCCGCCCGCAGGAGCGAGGAAGATGCTCTTCAGCCGTCCAGCCCCGAGGGTTGGGGAGCGAGGTCTGTGCGCCCAGAAGCCCAAGGCAGGGCTCGGTCTCACCTGCTTCCCCAGCCCAGCCCAGCGGCTCCTCGCCCACACACAGACCTCTGCTGGGTCCCCAGATTTGCCAGTGCAGCTCCCTCTGGCCTGTGGACCTGAACGGACCTGAACCCCTTCCCCCACCCTTAAATATTAACTGACTAGCTTTTCTGCTTCTGTAATTAGCTTGCGCAAGGTTTTACAGACCCCTGCCGGTGGGACTTTCTGGTAAGGGCAGATAAAGGACTTTCTAAACCGCCCAAAGTTCACCTAGTTCCCGTGAAAGGACGACAGAACCCGAGCTGACAGTTCACCAGAGAAGTTCCGCTTTATTCGGGGGAGAAGCATACATTTATATAGAGCCGGTTCCGGGAGAGGGTGGTTAGTACACGGACCGGTAGTTGATTGGCCGGGGGCGGGTAATGATTTCTGATAGGCTGCACCTTGGCGCCGGTGAGATTGTTAGGACCCGGAAGAGAAAAGCGCCATGTTTTAGGGAGTGCCTCCTTTGGGGTCTT
>NW_007726127.1:1129765-1130611 GCF_000696425.1 Galeopterus variegatus | reverse complement strand
GGGCCCTCCCACTTAGGAGTTAAAGGACCTTGTGGCTCTGGGGAAGTGTAGAATACTAAATCCCCAGGGTGTACTGTGGAGGTGTTTTGGGAGGAGGCAGGATTAGGCAATAGCCAATCCTGGTGTTTCCAGAGTTCAGCTCGAAGATGGGAAAGTAGCGGGATAGCTAGGTTGGAGGGTATGGTTCCTTGTTTAGGGATGATTCCTGGTGGTAAAGGGGACCTCCCATACATAATTTCAAATGGGGAGAGGTTTGAAGGTTTCTTTGGGAGGACCCTGATTCTGGACAAGGCTAGGGGTAAAAGGCTGGTCCAGTCAAGTTGAAGTTTCAGAGATAGTTTAGTAAGGATGTCTTTTAGAGCCCTGTTGGCGCGCTCAACTTTTCCTGAGNTAGGTGAGGAGGTCTTTTAGATGGTGAGGCGAGAGTATGGTTAAGGGTGCACCAAATGTTACTTTATGAGCCTCCTTTTGCAATAGATGTGCAGCAGCCAGGGCACGAAGGCAGGGAGTCCAGCCCTGGACAGTGGGATCTAGTGGCTTGTCTGTCCCTTTCATGTACGTAAAGGGAGAAGGGCTTAGTGAGGTCAGGCAGGTGTAAAGCGGGGGCCACGACTAGAGCCTGGCGGAGTTTTTGGAATGGCTTTTCTGGTGAAGATGATAGGGGTTCATTTTGGTCTCCTTTTGCAAGGGCATATAGTGGGCGGGCCAATAAAGAGTAATTTGCGATCCATGTTCTAAAGTATCCCGCTAGGCCTAAGAAGGATAGAATTTCTGCTTTAGTTTTGGGAGTGGGTAGAGACTCTAAAAGCTGTACCCTATTAAGGGTGATGGCCTTCCGAGAAGGAG
>NW_007726127.1:1128944-1129755 GCF_000696425.1 Galeopterus variegatus | reverse complement strand
TAGATAAGTAACTTCAGTGAAGGATATTCGGGCTTTAGAAGGTGAAATGAGATACACTTTGTCTACCAGGAAATTAAGAAGGGAAGCGGTGTCAGCCTGCGATTGTTCCCAAGAGGGACTACAGAGCAAGAGGTCATTTACGTATTGTAGGAGAGGTGACTGTGGGTGGGAAGAGTGAAAATGTTTGAGGTCCTGGGCCAGCACTTGGCCAAAAAGGTGGGGACTATCCCGGAATCCCTGAGGTAAAACAGTCCAAGTAAGCTGCTCTGAATGACGAGTGTTGGGGTCAGTCCATGTGAAAGCAAATAGATCCTGTGAGGAAGGATCTAAGGGGATGGAGAAGAAGGCATCTTTTAAGTCTAAAACTGAGAAGTAAGTAGTGGAGGCTGGAACCTGGGATAAGAGGGTGTAGGGGTTAGGGACGAGGGCACGGATAGGGATTACAGCGGAATTGATTGAACGGAGATCTTGGACCAAGCGATAGGAGCCATTTGGCTTTTTTACCACCAGTATGGGAGTATTGAAACGCAATTGAGTGGGGCGGAGGTATCCCTTCCTGAGAAGGCCCTCGACAATGGGTTGGAGTCTGCGAAGCGCTGTAGTGCTGAGGGGGTACTGAGACTGATTTATATATTTGGAGGGATCTTTTAGCCAAATTGTTATGGGAATGCAGTGGGCAGAAGAAGGGTTGGTGATATCCCAAATAATGTGGACAGGATGAATTAAGGAGGGGTAAGGTGTGGGCTAAAAGGAATGAGGCTACAGAGGAGGAGGAGGGGGATACAGAGATGGAAACATGTAATCGGGCGAG
>NW_007726127.1:1117746-1128575 GCF_000696425.1 Galeopterus variegatus | reverse complement strand
GTCAGTCCATGAGTGTTGGGGTCAGTCCATGTGAAAGCAAATAGATCCTGTGAGGAAGGATCTAAGGGGATGGAGAAGAAGGCATCTTTTAAGTCTAAAACTGAGAAGTAAGTAGTGGAGGCTGGAACCTGGGATAAGAGGGTGTAGGGGTTAGGGACGAGGGCATGGATAGGGATTACGGCGGAATTGACTGAACGGAGGTCTTGGACCAATTGATAGGAGCCATTTGGCCTTTTTACCGCCAGTATGGGAGTGTTGAAAGGCGATTGAGTGGGGCGGAGGTATCCCTTCCTGAGAAGGTCCTCGACAATGGGTTGGAGACCACGAAGCGCTGTGGTGCTGAGGGGGTACTGAGTTGCATGACTAAGAAGGAATGAGAGAAAGAGGATGGGACGCCCTCGATGTGACAGGTTAATGGAGGTGTTTTATGGGGAAAGACTTGTTTTCCTCCTACCCAGACTATAGGAGAACTACTGGGTGTAGTTGGTCCCTTAAATTCCTTTAAGACCAAAAATGTGGCTCCCGTATCTAAGAGGAAGGAAATAGGATGACCATCAACGATAATAGTTACGCTGGGTTCACTTTTTGTGATGTTAATGGTCGGGAAGGATCCAGGGCCCCTTCAATCCTCCTCAGCCAGTCCCACCAAAGGTGTCTGAGATGCCCAGGACGGCTGGGGTTTGGTTGGCCAATCTCCCCTTCGGGTGAATGGGCAATCGGAGCCACAATGTCCCCTTCTTTGACACTTGGGGCATGGAGTGGTGGGTGGTCTGGGCGAGGGGCAGGTCCGCGACCAGTGACCTTCTTTCCCACATTTGAAGCATGCCCCATGGGGGGGGGGGTTGGAGGCAGAGGGCCCAGAAAAGCGTCCAGGAGACGGTCTGATTATCTGAGCCAACATCTGAAAATTGGCCAGGTCAGCCTTTTGTTTTCGTCGTTCTTTTTCCTCCTCCCTATTGTGGAAAACCTTAAAGGCCACTGATAAGATCTCGGTCTGTGGAGTAGCGGGGCCCTGATCCAGTTTTTTAAATTTAGTTCTAATGTCGGGGTAGGCTTGAGCCAAAAAGCATGTCATGAGGACATGGCATCCCTCCTCTGAGGAGGGATCCAGGTTGGTGTATTGCTGGAGAGCCTGAGTTAGTTGATTAAGGAACTCGGATGGAGTTTCCTCCTTTTTTTGGAGAATTTCTTGGACCTTTTGGAAATTAACAACTTTGCGGGCAGCTTTTTTAAGACCTGCTATTAGGCAGGAGGCAAATTGGTCTCGTGCCTGAATACCCTGGATTGTATTATAATCCCAATGTGGATCCTGCTCAGGAACTGCGTGTGGGCCGGTTGGGAAGGTGGGATTAACACGATGGTTTTCATCTGCATGAGCTCGGGCCTTGTCCCAGACGCGGCGTCGCTCTCCAGGAAGGAGGGTGTTAGCCAGTAGCATGTAAATGTCATGGTGGGTGAGACTGTAGGCCTGGAGAACCCATTGGAATTCCTTAACATAAGTGGTAGGATCGGTGGTAAACGATCCTAATTTTCTCTCTAATTGAGTAAGGTCTGCTATTGAAAAGGGAACATGTACCCTAACAACCCCTTCAGCACCAGCTACTTTGTGGAGAGGAGCCATGGTAGAGGAAGGGAGGAGTCCCTGGGAATGAGTTACGAGGGGGCTGAAAGAGGCAGAGGGGGAGGGGAAAGGAGGGAGAATGGAAGGGTTAGGTGGAGCAGAAGATGGCGGTGGAGTGAGCTGCTGTGGGGGTTCGGGGGACGGAACTACAGGAGGAGGGGGTCTGTATGGAGGAGTTTCTTCCACAGGGTCAAAACCATCAGAAGTAGGGGATAATGGAGGCGGTGAGGATAGAGGGGTTTGGAAGCAAGGAGAACCTGGGAGGGAGAACAGATGAGACAGAGAGAGGGATTTGGGGCAAGTAGGCGGAAAGCCTCAATGTAGGGAATCTCCTTCCATTTTCTCTGGCGCTCGCAGAGGTTGAATAAATCTCGAAGAATATCGGGATTTAGTGTGCGTCCGGTGGCCATCTGTTTTGATTATCTAATTGGTATTGAGGCCAATCTTGTGTGCAAAATTTTATAAGGAGCTTGGGCTTGATATCAGCCTCTAAAGACAAGGTTTTTAGGTTTTTTATAAGGCATTGGAGGGGAGAATGTGCTGCAGGTGACAAGGGTGAAGCTCCCATGTTAAAGCAGGAAGGAGAGTGAAAGACAAGGAGGTGGAGAAGGGAAAAATTCCTTCGGCCAGAGGGAGGGAAAGACACAACTATAGAGGGTGTCCCCACCTATATTCTGTCAGTCCCGGAGGTTCGGAGATGAACCGGGAGGGAGGAGGATAGAAGTCGTCACTTTACCCTCTGTCACCTTGGTGAGGGCAAGTGCCCAGAGGCTTGAAGGAACCCGGCGCCAGGATTTTCGGGAGCCCTGGGCTCGGAGAAACAGAAATACCAGATTGAAGGAAAAAGTGAGAGAATGGGAGCTTCACCCTGAAGAGGTCGCCTCTAATTGGGCTGGGAAAGGAGGGGAATGTGGATTGCCTAATGTGATGAGAGAATACCTAGGGGTCTGCCCAGTGCCCTGAAGGCCATGGTGGGGTGTATTCTCTGTCTTAGGGTCGGGCGTCAGAGGGATACCAGACGATTACGGTAGCCCAGCCTAAGATGGCGCCCCCGGAGAGAGACTTACGTTTAGGTGAGCCGGTGGTGGGTGCAGAGAGCCAGCGCCGTAGAAAATGGACGAGGGCGAAGCGTCAGCAGTGGGAACTGCCGAGAGAGTGAAGGAAGTCTGAGAAGGAGTCCCCTCGGGTAAGGGGTGAGCTCCTCCTGGGTTTCGGCACCAATGAAAGGACGACAGGACCCGAGCTGACAGTTCACTGGAGAAGTTCCGCTTTATTCGGGGGAGAAGCATACATTTATATAGAGCCAGGTTCCGGGAGAGGGTGGTTAGTACACGGTGCGGTAGTTGATTGGCCAGGGGCGGGTAATGATTTCTGATAGGCTGCACCTTGGCGCCGGCGAGATTGCTAGGACCCGGAAGCGAAAAGTGCCATGTTTTAGGGAGTGCCTCCTTTGGGATCTTCTATGGGGCCTTACATCCGGGAAGGGCCTAACCACACAAGGGGTAGGCTGTTGGGCAATTCCCCAGTTCCTCATCTGTATACCACCCCACTGAAAGCCACCAATGAATTTAAAAGTCACCTCAGGGGGGGGGGGGGCTGTATACAACTCATCCTGTTGCCAAAGTCTGCCTACCAAACTGTATAAAAAGTGCTTGTGTTAAGAGCTCGGGGCCGCTTCTATCCTGAAAACGGGGTGACCCCAGCATGCTGGAATAAAAACCTCTTGCTTATTGCAACGATCTCTGCCTCCTGGTCTTTGCGAGATGAGCCTTCCCAACAAGTAAGATTTGCACTTTCGGGCCAGTCTTACATTTTGGTGCATTGGCTGGGAAGTGACTCTCTCCAGGACCGGAGACTAGAGAACAGAGGGTCACTCAAGCAGGTACAATGGTTGTCTGTCTGTCTGTGTCTGTCTTTGTTGTCTGTTGTAATCTGCTTTTTGGTGGCTCCAGGATGGAGTCATCGGTCTGGTTTCGGTTTTTCGGTGGCTCTGGGATGGAGTCATCAGTCTGGTTTCAGTTTTTCAGTGGCTCCGGGACAGAGTCATCGTTCTGGTTTCGGTTTTTCGGTGGCTCCAGGACGGAGACATCGATCTGGTTTCGGATTTTCTGAGGCTCTGGGATAGAGCCATCGGTCTGTAGTGGTTATAGCGGCGGGTAGATGTACCAGCACGTTGCGGCCACTGGAATCCTGGAGGACGCTCCAGATTCCTCTGTTGGAGACGAACAGGTTCGGCCCCACGGGAGATCTCTAGGAAGGAGACCCCTCCCAAGTTCTCTGATAATCAGGTTGTGGCACCCGTGGCAGGGGCACATCAGTGTTCTGGTTTCTGTTTGTCTAGTTGCATGTGTGTTGGGACTGACGACTTTCTGGGGCGACATGGGGCAGACTGTCTCTACCCCTTTAAATCTGACTCTGAAATACTGGACTGACGTGAAGGCTTTAAATCTGACTCTGAAATACTGGACTGACGTGAAGGCTAGAGCTAATAATTTGTCTATTCAGGTCAAAAGGAATAAGTGGGCAGCACTTTGTTCTTCGGAGTGGCCAACCTTCCAACTCGGGTGTCCTGTCGAAGGCTCCTTCTCTCTGCCACTGATCACGGCCATAAAGAGAAAAATTTTGGTTCTAATTCTAGGAGTCACCCAGACCAGGTCCCTTATATCATTGTCTGGGAAGATCTGGTCATGGGCCCTCCTCCGTGGGTCCATCCCTTTGTTCCCCTAACAGGTCCATCGCCTGTGTTTGCTCTTCAAGAGATGAAAAAGAAACCAGAGATCCTACCTTCCACCGAATCAGACTTGCTTCTCTTAAACCCTCCTCCTTACCCTCCCTCCCTCCGCCCGCAGGCAGCCTGCCCGTCAGCTCCGCCAGAGGACCCCCAAGGAGGAAGGGAGGGACCTGCGCAGGGGACGCATAGTAGGCGAGCAGCCCTTCCGGAGGCTGTTCCCACCCTCCCTCTGCGGGCTTATGGCCCTCCTGATGAAGAGGGCAACCAGCCCTTACAGTACTGGCCTTTCTCCTCTTCTGATCTTTACAACTGGAAATCTCAGAATCCCCCTTTCTCTGAAAACCCCCAGGGTCTCACTAACCTTGTAGAATCCTTCCTCTTTTTTTTTTTTTTTCCTTTTTGTCTTTTTTGTGACCGGCAACGGGATCGCAACCCTCGGTGTCGCGCCTGCACCGCGCTCAGCCAGTGAGCGGACCGGTCTCTATATGGGATCCTGTTGGGCTACGCCCGGGCCGCCAGCCATTTTGGGAAAGTACCTCAGCCATTTTAAACTTGCTTCTGGCTGATTCTGGGAAACCGAAACCTAAGCGGAGAACTCAAAACTTAAAAGAACTAACTTCTGGGGTACGGTGACTCTGCACTTTTTTCCCGCCTGCCCTGTCCTCACCCCTCCTCCCGGGTAGCGGTGTGTCAACTCCCTATTGGATAAGAGTTCCCCCGCCCCTGGTATCTTATAAAAACCCCTGCTTGCTGTAATAAACAGAGTTCCGGCTTTGACCGCTCTCCTGGCTCGGTGTTCTTTCTTTGTCCCCGGGGCCGAAGCGCAGAGGGGATCGGGCCTATGACACTCATCATCCCGCTCAGCCCCACAAGAGGTTACCGCCGGCTGGTCCGGGGTCCCTTCCCGCCCTGTGTTGTTGGTCCCCGGTGGCGAGGAACCAACAGGATTCGAACCCTCGGCAGGAACACCGCAGCGCTCCCAAGTGCCGCACTCTACCAAGTGCGCCACCGGGCCGGCCCTAGAATCCTTCCTCTTTACTCATCAGCCCACCTGGGATGACTGCCAGCAGCTCCTCCAGGTCCTGTTCACCACCGAGGAGAAACAACGAATCCTCCTGGAGGCTCAAAAGAACGTTCCAGGAGACGATGGGCGACCTACCCAACTCCCTGATGTTATAGATGCAGGATTCCCATTAACCAGACCAAACTGGGATTTCAACTTGGCAGAAGGTAGGGAGCGCCTGAAGGTCTATCGCCAGGCTCTAATGGCAGGTCTCCGAGGGGCATCAAAACGCCCCACCAATTTGACTAAGGTAAGAGAGGTGATCCAGGGACCCAATGAGTCTCTGTCAGCATTTCTGGAGAGACTCATGGAGGCATTCCTTCAGTTTACCCCGTATGATCCTAGTAGTGAGGAGCACAAGGCTACAGTGACAGTTGCTTTTATTGACCAGTCTAGTAGAGACATCAGGAAAAAACTGCAGAAGCTTGAAGGGTTATAAGACAAGTCACTGAGGGAATTAGTGCAGGTGGCTGAAAAGGTTATTACAATAGAGAGTCAGAAGAAGAAGAAAAGAGAGAGAAAGCAAAAAGAGCAGGAAGCTAAAGAAATTAAAAGGGAAAAGCACCAAGAAGGAACTCCTCATAAAATTCTGGCCACTGTAGTTAGGGAGACTGGAGAACCTAGTAAGACAGTACCAGGCAGCAAGAAGAAGCCCCTCCTCCCCAAACCCAGGGTAACCCTTAGAGTGGAGGGGAAGCCCACCCAGTTCTTGGTGGACACTGGGGCTCAGCATTCAGTGTTACTGCAAACAGATGGACCCCTCTTAAATAAAAAAATTGTGGGTGCAAGGGGCTACAGGGAACAGACAGTACCCATGGACTACCCGAAGAACGGTGGACCTAGGCATGAGCCGGGTATCCCACTCGTTCATTGTCATTCCTGAGTGCCCCTACCCACTACTGGGAAGAGACCTCCTCACCAAAATGGGTGCTCAAATTCATTTTGACCCCGAGGGACCGCAGTTGTTAAATCGACAAGGAAAGCCTCTCCAGGTACTAACTCTCAGGCTGGAAGATGAATACCAATTGTTTAAAAAACAAGGGCTGGAGACCGGACAGATGGATTGGTGGTTAGAAAACTATCCCCAGGCGTGGGCAGAAACTGCAGGGATAGGGAAGGCTAAAAACCGGCCCCCCATCCACATAGAGCTGAAGGCTCAGGCCAGTCCTATAGCTGACCGACAGTACCCAGTGTCCCGAGAGGCACATGAAGGCATCCAACCCCACATTGCCCATTTGCCCCAGCTGGGGATCCTACAGAAGTGCCAATCAGCCTGGAACACACCCTTGCTACCGGTCCGAAAACCTGGGACTAATGACTACCGACCGGTCCAAGACCTCCGAGAGGTAAACAAGCGGGTGGCCAACCTCCACTCCACAACTCCTAACCCCTATAATCTTGTAAGCTCTCTACCCCCAGACAGGACCTGGTACTTGGTACTGGATCTCAAAGATGCATTCTTCTGTTTACCGCTGGCTGTAAAAAGTCAAGATTACTTTGCCTTCAAATGGAAAGATCCAGAGACTGGCCTAGCAGGGCAACTCACTTGGACCCGCCTGCCTCAAGGATTCAAAAACTCGCCCACCATCTTTGACGAGGCTCTGCACCAGGACTTGGCTGTGTTCCAGGCCTCTAACCCCCAGGTAACTCTGTTGCAGTATGTAGATGATCTCCTCCTGGCAGCGGCCGACGAGGAACTGTGTCTGGAAGGAACAAAGCATCTCCTGACAGAGCTGGGAGAACTGGGCTATCAAGCCTCCACCAAAAAGGCCCAGATCTGCAAGCGACAGGTCAGTTACCTGGGGTACCTTCTTAAAAACAGGAAAAGATGGTTATCTGAGGCCAGAAAAGAGACAGTGTTCCACATTCCACCACCCGCTAACCCAAGACAAGTCAGGGAATTTTTAGGTACTGTCAGGTTCTGCCGCCTATGGATACCTGGTTTTGCTGAGATGGCAGCCCCGTTATATCCCCTCACAAAGAACAGTCAGCCCTTCAAGTGGGGAAAGGAAGAATAACAGGCTTTTAACAACATCAAGACGGCCTTGATGTCCCCACCGGCTCTGGGGCTCCCCGACGTAACCAAGCCCTTCCACCTGTATGTGGCAGAAAATAAGGGGGTTGCAAAAGGGGTTGCAAAGGGGGTACTAACTCAAAAACTGGGCCCCTGGAAATGGCCTGTAGCATATCTGTCCAAAAAACTAGACCCAGTAGTCTCGGGGTGGCCAGCTTGTCTAAGGATCATAGCAGCAGTAGCAGTTCTCGTAAAAGATGCTGACAAGTTGACTATGGGGCAGAGTTTGGTAATCTCGGCACCTCATGCTTTAGAAAGTATTGCCCACCAGCCCCGCGACCGCTGGCTCACAAATGCTCGCATGACTCACTATCAGACTCTGTTACTGAACTCAGACTGGGTTACTTTCGCTCCCCCGGCGAGCTTAAATCCAGCCACGTTGCTCCCAGACCCTGACCTTGATCCTCCTATCCATGACTGCCAACAAGTGCTTGCTGAGGCACATGGATGGCGGAAAGACTTGTCAGATCAGCCTCTGACGAACGCCAAAGCCACCTGGTACACTGACAGCAGCAGTTTTCTGGAGGAAGGAGTACGGAAGGCAGGAGCCGCTATAGTAGACGGCCAGAACCTGACATGGGCACAGGCCTTACCTGCAGGAACGTCCTCCCAGAAGGCAGAACTCATCGCCCTCACAAAGCCCTTGAACTAGGAGAGGGCAAAAGAATCAACATCTATACAGACAGCAGGTATGCCTTCGCCACTGCCCATGTGCATGGTGCTACATGTCAACAGCGGGGTCTGCTAACCTCTGGAGGAAAAGAAATCAAAAACAAGGCCGAGATTGTAACCCTGCTGGAGGCCCTGCACCGACCACAAAAAGTGAGTATTATACACTGCCCAGGCCACCAAAAAGGGGACTCCCCCATCGCTAAGGGAAACAACTTGGCTGATTCTGAAGCAAGGGCTGCAGCCCACAGGTCCACTTCTCTTCTGCTAGTTAACAACCCAAAGCTAGAGGAGCCCAAGTTTAAGTACTCTGCTGAGGACGTAGCAGAGATATCAAGGGACTCTAATAACCACTTCAATCAGGAAAAAGGGCGCT
Organism: Galeopterus variegatus; assembly: GCF_000696425.1. Lineage (NCBI taxonomy): Eukaryota > Metazoa > Chordata > Mammalia > Dermoptera > Cynocephalidae > Galeopterus > Galeopterus variegatus. The sequence continues at coordinate 1,120,041 of NW_007726127.1, read as the reverse complement.
GGCATGCAGTGTCAGGCAAGCCTATCTTGCCACAAGAACAAGCACGCGCCATGATTAAACAAATGCACCAATGGACTCATCTGGGAGTAAACAAATTGGAAAGAGGATGACTAAATGCAATGTGGAATCCTGAACTGGATTCTGGAACCGAAAAAGGACATTAGTGTTTCCAACTGCCAGGATAAAGTGTGGAGTGGCAGGCGAGGACAGATAGACTTCATCTCATACCTATTAGGTCATACAAGTCAGATCCTCTGCACATCTCTGCTAAATTGGAGGAACTCAGAGACTATGTCACTGGGACAGGCAGTGTCACCCCTGTTGCAAATGCTCCCTATTCATTCAGTATCCAAGCTCAGGAAGCAGCCTCTGGCCTCAAAGTGAATTCCCACGTAGGCTTGCCCACAGAAACAAGATGGTAACAGGCACACCCACAAGTGCCTGGCCCTGTGAATACATACAGGTCTTATTATACATTAATGGTTTGTCGGTCTGAGTTTTATTCATCTTGAGCTTCGAGATCCAATTTGGAAAATGATTTTTTAAATAATTTTGAAAGACATACACTAGATATTGTTTTGTCAGTGTTCAACCATTTGGTCACTCCCTAACTGAAAGTGCGCGTGTTGAGATCCTACCATATTCTAGGCACTATGAATAAGACAGTCCTTCAAGAACACTGCAGTTTGGCTACTAAAGATTAGAAGTCAGGTGGGAACAACAAGGGACACATTTTGAAAATATGGATCACATCTTATTGTTTTTATGCACTGATAGGCAGTAGAGAGGGAGACACGCTGTGTGCAGGAGAAGCAGGTGATGCTCGCGAGGGCAAGGAGTCAGGAGCCAGGAAGATGGGGCCCAGAGCACAGGTGGCCCCTTCAGAAGGAGGGGAAGGACTAGGCCATCAAGCTCTGAAAAGCAGGGTCCCCACTGGCAAAGAGGATCATACCATTGGTGAAATGGGTCTGTGTAGGGCAACAGGGAGCACAGAGATTAGGCAAACTGGGAAGTGGCCTGCAGCTAGTGAGGGCAGCCAGTTGTTACCACACAGAAATTCAGTCCCAATGTTGCCAGGTCTCCTGGATGTATATGTGCTACTGCCTGGCTACAAAATGTGGTTAAGTTCTAATTCAAATAACACTGTGTAGGACAACAAAATATATTGGGTCAAATTTGGCCAAGGACCTGTAGTGTGACATCTGTAGTGGATTCCATAATTCCTTCTAGCTGTACTGCTAACATTCAAACACTCTCAAGGCAAATTATCAGAAATTCTACATAAAACGGCCTTGGGGGAAAAATATTCGAAACAATTATCAACAGACAAATGAAAACGTGTCCCTCTTCATGGAATTTTTTTTTTAAACTTTCTTAAATATCACATACACACACTTAGGAAATCCACAAACATAAAGAATATTTTCTTAAATCTGAAAATAAGAAACTAAAATTCACCACTTACAATATGCTGCCAAATTGGAATTGAGAAAAAAAAAAAAAAAAAAAAATGCCCAGTATGTTGAGACTAAGGCAAAAGAGATGAGGGTTTCTTTATGAACAAAGGAATATAGGAACATAGGAACAAAGTTCAAAGGAAATAAAAATGTGGACAACAAGAAATAATACGAAGGAGAAAAATACTGAAACTTTAACCAATACTCTTGTTAAACTGAAAGTGACTCTCTAAACATCAGCTCAATTGACAAGAGCATTAATTCACCCACAAAAATAGAAAAGGAAATTACAAGTTAATAAAAATCAGGACTATGAAAGAAGATTTAAAAAATCATTTCAGACAATTCTGAAATTGGGAAAACATTTTTTCTCAGCTACAAATGAATTAATGTTACAACAAAGTGAACCAAACACAAATATATCAAATCATGTTAAAAGAAATAAAGATTCTGAATGAAGAAATAATAATGCCTAAAACAAAAAATAATAACACAAAACGACATTTGGTCCTCAGATTTTACTGGATAAGTTTTCAAAACTTTCCCGAAAGGAATATATTACATAAATTTTCCTAAATTATAGACAACTGTGGCCTGAGAGACCTAACCCAGATGGGACAACAGAAGTGAGGATGACTATACAGCACTGTCACTTATGAGCCTAAATCCAAATATCTGATTATAAATCGCTGTCATTTATCAGCCTAAATCCAAACATCAGAAATGGCATCTTAAAGAAAAGAATATGGTGTTTTTGTTACAGATGGTTTTGTGCTCACACATAGCATGCAGGGGGAGAGAGAGACACACAGGAAGGTGGGCGGTGGTAGGGGGTGGG
>NW_007726127.1:1115163-1117426 GCF_000696425.1 Galeopterus variegatus | reverse complement strand
TGGGGGGTGGGGGGGGAGGGGATGAAGAAGGTGGGGGGGAAACACCAGTGCGGAAAACGTTAACATCTGGGGTATACAGGAGTTCCTTGTGTTGTTTTGCACATTTCCTCAAAGGCTCGTATTATATCAAAATTAAAAGCTTTTAGAAAATACATTTACGACTCCAGACACACATAAATATATTACTAGTTGAAACAAACGTTTCATCAAACAAGATTTACCTCAACTATATGACTTGCATTCTGACTTTTTTTTTTTTCATGCTAATCTCCATCTACCACATCAGAGGTCTCCAACTGGAGGAGGCGCTTTTGTCCCTCAGGGGACATTTGGCAATGTCCAGAGACTTTTTCAGTTGTCACCACTGGGAAGTGCCACTGACATCTTGTGGGTAAAGTTTGGGTATGCAGCTAAACACCCTACAATGCACAAGACAGCCCCCATAACAAACAATTATGTGGTCGAAAATGTCAGTAGTGCTGAGGTTAAGTAACCTTTGTCTATGACCTATGAATGAGTCAAAAGCTACAAATGGAGGGCCGGCCCGGTGGCGCACTGGATAGTGCGCCGCTTGGGAAGAGCGGTGGCGCTCCCGCCCGAGGGTTCGGATCCCACATACGGACCGGTTCCTGCTCACTGGCTGAGCGAGGCGCGGGAGCAACACCGAGGGTTGCGATCCCGTTGCCGGTCCCCGGTCCGGTACGGGGGCAACATTGAGGGTTGCGATCCATTGCCGGACACGGAAAAAGACAAAAGACAAAAAAAAAAAAAAAGCTACAAATGGGGGCCCGGCCCGGTGGCGCCCTGGGTAGTGCGCCGCTTGGGAAGAGCGGTGGCGCTCCCGCCCGAGGGTTCGGATCCCACATACGGACCGGTTCCTGCTCACTGGCTGAGCGAGGCGCGGGAGCAACACCGAGGGTTGCGATCCCGTTGCCGGTCCCCGGTCCGGTACGGGGGCAACATTGAGGGTTGCGATCCATTGCCGGACACGGAAAAAGACAAAAGACAAAAAAAAAAAAAAAAAGCTACAAATGGAAAAACACTGCCCTCAAAACTCTGGCTAGCCAACTCCCCTAGAAACCAACTGGCAGAAGTGACTGCCTGCAGGGAGGACCCAGAAACAATCTTGCACTGGGGGCAGCCCCTACAGGCATCAGGCTGTAGATCAGGAACAAGAGGAGAGTTGGACAGAAACAGACCTACCAGATAAGTAGGCTGGGCAGCCTGACCTTCCAGGGTATGGGGTAGGGACTGGTGTGACTCTCTCTGACAGTCAGGCAGCAGGCAGCCTGAGCCCTAGGCCAGGGTGGTAATTCCTCAACAGCTGCTGGGGCAGGGCTAGGCTGGATGAACTGAACTTATTTTTAAAAGGTATCCAAGATGACTGACAAGGGTGTACAGAAAGTTCCTAGAAGTCACTGCCAACTTACAATGGCTTGACCGGGACCCTCCCTGAATTTAACACCCACAAAGGGGCAGCCAAAAGTTGAATATATAAGCCCCTAATGACTGATAAAGACACGGACATCAGCGATGGAAGTCACAAAGAAAGCAGCTCCATTCTCACCGTTCACCTGTACTTCAAGCCTCCCAAAGAGATTCATGCACATCAAATCAGCAAATTGTGCAGGCAGACAGATTGTTTGCTCTTTGGAGGCCTTTAAAATAATGACGATGAACAGGGAGATTTACCAGAATATAAGGCAGTATCTTCCCTCCAAATTTCCTTGGAGTTGTATTATAAGGCATCTTGGCCAGAACACTCCAAACAGAAAAAGTCCGCAAATAAATGGAAATACTCTAGTGTTTTATGTTGGGTTTCACAAACTTATTCATTGATTATTGTGATCAATTTGTGTATTTGTTAGTGTATTAATCCGTTTTGTGTTGCTATAACAGAATTACCTGAGACTGCGTAATTTTTTTTTTTTTTTAAAAAGATGACCAGTAAGGGGATCTTAACCCTTGACTTGGTGTTGTCAGCACCACGCTCAGCCAGTGAGCAAACCGGCCATCCCTATGTGGGATCCGAACCCGTGGCCTTGGTGTTATCAGCACCACACTCTCCCGAGTGAGCCACGGGCCGGCCTCCGAGACTGCGTAATTTTTAAAGAACAGAAGTTTATTTGGCTTACGATTCTGGGACAGCTGCATCTGACACGGGCCTCAGGCTGCTTCTAATCACCACAGAAAGCGTGGGTAAAAGCAGATCACATGGCGAGAGGAACTGAGAGAGAGAGAGAGAGGGGGGGAGGGGGGGGGG
>NW_007726127.1:1105725-1114917 GCF_000696425.1 Galeopterus variegatus | reverse complement strand
TTTTTTTTCCGAGTGGTGACTTGGTAATCTAGGCTGCTTCCATCTTGTGACTAGGCTACCTGGAACATGTGATCTCCAAGGCTGCCACTGAGAGGGAGAGGGGAGAGAGAGAGAGAGAGAGAGAGAGAGAGAGAGAGAGAGAGGGGGGGAGGGGAGGGGAGGGGAGGGATGGAGGGAGAGAGAGAGAGAGGAGCCAGGTTCCTATAAACAAGCAGCTCTCGTGGGAACTAATAGAGTGAGAACTCACTCAGGACCCCCCCCCCAAGAAAGCAATAATCCATTCCTGAGGGATCCGCCCCCATGATTCAAATAGCTTCCAGCACTGTCACATTGCAGACCAGATTTCCACATGAGTTTTGGTGGAGACAACACATTCAAACTCTTATCAGTTAGCTACATGTACTAGTGAGAGTTCTCCAGAGAAACAGAACAAATACAATATAGTATAGACACAGACACACACAAACAGCCACACAAATACACATCTATACATACAAATATACATATACACCTATGAGGGTACTTCAAAAAGTTTATGGAAAAACAGAATTAAAAGTAACACAAATCTTCCCACATTTTTTTTTTTTTGTGACTCGTAAGGGGATTGTAACCCTTGGCTTGGTGTCACCTGCACCATACTCAGCCAGTGAGCACACCGGCCATCCCTATATAGGATCCGAACCTGCAGCCTCGGCGTTCCCAGCACCGCTGCGCTCCCAGCACCGCACTCTCCCAAGTGAGCCACGGGGTTGGCCCTCCACAAACTTTCTGAAGTACTCTTACATATATATAAATAATGTTTTGCCAGGTTCTGGGCAGATATCTTAGCCCAATCACATTGACACATAAAATATATATATTTACTATAGGAATCAGCTGACTCACCTATGTAAATGGAGAAGTCCCTCAGTCTGCCGTCTGCAAGCTAGAGAAGCAGAAAATCTAGTGAAGTAATTCAGTGTGAGTTTGAAGGCCTCAGAACAGAGACAGAGAGTGGGGGCCAATGGCATAAGTTGCACATCAAGTCCAAAGGCCAGAGAACTAAGAGTGCACATGTCCCAGGGCAGGAGAAAATGGATGTCCCAGTCAAAAAGGGACGGTGAATTCACCCTCCCTTCACCTTTTCATTCGAGCTGGGCCTTGACCAACTGGTTGCTGCCCACCTGCATTGATGAGGGCCAACTTCTTTACTCCATCTACTGATTCAAATGCTGATCTCTTTTGGATAGACCCTCACAGACACACCTAGAAATGTTTTAACAGATATCTGGGCATCCCTTAGCACAATCAAGTTGGCAAATAAAATTAACCATCACATTATGTGATAGGAAAGCTAGGGCAGAATCACAATCAATCACATTGTGACTAAAGGAAGAAAAGGTTTTGACTGTCCCAAGCTCATCTATTGACTGTTCTCCAGGAGTTGATTAAGCCACAGATAGAGAATGGGTAAACAGAGAGGTTTACACAGGGAGATTCACAGACAAGGAGATTCACAGACAGTAATTCATCATGTGCAGGAAACAGGAACAACCAATAAGCAATTAACAAAAGGTGAAGGTAGAAAACTTCAAGGTATAATTATAAAACTATAAAAGTATAACAAGATAAAATTGCAAACCCCCAAGTGCTTAAGGGAGTAGAAAAACAGTCCATGTGGCTTGCTGGTGGTACTATAAATGAAATAATTCTCCCTGGAGAGCAATCAAATAATCTACTATAATAGCATAAATCCTTTCTTACCCTTTTCCTTGTAGTATCTGCTTTGGGAATCTACCCAAATAAAGTAACCAAAAACAAAAGAAGCAATTAGTTTAAAAGTGATTGGGCTGTTGTGAAAAAAAAAAGATAAAAGATTAGAAAATTCCACATCCCCAGTAGCGTGAGAATGACTAGGCAAACTATATTTATCTTCAGGAAGAAATAATAGGTGGCCACTCAATAGTAGAAGTGTGCATGCATATGGACTGCCGATAAACACAGATTTTTAAGTGAAATGTTAAAGAGAAAAAAGAGCAGAACCTAAGAATGTATGTATGTACACACCAATCTCACCTACCCAAAGAAATAGGCTTGAATAAAAACCAAAACACAATTTGAAATAATGCCACTAAGGTTAGAACATATTTTGCTTAGAACCTATTCTCTGAGCACCTACTATGTTCAGGGGCTCTTCTAGGTGTTATGCAAACACCTGTAACACCAGTGAGCAAGAAGACACAAAGATACAGGCCTCATGGCATCGACTTCCAACAGGCGAAGCAGACAATGAACACAAACACACGACTAATATGTGATATATGATATGTGTATACTCACTCTACAGCATGACTATATTTTTTATTATTATTTTACATTCTAAGAGGCTATTGTACAGGGGTGGGGGAGAGAGGGAGGGAGGAAGGGATGGAGGGCAGAGAGGAAAGAGGGAAGGGAGAGGTGGAGGGTGGAGGGGGACCTAGGCTGGCCCACTGCTGGCTCCTTCTCCAGCCTGGTTGCTGAACGTGGGATGGTGGGTGGCACTGCTGGGGTCCTGGGTAGAAGGGGTCACTCACCTAGGCTCAGGAGCCTGGGGGGCTTCCAGGGGGATTCTCGCAGCAGCTCAGTGGTCACTGGGCTGGATGCTGAGGTCACTGGAGGACATGGCTGAGGCCCTACAGGGGTCCCCCCAACCAGGGCTCAGGAGCATGACTTTAATTACTTCCAGAGGATGCAAGGCAGATGAAGAGATGGGGACTGCTGAATGCAGGTGGAGGAACACTATGCTTAGAATGTTCATGGAAGCGTGTGAAGCAGGAAACAAACAGCCTGTAGATCCCCACATAGGCTTTGGATTTAGAGACCTCAGTATAACCATAAAAAAACGGGGAGGCTTCCTAAGTAAAAAGCAGGCCATGTACAAAGGGATTCGAATCAGTCAGTACTGATTGGAAGTAGCTGTACAACTGGCAACTTTGGGGAGCCAGGTAAGAATAAGAAAAGACAGCAAATGTGGTTCAGGCTTTTCTGGGGATCAGACAGGGCTGGGCAGGGACGTTGCTAGGAAAACAGGCCCTGCACACCAGGCAATACTGGTCTTTCGGGGCAGGGCCGGGACAGCTGGCAACCAAGCCCCACAGGAGAGGGGTCCAGTCAGGATCCTCAAAGCAGAGACAACCAAGGAAGGGAAGGATGGTGGGGCTGGCTTTAGTGCAGGGAAGGCTAATGTTAGGAGGGGACACTGCTGAAGGAAAGTGGGCAAAGGAGGTTGGGTTAAAACAAAGGGATCCAATAAAGCCTTGAGGAAGAGAAGGGAGTGAAAAGGAGAAAGGAATGAGAAGGCAGTGCTGGGTGTGCAGGGAGTCTGTTTGTTCTCCAGACCCGGAGCAGGCTGGGCACGGGCTGGGCACGGGCTGCTCACTCCCATCTGCTGGCGTCACAGGACCCTACTTGTTGCCCCACACGGCTAACTTTGTGTACACAGGTCTTGGGAGGAAGCGGCTGGACTTCATGTAGGCAGAGATCTTCTTCAGGCCCTGAGGGTGGCAAAAAGAAATCCTGAGCTCAGAGTCTGCAAGCACAGCAGGTGAGGACCCTGACGACAGCCTTTCCAAGTGCGTCAAGTATTAGAGCAACGCACAACCCACCGAGGGTCCGCAGCTTTGGTGAGTTAATTCTTCCAATTTCCTTCAGCTAATGTCATACTTTAATAAGAGCTACCACTTATGGAGACTGGACAGTGGGCTAGGGCTTTATATCTACTAGAAATTACAATATGAGTTTTAAAAAATTCACCGAACTACCAGCAAGATAGGTTCTACTATCATCATCTGTCACAATGGAAACTGAGGTGCACAGAGTTAAGCGACACCTTCAGGCTCACATAGCTAGTAAGTGGGACAGTGCTGGAAAGCAGCCTGGCTTTGTCTCTCTCCCCTCCCCGGTTCTGTGCTCTTTCTGCAGCAGTCCCCTCATCCACCCCCACAGATGGCCCTGTCACTCCCTGCCTGCACAAAAATTCCCCATTCTCACAGGGAGGCTCCTGGCTTGCTGGGACTTGCACACAGAGGAAGGACCTTGAGCAGGACAATGGAGCTCAGATAAAGCCTCTACAACTTGAAAGAGTGCCCAGATCTCACCCAATGACTCAGCAAAACCTGGATAAAAGACGATAGGGGAACATGGAACAGCGAGCAAAGGATGGACCAGGCTCTTATCACTCCCTTCCAAAGCAGTAAGTCCTAACTTCTCCATGTAGTCCCTGAGCCCAATCTCACTGGGCCCCACCATACCCCATCTCCAGCCCTGTTCCAATAAACCAGGCCTTATGACACTCAGGTGTGTGGTGCACCATCTTACCAGGATAGCGAGTGTCCCATAATTTCTAAGGGATACAAACAAATACAGGTGGCCTAAATACGTGGGGCCAGGCCAGAGAGGACCCAGCTGCAGCCCTCACCGCTTACTCCACTCCCACCCCCACTCTCCATGCCAGCTCTTGCAACATCCCCAAGGCCATTCAGCCTGGACCAGAACCAGGGCTGATGAAAACTAGCTCAGAAAGCAGATCTCATGGTGGGGAGTGGGAAAGGAAAACACATATTAGGCTGAAAACCTAATTGGAACAATGCCTCAATTCACAAATCTGTCATAAAGTACATTTTGTTGCTCTCAAACAAGTTGAGTATGGGTGAAAGATGACTAGCTGTGAGGTGAGGTCCAGACTGTGCTCCCCAGTACCCAGATGGTAACACATGCACCTCACAGCCTACTATGTCTGCAGCTGTCTCACTACACTCAGTTCCATGATTGAGGGTCACCTTTGCATGTACCACTGTGCCTGACACCATGCCTCATACACAGGACAGATCAGTTAACATGCGTTAAAATAAATGTGCTAGTCCATCTCACAGAGTGAACACTTGGGAAACCGAAACGGAGAGGGAGGGAAGGAATGTGCCCCCATCAAGCACTTCAAGATAAACCCCTTTAGCAGGGGCACCCACGCGTGTACTCAAATCCAGCACCAACTACACTACATTCCTGTGATCTCAGTACTACCCCAGACGGATAGCCGACTCAGGAAAGCGTTTTGGACATCAGGCATGAACAATCACTGTACTTAATATCCATCCTACCTATAGAAGTTGTCAAAATCAAAACCAAGGTGCTTGTGTTAATAAGAAACAAACAAACAAACAAACAAACAAAAAACAGCACAAGCGAAACAAGAAAAAAATATATAGAACAGGGGAAGGTCATGAAGGAAGGGTTCTCATGTACAAATGCCTGATAAAAATGATCACAAAGGACTATGCAAAATAACATACTCCAGAGGCCAATGCAATCTTACACAAAAAAATACTTCTGCAAGGACATCTGCCAAGCAACTGTCTGTTCAGCCTTGGAATGGCATCAACCTTCTTCCTCATCCTTGTGGCCCAGCATATTATCCTAAAACAATTGGTATTCTGCCATCATTTTTCCTTTAAAACCCTTTGCCCTGTGCTTCTTGAATATGCACATCTGGCATGTTGATTCCCACTGCAATCTTCTATTCCACGTTAAACTCATTCTTCTCTTAGAGAGCCTCTCTCTGATTGTATCTACGTTAACAGACGAAGACTTGTGTCAGTCCTACTAACAACAGCTGCATACGCACTCCTGATGTTCCGCCTCCTCCTCCACAGTGTCCTCAGCTGTGAAACCCAGGCTGCAAAAGGGCCTGAGGCTTTTCCTCTTGGCTGCTTCCCATAGAAGCCAGAGGCTGACAGGCAGCCCAGTACAGCCTCCACTGGCTCTGGGACCTTCAGCAAAGGACTTGCCCTCTACAGTCTCAGTTTCCTCATCTGTACAATGGGAGTGATAATTCCATCAACCTTGTTGGAATGTTGTAAAGATTAAACCTGACACAATGGATGTAAAATGCTGAGCACAGGTCCTGGCATGAAGCCAGTGCTCAATAAATGCTAGTTACTCATTGTTTTAACTCCTGAACTGCAAAAGTATCAGGGCAAGGAGAGAAGGCAAAGAGACATCCAGGGAAAATACGGTCAGGGGCATCACCTCAAGGCGGGATATGAAGTCCTTCAGGTTCGGAAACTCATCGAGGCACTCGGGTTCAAACATACAGTTCAGATCAAGGACATCATAAGCCAGGAAATCCACAAAGGTGATCTGCAGAAGGCCAAGGACACATGGGCTGAAAGCCCATAATCTAGGAAGAATGGCAACTAACCATGCAATCTCCCTCCCCCTTTACCTTGTCCCCTGCAAACCATGGCCGCTTCCCTAGGAAATGTGAGAAGAGCTTCATCTTTTCAGGGAGTCCCTCCAAGTACTCTGGCTTCAGTTTCTCCTGTAGCAGAAAACAGCTATCACACACAAAAAAACGTCATACACAAACTCCCTGGGCAGTTACGCAGGACTCCCTATGGCTGTGCATCGCCCCAGCTGGCCAACATTGAACAGCCGTCCTTCTCCCAACTGGGACTGTGCTGGTGCCCAATATTCAATTCAATACACCAGCATTTATTAGACTTCTATGAGGTATCAGACCCCATCAGAGGCAATGAGAAGGGAAAGAGGAATATGACTCGGTCCCTGAATCTGTCACCTCTGATCTTCAAACAACCCTCCTATGGGTCGGACCCAGCAATGGCCTGAGCACCGGGCACGTTGTGGGTCAGGAAGAATCAAAGATGCAAAGAACTAAGGTGTTCAGGAAAAGAAATTGTAAGTTCTACCTAGTGGGGTAGCAGAAAAATGAAATAGACATTTGAGTGCTTTCCGGAAGGATGAGATTTGGGGAGTCTGGAAGAAAGGAGGGTGAGGAATGGAGAGCCCTCTGGCTGACATTAACTTCCTATTAGGGAAATAAGCTGATTGCTGTGGGTGTCAAAGAGACAGCACTGGGAAAACGGCTGGATGGAATTCCAAACTTGAGAGTACCGTTACCATCCCCAGTCATGTACTTCTTTTCCTCATACCTTGAGTCTGTGTATTCCAAGAGCAGGTGGATAGCAGAGGTCAGAGAAGGAGGATTTTCTAAACACGTTAGGTTACTCTTTACAAAATGAATTTCCAACCAGGGGTGTCTGGATTCTACCCTAAGGATGCTTGAGACTTACTTAGAGTTGTCATTTGATACACTGGCAAATGGCAGAGCGTCCAGAGTCTGAACACATAACTTTTCAGTCTGCAAACTGAATTTTTACCCTATATAGTCTGGACTGTATCCTAAGATCGGTGGGACCTGATTTAGAGTTTTTATTAACAAGTTTTTAGGGTTATGAGGAACACTGTTCGTAGTCTAGGAAACAGCTTGGAGGATGAGTAGCACTAAAAACTTCAAATGATGGGGCCGAGCCCGTGGCGCACTCGGGAGAGGGCGGCGCTCCCACCGTGGGTTCGGATCCTATATTGGGATGACTGGTGCACTCACTGGCTGAGCACGGTGCGGCTGGTCTCAAAAAAAGGACAAAAAAAAAAACTTCAAATGATGAACAGGACTAGTCTACGTGAAAATGCAAGAGTCCTGGGTCCTTACCTAAATCATGCCAGGCCCAGCCCACTGGAGAAACTCACAAAGTCAGGGCTGTAGCAGACCGTGGCCAGTTGCGTGGCAGTGTCCACGACCTGGTTCTCCAAAATATCCACGCGGATCTTCTCTTCCTCTGTCTCCCCACCTGCCGCCCACACAACAGAAACTTACACTCAGCATCCCACCCCAACCAAGCCCATGGGGATGCTCACTGTCCCCCCAAAACCCTGAACCAGCCTTACTCACACAGGTTGTGCTTGCGGGCAATGTAGCGCAGGATGGCGTTGCTCTGGGTGATCCTGTGAGCCCCATCAATTAAGTAAGGCAGCTGCATGGGCAACCCCTGAAGGTCAGTGGGGCTGCCAGGCTCCCCAGCACCCCGTTTCCCGAGAGAGGACAGACAGAAGACCTGGCACTCACTGTGCCTGGCCCATGGTGGCCCTAAATAAATATACTGTAATAATAGTGAAGGAGCTGGGACACAGAACATCATGGAAAGGCAGCGTAGAGAACCAGGAATGAGAATGGTTGAGCAGAAGGCACCTGACCCTAAGACCTCCAAGCTGAGGAAAGGAGATGGAGGCAGGCACACCTTCCACTTGCCCCCACAACCGCCCCATCGCTGCACCTACATTGGGGAAGTCCAAGCCCAGCTTGAATTTCTCATTCAGCCACTGGCTTCTGTCATAGTCAGGAGCTGTGGTGGAGAAGATGAACTGAAAACAAACCTCCCCAGAGCCCAACCCTCCCTTCCCAGGGACCTTCCCAAGAAGTCAGTGGCAAGAGCCCCAGAGGCAGCGGATCTAGAATCCAAACCACTGAGTCTCACATTCCGAGGTCTGTGGGGAACGGAATGCTTGTAAGGGCTCTGAACTCCACATGACTAAGGCTCACAAAAGGTTTAGGTAAGCGCTAAGGGGAACCCAGCCCACCCAATTACTGGTACAGGGGTGCCCGGCAATCCCCTCCCAGCGTCCTGACTTGGAAGGCCAAAGTGCACCCTGGAAGGCCTGAGGGGACGGGCAGGCTGCAGCCTCAGCTGGTGGAGGCCTGCAGAGGGGAGCAACAGGTGGCCAGGCATGGGCTGCTTGGTACCAGCTCAGCACGAGTTGGGCAGAGGTCCGCACACGAGGGTGCCATTACCGTCCCCCATCGTGTACTTCTTTTCCTCATAGCTGGAGTCTGTGTATTCCAGGAGCAGGCGGATGGCGTGAGCCAGCTGGAGAGAAGGTCCGCGGCACATCAGAGGTGGAGGGGACTGGGCCCCGACCGCGTGGCTTGATCTCCTCCACGCGAGCCCCCCACCCTCCACCTACACGCACGCACAGGCGCGCACACGGAAGAGCTCCCGAGAGGGACAGGCAGAGGTCCCGGCAGGCCCGAAGAGGACCCATCCCCTGGAACTGGTCCCCCCAGCTGCTCAGCACTGCCCCGCCCCGCGGCCCCGTCCCACCTTCCCAGGCCGATCCCTGCTCACCCCGCGGATATCCCAGTAACCCAGTGTCATGGGCATGGTGCTGCGTGCTGTGGACTCGGCAGACAGGCCTCAGCGGCGCTGGGCTGGGACTTTCAGAGAGTGCCCTGGGCGGAGTCCCGGGTGGGGCCCCGCCCCCACGCCCTTCCCGCCGCCCACGAGGCCCGCCCCGCCCCCACGCCCTTCCCGCCGCCCA
>NW_007726127.1:1087659-1105097 GCF_000696425.1 Galeopterus variegatus | reverse complement strand
GGCCCGGGTGGGGCCCCGCCCCCACGCCCTTCCCGCCGCCCACGAGGCCCGCCCCGCCCCCACGCCCTTCCCGCCGCCCCCGAGGCCCGCGAACGAGGGTGGGGCCTCGGGGTGGGGAATCCAGCTCCGGGATCCCGCCCGCAGGAGCGAGGAAGATGCTTTTCAGCCGCCCAGCCCCGAGGGTTGGGGAGCGAGGTCTGCCGCCAAGAAGCCCAAGGCAGGGTTCGGTCTCGCCTGCTTCCCCAGCCCAGCGGCTCCTCGCCCCCACACAGATCTCTGCTGGGTCCCCAGGTATGCCAGTGCAGCTCCCTCTGGCCTGAAATGTGGTGTTAGTATTTTCTTAGGGACCTTGGGGGACTGAGCCCTTGGGCACCTAAATATTATATAAATCAGCTAATTAGTATTTGTGCACAACTTGTGAATGTAAACGGAAGAACCAGACACAGCAAGGTGGTAGGGTATCCTGAGGTGCTGCCCTAGAAATTTCCTACTAAGGTAGGTGGACCTCACACTGACCAGGACGGTGACCGTGAGTGCAGTCCTCACAGAGGGAATGTGAGCAATCATGGAAGAACATGCACCACAAGAGGCCAGACACCTGTCCTGCTGCGATGGGAGGACACAGGGTGATGCCCACAGAGGAGCCAAGAGGATTCCCAACAGGATAACAGGAATGGTGGGCCAAGCAGAGCCTCTGCTGTCTAGGTCCACAGATTCTACCCCTAGCCCTGGACAATGACCCATTTGTGCTATTGGGTTTGACAGGGTGACTCACCCGGCCTTTGAAGTCACTCTGTGATCTGCACTTCTGGTACAACCTCGGCAAGACCAATGTACAACCTGTGAACTCTCTTTGAAGGCAGAACATGATTTCAAAACTAAGACATGCAATAAATAGGCCTGTGGCTGATTTTGCCGATTCTAAAGGCCATTACAGAGAGAATGGATATATGAAAACAGATGAGTAGAACTTAAAAAGAAATGGGGCTTACAAGTTAAAGGGCAACGTTGTTGCACTGGAGAAAAATAAGTTTTGGAAATAAGCTAACACTTTATTTGGACTGCCGGGTATGAACCCAGTATATCAAGGTTTCAAAATGCCAGGATAAAGTGTGGAGTGGCAGGCGAGGACAGATAGACTTCATCTCATGCCTGTTAAGTCATACAAGTCAGATCCTCTGCACATCTCTGCTAAGTTGGAGGAACTCAGAGACTATGTCACTGGGACAGGCAGTGTCCAGTCCCTGTTGCAAATGCTCCCCACTCATTCAGTGTCCAGGCTCAGGAAGCAGCCTCTGGCCTCAGAGTGAATTCCCATGAAGGCTTGCCCACAGAAACAAGATGGCAACATGCACACACACGAGTGCCTGGCCCTGTGAATACCTATAGTTCTCATTATAGATTAATGGTTTGTCAGTCTGAGTTTTATTCATCTTGAGCTTGGAGGAGAAATTTTCTAGATCCAATTCAGAGAATGATTTTTGGAATAATAATTTTGAAAAACGTAGACTAGGTATTGTTACATAGTATTCATCCATTTGGTCACTCCCTAACTGAAAGTGCGCGTGTTGAGATCCTACCATATTCTAGGCACTATGAAAAAGACAGTCCTTCAAAAACACTGCAGTTTGGCTACTAAAAATTAGAAATCAGGTGGGAACAACAAGGGACAGATTTTGAAAATATGGATCACATCTTATTGTTTTTATGCACTGATAGGCAGTAGAGAGGGAGACACGCTGTGTGCAGGAGAAGCAGGTGATGCTCGCGAGGGCAAGGAGTCAGGAGCCAGGAAGATGGGGCCCAGAGCACAGGTGGCCCCTTCAGAAGGAGGGGAAGGACTAGGCCAGCAAGCTCTGAAAAGCAGGGTCCCCACTGGCAAAGAGGATCATACCATTGGTGAAATGGGTCTGTGTAGGGCAACAGGGAGCACAGGGATTAGGCAAACTGGAGAGTGGTGCCCTTGTGTGTTTTGTTGTTGTTGGATTGCATTTTGTGTGTATCTCTGTGAGATTTGTTGGGTTCATTGTTATTCAAGCCTCTATTTCCTTATTTATCTTCTGTTTGTCCCATCCATTACTGAGAGTGAAGTAATGAAACCTCGAAATATCATTGTAGGACTGTCTATTTCTGTCTTCAATTCTGCCAATTTTGCTGCACATATCCTGTTGTTTTATTCCCAGTGTGGGATTTGTAGCCTGAATGATAAAGGAATCAGTTATCACTCTTGTAAGTTCACCCAAATTATCTTTAGTTGCTTCATTTTGGAAGCTTCTGGATATCCTTTTTAGGGAAATGTGATTTTCTGGTGTGATGGTAGTACTTTTTGTTTATTTATTATTAGTATTTTTTTTTTTTTTTACATTCTATGATGTTGTTGCAGAGCAGTTGCAGTGGGAGGGGGAGACAGGAAAGGGGAAGGAAATACAGTGAAAGAAGGAGAAAGGAGGGGTGGAGTTGAGGCCTGTGACACCCCCCCTCATTCCTGCGTGGGAGACCAGGGGGCTTCTAGCAGTGGCTTGCTCATTGCTGAGCTGGGTGCAGATGTCGGAGGGGTGTGGCTGAAGCCCTTGCCCCTGCGACTGCCCCAGCTCAGGAGCCTGGGGCGCTTCCTGTGGTTGCTCGGTTGTTGTCGCTGGGCTTGTTGTGGGAGTCTGGGGGGCATGGCCAAGGCTCTTGGCCCCCCGACCACCCCCGCTCAGGAGAGCCCAGGGTGCTCCCTGCGGCAGCTCAGTGGTCATCACTGGGCTGGGTGCAGGTGTCAGGGGGATGTTGCTGAGACCCTTGGGCCCCCACCCTCAGGACTAGTTGTGGGTGTTGGGGGGTATGGCTGAGATCCCCAGCCCTCCCCGCTCCCTGGCTTGATAGCTCAGGGGAGTTCCATCCTTCTAGGTTTTATAGGTGTTCTTTGGTGATATGAGACCTTTACTGTTTAATATCAAACTTTGTCTCTGGTCTGTGGGTATTTTGTTTTTTTCTTTCACTTCTCTTTTGGATTATTTGCTGTTCCCACCACTTAACCTCTGCACTGGAACTTGTCGAATTGTTTACGTGGGGGAGAGGGTATGCATCTGTTCTCTCACCCACAGGCCCACTGTGGATATGTGTTCCAAAATCTTGTAAGGTTCTTAAAAATCTGGGTCTTCATATAAATGCTACCAGTCATAATCTTGTCTCAATTATAATTTTAAAATGTTATGTCTTCAAATATTTCATAAAAAAAAAACTCTTGATAGGGACAGTTTCCTGACAAACTTTGAGTTCGTAGCTTTAAACTAAAATTACAAAATTCTAATGAAAAACTGATGGGTTTGTGAAATTGTTCACAAAGGTCAAAACAACAAAAGTTAGTGAACTAATTAAAAAGAATTATGGGTTTTTACAATTTCCTTATTTTGAAACACTGCTGGTTCTCTTAATGTTTTGTTTTTCCAATTTAAGAAAACTCTCTCTCTCTCTTAACCTATGTGTAACTAACAACAGTTTGGTAAAATATCATTTAAAACAGAGATAAAAGTATTTGTTTTCTTCCTATTTTATTTCCCCCAAATTGAATAACTTTAAGTATCCTTATAATTATTATGACAATGTGGCTATTTTTATAAGTTCAATAAAAATTAACTCTCTCTCTTTGTAACAGGATATAATTTAAAACTTTGGATATGAGACAGCATGTCTCACTTCTAAGTTGCTGACCCCTCTTTCATGTTGCCTTAATTTGGCCTGATGTTGCTTCATCTTGCTGTTCATCTTTCCCCCTGATGTGGGACAAAACACAACCTGGGAATGAGCTTTCCCAGCACGAAGGGATCTATACAAAGAAAAGTAAGACCTTTTCAATCAAAATATTAATCATCAGTGCTTTTGTGAGGAATGCTTTAATCATAAAGGGGAAAATAACATCTTCTCTAGAAAAGCAGTTTTCTAAATTTTCCTGGGCTTAAAGAGGGTGTTTGTAACTTGGATGAGACATCCTGTTCCTAAACAAAAGACTTGTAATTAATCAAAAATTTTACAAAAACTAGATGATTTGAAAACAGTGATGTCCTGGATGGGTGTATATCAACAAACTCTTTGGACTGGGAATCAACTATTATACAGAGCAGAATCCCATTCTGGAGTTTCAACAATTAGTAATTACACCCAATTCACAGCACCTGGAATAATGCCGATGTAGCCACTCTGAGACGATGACATCATCAGTCCTCACCTGAAGTAAATTAAAAGGACTTGCTATGCTAAATGATACTAACTTTGCTTTAAATGCTTTTGTCTTAATTGTGAAAATCTGATCTATAGCTTTTGCTTTTTCTTTTAAATAAGTAAAACGGGGGCGATGTAGAGTGTACATAAAGCAAATGTATTTCACAGGGCCTGGTTTTCCAAAGCCTTGCAATTTCCAGTTTGGCCTAGCTTCTTAAAAGTACATATAAAATGTTGACCTTGCAGGGGACAGGAAACTTCCCCAGGCTAGTCTCTGTTGTAAGATAAAGAATTGTAACACAGCAAGGTTGCTGGCTCAAAGGACAGACAAGTTACTGATTGATATGTAAAGATACTGGGAAATCGCTGTAAGAAGAGAATGTTTGCTAAGATCAGGCTTTTGTTGGTGTATCAACTTAACTTCTTGAAAATTGAATTATGGGGCCGGCCCGGTGGCGCACTGGATAGTGCGCCGCTTGGGAAGCGCGGCGGCGCTCCCGTCCGAGGGTTCGGATCCCATATGCAGACCGGTTCCCGCTCACTGGCTGAGCGAGGCGCGGGAGCAACACCGAGGCTTGCGATCCCGTTGCCGGTCCCCGGTCCGGTACGGGGGCAACACTGAGGGTTGCGATCCGTTGCCGGACACGGGAAAAAAAAAGACAAAAAGACAAAAAAAAAGAAAATTGAATTATGGAATGTCACCTTGCTTGTCTTATTGAATGTTACCAGCTTCTATTATTAAACTTGATAAACTATACTTAGCAAAAACCCCACCTATGTTCTGTTCCTGTAATTTCCTGGTCTGGAGAATAAATGTGGGAAGAGAAACCCAATTCAAGGTTAACTTCCCAAATGGAAGGAATGCCTCTCTCTTGAGGGTTCTGGGAGATTAACCCCTTTTCAGGGCTTCTCACTGCTCAGAAGAGATGGCCTTTGAGTAATCTTTGGCAGCTCCATCGCCCAGGGGAAAAGGGGTGACGAGTCCATGGGAGGCAAATCAACAGGAGCTAATTTGTTGTCCTTTGCTTACTCCTAAAATGGGGGGACTTCTTGTGGGGAACAGTACCTGAGCTCTGTGGTTGAGCTAAATTGTTGCTTTGCTGCAAATTCCCTGGGGAAGGCTTTTGGTGCAGCTCAGGTTTTAATGGTTGACTTTGTAGGTACTTCTGGGTTTCATGAGATCTGGTACTCCTGGGTGGTGTAGAAACTCTGGTCTGGGCCTGAGTCCCTTCAGCAAACTGCACCCCCTGCAATTCTACTTTCCCTACCAGTCTCCCCTGAGGGGTCCTGTGCTGATTGGAGAGCAGATCAGCTGTCCGCACTGTGCCTCAGTGTTCTCCAGGCGGGCCCATCTCCCCCACCACTCATGCTCCAAACACTTCCCATGGGAGGGGCTGTGTGCTGGTCCCTTGCGATGACCACCAAGGCCCTCTTCTCCCCTGCCACCTCCAAGCAACTTCATCTGAAGGGCACAACTGTGGCTTTTGCCAGCTCCTGTTCTGTGTGCTCACCAGCTCCAGCCCTGAAGCAGCCAGGACTCGAAACAGAGCAATTCTTTCTTTCTCTCATCATGGCTTCTCCCACCTTCTTGTACTCCATAGGCCTCTCCTCCTATTCCCCTGATCTCTAGCAGCCCCAGCTTGGCTGTCATTGCTTTCCAATAGTTGCAAATTGGTTGACAGTGGGAGAGAGTGATGCTGGGGACTATCTACTCTGCCATCTTGACCAGAAGCCCCTGGTAGTTTTAAATGTCTGGCAATCTCTAATAGTTCATTGGACTCAAAAAAGTTAGTGTGCAGTGAGGAGTATGGGCCTGATGCCACGTAACAGACAATATCTTAGTGAAGCACTGATTACATGGGGAGTAAGCTTCATTTATGAGAATGGGAGTATATTAGTCTGTTTCTGTTTCTTATAACAGGAATACATGAAACTGGGTAATTTGTAAAGAAACAATATTTATTGCTACAGTTTCAGAGGCTGGGAAGTCCAAAGTCCAGGGAACACACCTGGTAAGGGCCTTGTTCTTGGTGGTGGCCCTCTAGCAATGCAAGGTATCACACAGTGAAATGGCTGAGCAAGAGAGAGAGCTCAGCTTCTCAGTTGCTCTCCTTGCAAAGCCATCAGAACAATGCCTATTATTCCATGAATGGATCAATCCATTCCCGAGAACACAGTCCTCACAATCCAATCACCTCTTTAAGTCCCCACCTTTCATAACACTTACCATAATAGGATTTCCACCCTATTAAGATTTGCAGTGGGGATTAAGCTTCAATGAATTTTGAAGGGACATTCAATCCACAGCAAGGGGTGAGTCACTTGTGTGTCTCTTGAGATGGACAAATTCCTTGAGTGGAATTCAACATTTCCTGCGAAGCAGGCTCAGATGCCTGTGAAGAGAACAAACCACTATGGCCTTGCTGCTAGGATTGTAATGGTCTCGGTAGAAGCACTTTGTTGGCACAAAATCAAGGCCCAAGTTTTGGAAGACTGAAGGTTGGGATTAACGATGTGAGGGAAACATGGTTTTCATAAGGAGCCTGTTAATGGAAAGTTGTCATTTTTAAAAGAACAGCTGTTAAATCTTTGTCAGCATGGTCAAATGAGAGTGACACATCCATCAATCTGTTTGATTCGGAGCGGCAGCAATGGTGTGGAAAACATACAAAACAAAGTTTTGCTTTCTCTTTAAGTGGTAGATGGAGAACACAGGGGGTCAGAAGTAAACAGGATGAAAATAAAGAAGATAATATTAATTATTAATTTAGAGTGCTGCAAAGTGGAAAAATAGACAAGAAAGGATGTTGAATCAGAACGTTAATCTTAATTCAAAATCTCAGGCAGAAGCTGTCCACCTCTGAAGTCAGCATCTTATGGAAGATTCCTAAGAACCTCAGTTTAAGATTTCCAATGCAATGGATGTCCGGTAGTCAGGAGAAACTGTTGTATATCTTTTGAGCTGGGAAATATTAACCTAAGGATGAATACTTTGGAGTTTTGCTGCTGTATCAGTTGTTAGCAGTACCTGATAAGGTCCTTTTCATCCATGCTTAAGGGCAGTTTTTCTCAGGTGTTTTCCAGAACACCTAATCTCCTGTTGTAGGTCATAGGTGAGTGGGTTGGAAAGCTGGAGGTATTGTATGAGTCCCTTGTAATTCTTAATCATATTTCATTGTAAATGTGGTAGAATCTAAGATTGGGGATGAAATTTTCAAACACATTGACTGGCCTCTTATTAATATGTAAGGAGATAACCTGTGGGTCCCAGAGGGGATTGCTCTTGTACACATTAAAGCAAATGGTAATATTTTAGGCCATGGGAATTTAAGGGAGTTTTGTTAACTTTAGTTTTACAATTCCATTGGTTCTTTCTCTTTTACCTCAGGACTGTGGATGATAAAGGCAGTAAAGTTTTGGGGCAAAGGCAAACAGAATTCCTTCATAACAATACCAGTAAAATGAGTGTATCTGTCATTATTAGGGAGCTAAGTGGAAATTCTCAGGTTGGAAAACAAAATCAAGCAAAAGTTTTTGCCACATTTAGAGCCCTAGCTCTCTAGCAAAGATTTAATCCACCCTGAAAGGAAAAAATAATAAAAAGAAGAACATAAGGCCCGGCCCATGGCTCACTCAGGAGAGTGCGGTGCTGATAACACCAAGGCCACAGGTTCGGATCCCATATAGGGATGGCCAGTTCGCTCACTGGCTGAGCGTGGTGCTGACAACACCAAGTCAAGGGTTGAGATCCCCTTACCGGTCATCTTTATAAAAGAAAATTAAAAAATAAAAAATAAAAAAATAAAGAAGAACATATTTATAATCCATTGCAGGAGGCATTTGAATAAAGTCCAATTGGAAGTCAACGTGCCCTCAAGATCTTGGTTCTTGTCCATATCCCACCTTTACCTTTACAGTGATCACACAATTGGCAATAGGACATGTTTTAAAAATATCCTTGGGGGGCTGGCCCGGTGGTGCACTCGGTAGAGTGCGGCACTTGGGAGCGCGGCGGCGCTCCTGCCGAGGGTTCGGATCCCATATAGAGACCGGTTCCGCTCACTGGTTGAGTGCGGTGTAGGCACGACACCGAAGGTTGCGATCCCGTTACCGGTCACGAAAATAGACAAAAAAGGAAAAAAAAAAATATCCTTGGGGATACCTCAACAACTACCCTACCAATGTCATTTTAATATTGCTGCCAGTTTATCCCTGCTATTATGAGTAATTATGAGTAATATCACAAAGCAGTTTTGCTAAACTCCACTTTAAATTATTTGGCATTTTGAGTCAACCATCCTGAGAATGCCAAAAAATATCTTTATACAATGAGCATCCAAACTTTTCCCATTTCCAAGTTTTTCCACTTTTCCACTTTTTTGAGTCAGGGGTTTATCTGTTGACAGTTAAAAATCACCTCTTTGAATTCCTCCCAGGTGTCTCTTTTGTGTGTAATTACAGGAGCAATTATCTTGGTTAATGCTGCTTGGTTTAGCATAGTGGTCAGCTAAAGCATTACTATGAGATTCTGGATCTTTGTGCTTCAAATGATGTCCTAGTTTTATTATCACTATTTCCTTAGGTAACAGCAAAGCAGCTAAAAGTTTTATTTTTAACATGTCATTCAATTTGTGTAGGTTTTTGGTGAGGTTTGAAAACTCTTCATTTCCAAAACATCCCAAATTTGCAGGCTACCCCAAAAGTACATCAACTATTAGTATACATGCTTACTCTTTTATTTTTTACCAGGCCTGGGAAAAGCCAATTATTTTAGTCATCAGAGCTGATTTAATTTCTGGAGTGATCTATATTTGAAGGGTGAATTTACATCTGTGGTAGCATTTTTAAATATGAACAATGAAAGTATACTAGGGCTATCCAAGGGAAGTTCTAACAAAATGATTTGAGTATACAAAAAGCATTGAGCATTAACAGAATAATTTGGAGAAAAAAAGAACTTTTACTAATTTGGGTATAAAATAACTAAGACACTTTACATGAAAGAACCAATTTCTAATTTTACTCCTTTAGTTTGTTATTTTTGTAACGGATTGTAGTAAATTCTCTACTAATATTCATTTATTTGTATATATTTAGACATACACATATGTTGGGAAAATAGGATAATTTAGTCAGGCTCCCTCAACATTTCTTGTAAACAAGTTGTGTGTAGGTGGAGTTAATGCATATGTGCGCCAATGTATCTTTTTAGTTAATTGCTATTATATGTTCTTGAGTTTTGTGAAGCAGGCTGGCCAGCAGAGAGCTCACATCTAAAAATAGAGCATGTTTACTCTGTTGGCAGCTGCTCAGTTTCAGTTTCTCTTTGGACTTTGCAGGTAGTAGTTGAGTTTCTGAGTTTCTCCTTTGGACTGTTTCACTCTTAGATGTGTGCGTGCTGAATAAAGACTATTCCTACTTCAGCTAAGGCTCCAAGGACCTTTTTGCCAGTTACCTAGCTCATAGACCTGCGTGTGAAGGGTTTGTGAATGGGCTCAAGGGGTCTGTGATCTCCAGACCCTAGACCTAGCACTACAACATATACATAAAGATGCAAATAAGCAGTACTTTAAAGATTTTTTTTAAATTGTGTTAATAATATTTAACATGAGATCTACCCTCTTAAATTTTTAAGTGCACAGAACAGTATTGTTAACTGTAAGCAGTAAGTTGTACAGCAGATCTCTAGAAATTATTCATCTTGTATAATTGAAACTTAATATTGAAATAGCAACTCCCCATTTCCCCTTTCCCCAGCCCTTGACAACCATCAGTCTACTTTGTGTTCTATGAGTTTGCCTATTTTAGACACCTCATATAAGTGAATCTTAGGATTTTTTTTTTCTACTTCTGTGACAAATGTTGTTGGTATTTTCATGGGGATTGTATTGAAACTGTAGATCACTTTTGGTAGTATGGTTATATTGACAATATTAATTCTTCCAATCCATGAACATGGGATGTCTTTCCATTTCTTTGTTTCCTCTTCAATTTCTTTCATAAGTGTTTTATAGTTTTTCTTTTAGAGATCTTTCACCTCCTTGGTTAAATTTATTCCTAGGTATTTTTTTGTAGCTATTGTTAATGGGATTTCTTGATTTCTTTTTTAGCTAGTTTGTTATTGGCATATAGAAACACTATTATTTTGGGACGTTAAATTTGTATCATAAAACTATTGAATTCATTTGTCAGCTCTAAGAGTTTTTGGGTGGAGCTTTAAGGGGGCCCTATGTGTAAGATCATGTCATATGCAAAGAGACAATTTGACTTCCTCCTTTCCAGTTTGGATGCCCTTTATTTCCTTCTCTTGCCGAATTGTTCTGGCTAAGATTGCCAGTACTATGTTGAATAAGAGAATCTTTGTCTTATTCTAGTTCTTAAAGGAAAAGCTTTTAGTTTTTCCCCATTCAGTGTTATGTTACTGTGAGTTTGTCATATATGGCCTTTATTGTGTTGAGGTACATTCCTTCTGTACTTAATTTTTTGAGAGTTTTTGTCATGAAGGGGTGTTATACTTTTTCTGCATCTTTTGAAATGATCATATGCTTTTTGTCATTTATTCTGTTTATGTGATTATCATGTTTATTGATTTGCATGTGTTGAATCATCCTTGCATCCCTGGGATAAATCCCACTTGATCATGGTGAATGATCTTCTTAATGTGCTGCTGTATTTGGTTTGCTAGCATTTTGTTGAGAGTTTTTACATCTGTGTTGCCTTGGGTTGAATGTCCCCCAAAACTTAATTCCCACTGTAACTGCTGAAGGTGGGAAATCCTGTTATGGTCATTAAAAGGTGGGGCCTTGAAGAGGTGGTTAGATTGTAGGACTATTCTGTAGTGAATGGATTAAAACAGATGGTCAAGGGTGTGCTTCTGAGGGCTTTAAAAGAAGAGAGAGGAGAGTCTGTATCTCTCTCTGTTCCACCATTTTCACAATGTGATACTCTGCCATCTCTGTCCCACCACCAAGGCTCTCATGAGATGTGTTCCCTGGAATTTGGACTTCCCAGCCTCAGAAATGATAGACAATAAATTTTGTTTTCTTTATAAATCACCATATTCAGGCATTTTGTTAGAAGCAACAGAAATAGACTAATACATGGAAATGTCTTGTTCATGGTTGGACTTCAACAAATTATTCTGAAGGAACAAATGCATGATTCAGATGGTGAATACTGGGTTGTAACATCTTTTTTTATTTTTTATTTTTGGAAGCAAAAAAGAAGGAAACCCCTGCATTTCAGGCCCTGCGGAGTAGGCCTGGTTGGGTACAGGTGGACACACATGCACACGTGCACACAAATATGTAGCAGAAGCTCAGGGCAGTCCTTGTGCTACCATTTACTTCTAGGTGACCCTGGCAAGGATCATAACCTCCCTGAGCTTCAGTTTCCCCATCTGTTAAGCCACACACACACACACACACACACACACACGCACGCACTCACACACACATTTTATGTTTTGAATGTTAACCCAAGTTGAATTTTTGTGATATCATTGAAATTTACATACCATATGTAATGCTGTCTTTATAAAAAAAATAATTTGGTTCTTGACATCTTAGATTCTTCCTGGAAAGAGTCAAGGTTTAAATAATAAATGAACGACTGAATAAAAATAAAAGAAATAGACTAACACAGGTCCCATGTTTATGGATTGAAAGACCTAAGGTTGTTTATATGGCCATACTATCCAAAGTGATCTACAGATTTAATGTAATTCCTATTAAAATCCCAATGGCATTTTGTACAGAAATAGAAAAAACAATCCTATAATTCATATGGAACCACAAAAGACCCCAAGTAGTGAAAGCAATCTTGAGAAAGAAGAACAAAGTTGGAGGCATCAACTTCCTGATTTCAAAATATATTACAAAGCAACAGTAATTAAAATAATATGATACAGGCATAACAACAGATACATGGGCCAGTGAGACAGAACAGAGAGCTGAGAAGCAAAATCATACACACATGGTCAACCGATCTTCAAGAAGTGTGCCAAGAATACACACTGGAGAAAGGATGTTCCCTTCAACAAATAGTGTTGAGTAAACTAGACATCCACATTCAAAATAATGAAATTGGGGCCGGCCCGGTGGCGCACTGGATAGTGCGCCGCTTGGGAAGCGCAGCGGCGCTCCCGCCTGAGGGTTCAGATCCCACATACAGACCGGTTCCCGCTCACTGGCTGAGCGAGGCGCGGGAGCAACACCGAGGGTTGCGATCCCGTTGCCGGTCCCCGGTCCGGTACGGGGGCAACACTGAGGGTTGCAATCCATTGCCGGACACAGAAAAAGACAAAAGACCAAAAAATAATAATAATAATAATAATAATAATGAAATTGGATCCTTATCTTACACCATACCCAAAAATCAACTCACAGTGAACTAAAGATTTAAACTGAAGACCTGAATCTTTAAAACTCCCTGAAAAAAACATAAGGGAAAAGCTTCCTGACATTAGTCTAAGCAATGATTTCTTGGATATGACACCAAAAGCACAGATAGAAAAAGCAATAAAGTGGAACCACATCAAATTAAAAAGCTTCTGCACAGCAAAGGAAACAATCAACAGAGTGAAAAGGCAGCCTGCAGAAGGGGGAAAATATTTGCAAAGCACATATCTGATAAGGGGTTAATATGCAAAGCATACATATAAGGAACTCCTACAACTCAGTGGCAAAAAAATACTTTAAATGTTTCACTGTTGCTTTATAATGTAATTAATTTATCAGTGTATTAAACAAGATAATATATATCATATTAAATTTGTCATTTGAATAAACTGTAATAACTGCAATAACTTTTCTAAATAAATAGAAAACCCCACTTTTTTTTTTTCCTTTTTGTCTTTTTTACTGACCGGTAACGGGATCGCAACCCTCAGTGTCGCGCCCGCACCGGGGACCGGCAACAGGATCGCAACCCTCGGTGTTGCACCTGCACCGCGCTCAGCCAGTGAGAGGGAACCGGTCTCCACATGGGATCTGAACCCTTGGTGGGAGCGCCGCCGCACTCCCAAGCGGCGCACTCTCCAGTGCGCCACCGGGCCGGCCCGAAAACCCCACTTTATTTTGTACACATACCTATATCTCTCTGCAATTACTGTATCCAATACAATTAACCATCTTCTCTAATTATTATCTTTAATTAGAGTAACCAATCTTTTCTTTTTTTCTCTAGACACAAAAGAAGCCCAGATGAAAGAAAGTTTAAAAACTGGCCAGATTTTTTTAATGAGTATTTCTCTCATATTATGTAAACATTTTGAGAAGGTCAAAACAAATATACATGCATTATCACCCAAGGATATGTGCATATTTTGTTACTCTACTGGCATTTTGTGAAAAAAGAACAAATTAGAATTATGTTTAGTAACTAGCATTTCTGTATCTTTTTCCCCTTCTTAGAAACTGTTTTAGTTTCATCTGCTGGATTCAGGAGGTCTTGTCCAGAGCCTGAGGGGTGATGCTTGCTCTTTACCACATCCCAGAGACTCAGGTCACACAGAACCGTGAGTGTTGCAGTTCTCAATGGGCTTTTCCATCTGAAACTTCACCTCCTTCAGCCAGACACCTGCTTCTTTCATGTTTTCTCACTGTAACACTAACTTCCATGTATATCTTTCTAACTGGCACAGTTTCACCAATGGCAATTTGAAATTATACTGGCCACTTTTGGGAAACTTTGATATAAACAAATTATTAATTTGCAAGACAACTTAAAATAAAAACAAACAAAAAATATTAACTGTCCAAAAGTCTGTTTCTTTAATAGGGATAAGGAAGTTTCTAACTCAATTCAGACTCAAATATTTCCTTCCTGAAATATTCTTTAGCTGAAGCAATCACAAAACATGAGAAACTGTCTTCCTAATTAGCGCCCTTATACAGTAGTCAGAATTAGCTCCTGGTGTTCACATTTCCAATGTCCTTTCCCCTCTTTTGTTGATGGTTTAATGCCAGAATTCACAGATGTGGGATGTAAACAAAAATTGGCTGGCAAATCTTTCCATTGCATGAACTTCAGGATTTGGCTAAACATTTTTTTTTTCCTTTTTGTCTTTTTTACTGACCGGCAAAGGGATCACAACCCTCGGTGTTGCGCCTGCACCGCGCTCAACCAGTGAGCGGGAACTGGTCTCCACATGGGATCCGAACCCTCGGCGGGAGCGCTGCTGCACTCCCAGACGGCGCACTCTCCAGTGCGCCACCGGGCCAGCCCTTGGCTAAACATTTTAAAGATACTGTGGAAGACACTAACAACCACAGGGTTTTAACCTTTAGCTTAGTAGGACCACAGTCCTTAGCTGTTAGAAGGGCCAAAGCCCTTTAGTTTAGGCTGTAGCACAGTGGGGCCACAGCCCTGTAGTTTTAGCAAGGCCAAAGCCTTGTAGCTTAGGAATAGCCTAACCCTTTAGAATTACACATAGAAATGCTAAGGTTGGGGAAAAAAAACTTTCATAGGACTAAAAGTCTCTGGTGTGGATATGAAAATTGTAACACAGCGAAAGTGCTTGCTCTAAGGGCAGATGTCCTTGGTGCAGGTAAACCTAATGTTGGGAAAGTACGTGGGCTAAAAGCTTCAAGGCTACTCTGCCAATTAGTGGTTGGTTCCACACTTCACCTTCAGCTGTTTCTTTAAGTTTCCTAGGGAACTAAGTGATTCTATAACAGTTATGTCATTGGTTCTTTAGTATGTCACATAGCTTAGTTTTATGACTCCTTTGATGGTAAATTGCTTAAACTATTTTCAGTTGCACCTGCTTTAATGAAACTTGTCATGTAGCCAGTTTGTTTATGTTTTCAGTATGACTGATTAACCACGTGTGTTCTTTTCTGTAACTTTCTTGCCTGGACAATAAAAACAGAGAGAAAACCTAGTTCGGGGTTATTTCCCAGGAATTCCTTTTCTCTTGAAGAAGCCACCTCCTGGTATTAACCCCTTCTGGGTCTCTCACTGCTCTGGAGAAATGTGCTCTGAGTAATCCTTTGTGTCTCCATCACCCTGGGAGAGGTGACAGATACTTTGAATACCAAAAGAAAAAGAAAAAAAAGAACTATCATGAGGAATTTATCTGTCTTGTTTGTCTAAAGACATCATTTTGTTCAATGTGGGAAGCGTCTCCTCCCTTCTTTGCATACTTTGGGGATTCATAAGTGCTTGCATTGCAATCTTATGGCTTGTTTTTGTGTCCCAGGCATGGTGAAGATCCCAAGGGTCTCAGAGTTGGGCTGGGATGGTTTGAATGTTTATGTCCCTCCAAAACTCATATGTGGATGTCCTAAGCCCCAAGGTGATGGTATCGGGAGATGTGGTCATTAAGAGGTAATTAGGTCATAAGGATGGAGCCCTCATGGATGGGATTAATGCCCTTATAAAGGAGACCCCAGAGAGCTAGCTGGCCCTCTCCACCATGTGAGGACACAGTGAGAAGGTGTTTTTAAGGAGGGGCTTAAAGTAAAATGCCCTCAAATTGAGAAAGTACTTTGACACCAAAGAAGGAAGTCGGCAGGTCCATTTGGTAATCAGAGATATTTATTAATTGGGGTGACTTACACACAAAGAATCTGGATGCAGTGAAGAGTCAGATGTCAGCAGATGAAAGCTCTGTCTCTCTCTGAGGTTAGATAATGTTTATATAGCAAAGCCCCTGTTACTAGAAATAACTTCAAGGAAACATCTTCAGAAAAGTAAGTTGACAGCATCATTTACCAGGTGTCTTTTTGATTCACGAGGTAGGGGGCTTTGCGGTTTTAGTGCTCAGACCACTGATGCCACCTGTTGTAATAAGTCATTCACTCCCTGAAACCTATGTTTCTTTTATAGCTTGCCCTAAGGTTAAGTTGTAACCAGTCAGTGAAGCAAAGGAATGAGGTTAAGCAGGAGTCAACATGGAAGGCAGGGTACAAAATGGCATTGGTTTTGTTCACCCTCTAACAAGGTGCCATCTATGAACCAGGAAATGGGCCCTCACCAGACACCTAATCTGCCAGCACCTTGATCTTGGACCTCCCAGACTCCCGAGCTAGGATAAATTAATTTCTGTTGGTTATAAGCTACCCAGTCTATGGTATTCTATTATAGCAACCTAATAAACTAGGACAAGCCCCAACCCAAATCTCAAGAAAGTAATGGTGAACTGTTACAACCTGTCAAATCTGAGTCTTTGGCATGAGACCATACTTTGATGGTGAGGAGGGATAGGATTTCCCTGAAAGGGGATATTTGTTCTCACTAACAGAGAGTCTTGCCTCAACTGGAAGAAAGAAGGCATGGAAGGAGGAGGGAGGCAATTTGGCCTGGAATCTGAATATGATGTGGGGAGAACCCCAAGGTCCATGTTGATAGAATGGGAATTTCCTGCTTGGGGTCTCCCAAGAGTTATGTGGGGCTCTTAGCACAGTTTATGCCTGTGGCTGCTAACATTGGATCCCTCTAAGGACACAGCTAGCTTCTTTAGCTCAGCTGTCTGATGAGATTAGTTTCCTCATCTGTAAAATGGGATAATAACAGTACCTACCTCATAGAGTCACTGTGAGGATTTGATGAGCAGAAGCAGTTTGGGTACTTGACACGTGGTGTTGGCTGTGAAGATGATGATGACAGCAATGACAATGATGATGATTCCTTCCATTAACCTTGTGCCTGCAGGAGAGTCTTGCTAACTGCTTCCTACCTGCTTTCAGTTCCTGGCTCTGAGGTAGAAAGAAAGTGGTCAAGGATGTCACCACCAGAGACTGCTATGCCTGGCTGGAGGCCACGGCACTGGGGTCAGAGAAGGGGAAGGTGCATGGAGCAGTGCTCTGGACCACTCGCAGAGACAGAGTATGTATGATCTGGCACTTGCATCAAAGAGGACTCCTGCCCTTCAAAAATCGGTATGAAAATGAAGTGTCGTTTCAGGGTAGTCGGAATGGGAACATAAAGGCCTCCTGGGCTCATTAGTTCTTTTCACAGAATTAGCACAGTAATTCTACATACATCCTTTCATTTCTTTTTCTTATAACCCAAGTTAAGAAACCTGGCAAGGGCCGAGCCCGTAGTGCACTCGGGAGAGTGCAGCACTTGGGTGCGCAGCACCGCTCCCACCGCGGGTTCGGATCCTATATACAAATGGCCGGTGCGCTCACTGGCTGAGTGCGGTGCGGGTGACACCACACCAAGGGTTGCGATCACCTTACCGGTCACAAAAAAAAAAAGACAAAAAAAAAAAAAAAAAAAAAAAAAAA
>NW_007726127.1:959285-1087486 GCF_000696425.1 Galeopterus variegatus | reverse complement strand
AGACGACACCAAGCTGAGGGTTGCGATCCCCTTACCGGTCAAACAAAAAAAAAGACAAAAAAAAAAAAAAAAGAAAGAAACCTGGCAAGACTGGAACAGCAGCTCGTCAGCCAAGACTGTGATTGGGACTGGACTGGAGTTGGTTAACGCAGATTGCTGGGCTGTGCCCCAGACCTACTGAAATTAGAATCTTGGCGGGGGAGAGTAGTGGGACAGGGCACACTTGTGTGTGTGTGTGTGTGTGTATAAGTATACATATATATTTAAAAATACTTTTATAAAATGTTATTTTTAAAATATTTTTAAAATATTTTTATATTTTAGCTTTACAAGTGCTGCTGATAGGCAGTGAGGATTGAGAGCCCTGGACTGGAGAGAACATCCCCAACTGGGCCCGGCAAAGCCCAAGTCCTCCAAGCTCCTGACCCAGACAGTGAGGCTCCAGTGGTGAGGTGGGCAGGGAAACAGTGAGAGGGGATGGAAGGAGAAGAGCGGAGGAAAGTGGGGGGAGGCAGAGAGCAGAGGAGCTCCTGAGTCCAAGGCAGAGACAACCCGGCCACCCGGGTGGCTGCTCACTTCCTGGCTTGTCCATCTTTCTTTCTTTCCAAGTTTCTTCCCAAAGGGCTGGCCCTCCACAGGCTGCCTGGAAGGAAGAGCGTGTTCAGACACTATCACAGCCATTTCTCACACCCTCACTAAACAAGCAGGACAAATCTGAAAGGCACCAGCTCCACTTGTCCAGAAGGACTTCTGACTGGGCATAAATCCGCATGTCTTCAACCTGGAAATCTCAATCCCTTTGCACCTTCATCACCACGAAAGACTAGAGTTTGACTCCTAAAAGAAAACACAGAGGAAACACTTCAGGAAGTAGGACTGGGCAAAGACTTTGTGAATATGATCCCAAAAGCACAGGAAACAAAAGAGAAAATAAACAAATGGGATTTTATCAAACCAAAAAGCTTCTGCACAGCAAAAGAAATAACTAACAGAATGAAAAGACAACCTACAGAATGAGAGAAAGTATTTGAAATCTATGAATCCAAGAGGGGATTAATATCCAGAACATATAAAGAAGTCAAACAACTTAATGGTAAAAAAGAGAGAGAAAAAAAAAAAGGTTACCAAATTTAAAAATGGGCAAAGGGGCTGAATAGGCATTTCTTGAAGAAAGAGATAAAAATGGCCAACAGACACATGAAAAAATTTTCAACGGCCCTAAGAATCAGGGAAATGCAAATCAAAATCACATTGAGATATCATCTCACCAGCTATGGAAAAAGGGAAACTTTTCTACACCATTGATGTGACTGTGAATTAGTATAGCCATTACGGAAAACAGTATGGAGTTTTCTTAAATGACTACAGATAGAACTACCATGCAACCAAGCAATCCCACTTCTGGGTATATACCCAAAGTAATGGAAATCATCATGTCAAAGAAATATCTGCACTCCCACGTTTATCGCAGCTCTATTCACAATAGCCAAGATATGGAACCAACCTAAATGTCCATCAATGGACAACTGGATAAGGAAAATGTGGTATATTTACACAATGGAATATTACTCTGCCATAAAAAAGAATGAAATTCTACCATTTACAGCAACATGGATGAACTTAGAGAAAAGTAAGTTAAGTGAAATAAAGCCAGGCACAGAAGGAGAAACACCTCATGTCCTTACTCCTAAGCCAGAGCTAAAAAAAGTAAACAAGTAAATTTAAAAACAGAGAAAGAAAGATTCAATAATTACAATAATATGTTGAACTTTCAAAACGAGAGAACAGAACTGAGGCCAGCAGAAGAGGGAAAGGAGTGGGAGGGGGTTAGTGGGAAACAAGTAAAGGGCCACAAGAAATGATTGCATTGTGTAATGCTGAGTATACTAATTATCCTGATTTGAGCATATTTCACATGGGTATTGGTATTCAATGCTGTAGCCCACAGATATGTACAATCAATTAGGTTTCAACTTAAAAAAAAAAGAAATTTATAAAAACAAAAATAAATTTATAAAAAGAAAAGGTAGAGTTTGAAAACTTGTAAATCAGACCCTTATTGAAATATATAAATGTCGTACTCACCACAGGAAACTCTTTGTGAAATCAGGAAATCCATAGTGGATACAGGCTGGCTGGTTACTCAGTTGGTTGGAGTGTGGTGCTGATAACACCAAGGTTTACGGTTTGATCTCTGCACCAGCCAGCCCTCCCCTCCCCCCAAAAAAATAGATGCAAGGCTGCCCTTCAGTCTAGATGGGGAGACATATAAAAAGGAAATAAAAATAATAGTGGGTGCAGATAAGTAACCCAAAAGTATTTCATCAAAGTTATGCAAGTATCTACAGATAGACACGATAGGAAGAGTTCCAAGTTAGCAGATCACAAAAAGGAAAAGAAACTAGTCAGACGTTATATAAGGCAATGGGGAGACTTGCAAACAGCCTCTCACTGTGGCCTGGGTTCAAGTCCCGCCTCTGTCCTTTACCAACTGGGGGACCTTGGGTGAGTTAACCTCTCTGTACTTGAATTTCCTCCTCTGACCAGTCATATATACCTCACAGGGTTTGTTCATTCACCAAATTTTTACCAGATATAATACGTGCCAGTCACCATTGTGAAATTCAGCAGTGAACAAAACAAAGTGCAGACTCCACGAAAATTTCATTCAGTGAGCATCGTTTTGGAGATTAGATCCACCTGACAACAGCACCGTGCACAGAGAAGTGTTTGAGAAATGCAAGCCATCTTCAGTCTCCACCTGGCTCTGCCTCCCGCCCCGCTGGCTGAGAGGCCTCTGGAAGATCTCACGATATTTGGGCCTTTGAGTTCTCATCTGAGGTCCCTCACGGCACCGATATCTTCTGAGATTTGGTCCCACACGTGGCTGCGGGTCTTTCACCTGATTCCTTTGAGAACAATCCTGCCTCTGCTACTCTTGCTGGTCGTTGGAATGGGCATCCAGCTCTCTGCCAGCCTCCTCACCTGCCCAGCCGGAGGGCCCAGCTCCACCTCAAACCAGCAGAGGTTTGAGAAGAAGATAGTCTTATTTCTGCTTTTTGCCCAATGGTGCAGGTCCCTAAGTGGCAAGTGGCATCTCCTCTCCCCTGCACCCTGGAATATCCCTCCCCCTGGCCTCTGCTCCTGGGTGTCTTGAGGAACAATAACTTTTTGACAGCCAATTCAAGTATGATAATGGTGTTTGGGAAAGCCATACATTTCTCTTTTAAAAAGGGGCCTATTTGTTTTTACTAATAATCCCAGGCAATATTTACTTAGTGCCTGTTACATGAATTCTGCATATAATTTCTCACGGAATTCTCAAAACATCTCTTTGAATTGCTTCTTTCTTCCCCCATGTTATGGATGAGGACACTGAGGCTCAGGGAAATTAAGTAACTTGCCCAAAGGCACACAGCTAGCAAATCACCAAGTTGTATTTGACCCAATCCAATCAACCCCAAGGCCTGGCTCTACCCAGGACACCACACTACCTACAAAAGGCCACAGGGTGAAACCACAGCACCCCCAAATCCAACAATAATCCAAGACTGTTTCCAGACACCATGGTAGCTGATAATAGACAAACTTGGCACTAAGCGAGAGGCCCTCATATGCCAAGCACAGTGGATGTTTCTGGAGTGCTTTGTGTCCTTTCTATTCATTATCAGCAAGAAACACAACTTCACAAGGCAAGGAAATTCTCAGTGTAATGTAGATCCTGTAAACACATGTTGGTGGGAGGTAAACAAAGCAACATATGCCAGAGAGAGAGACCAGAGCCAGAAACAATGTGTCGGAAAGCTGAGCACTGCAGCAGGGTGTGAGAACAGCATCGGACTGCACAATGTGCCCGTATAGAACCATTTGGATTACTGCTTCCCTAATACAGAGAAAGTGTACAGAGAGAGTGGGGTCAGGTGGGGGAGGCAACGAGTTGGGTCTGGCAGGAATGCAAAGCAGGTCACAGGATGGCCCCGGAAAAGGGAGCTGGGCCACATATGCATTCAGGGGGTCTGCCCTGGGTCTGGGGACAAGCAGGACTCCCCAGGCAGCAATAATGGTGATGGTGGTGGTGAGATTCTGGCACCACTGCCCACGGTGGAACATCAGGGGTTGCGGATGCCCTCCAGAGGAGGGCAATGGAAACTAAGGGTCTCAGTATACAGCCTGGGATTCCAGGCAGACTCCAGCCTGGCCGAGATCTTCCCATTGAAACAAGAAACAGCAGTGATGCAGTGATACCAGAGCATGCAGAAGTGGCTGGGAGGTGGGCCGGCCCGGTGGCGCACTGCTACAGTGCGCCGCTTGGGGGTGCGGTGG
Source organism: Galeopterus variegatus (assembly GCF_000696425.1). NCBI lineage: Eukaryota > Metazoa > Chordata > Mammalia > Dermoptera > Cynocephalidae > Galeopterus > Galeopterus variegatus. Next base: position 1,083,163 of record NW_007726127.1, on the reverse strand, counting down.
CGCTCCCGCCGAGGGTTCGGATCCCATGTGGAGACCGGTTCCTGCTCACTGGCTGGGCGTGGTGCGGGCGCGACACCAAGGGTTGCGATCCGTTGCCGGACACGAAAAAAAGACAAAAAGGGAAAAAAAAAAAAAAAGAAGTGGCTGGGAGGGATGAAAGGCTTCCTGGCACAGAGGGGTCAGATGTGCCGTGGATCCCTGGCTCCCTGAACTTCAGCAGGGAGACCAATTTCACCCCACCTGCTGCTGCGATTGAGCCTTCTCCACCCAGCCTGCTTCTCAGGCATTGGCCCAACTCTGAAGGCAGAAGCACAGTCTTTGGTGCAGTATTTGCCGGTGGCTGGACACTGGCAGAAGATACAGCCTCCTCTACTGGAGAGCAGATGCAGGCAAGAGAAGAATGGGAGAGAAGCCCAGGAGGGCTCCTCTGGCCATGGGGCCCCATGCCTGCCCCTCAGCAACATGAGAAGACTGGTGAACCCCCAATGTATTCCATATTAATTAGACTCCATGGTAACCAGTAAGGTTACAAGTAACTCCTACTCTGTAGAAGCCTAAAGCCCAGCCGATTTCTGGGAATGACAACTCCAGCAGCGCCCCCTGGTGGCCACACATGCAGCTCCCAGCTCCCAGGAACCCCATGGGGTTCCCTCTTGCCTTCAGAACCCCCAGCTTCAGGCCCTGCAGGCCGCTGTGCACGTCCAGACCTCCCACAGACCATGGGCCCGGCTTTGGTCTCAGCACTACCCACCTGCTCCAACTCCTGCAAGGGGCACGGCTTGTCCACATGAGAGTGACAGCTCTTTAGGCACCACCTCTCAGCTAAAGTTCTTTGGGCATTTCTGGTTCTTTGCCCAGGGACTTAAGCCATGTGTCCCAGGCAGGAGACTTTGGGGCATCCCTTGGTGCAACCCTAGGAAGTAGCATTCAGAAAACAATGGCCACCCTTTATGGAATAGCTGGTGACTGGACATTTTGCACACAGTATTCTATTCCTTACCACCTCCCCATGAGATAAGTAGGGTTATTAGCTTCTTTTTGCCAGTAGGAAAACTGAGGCTGATTGTTTTTTCTCACTTTTTTTTTTAACATTGAAGTGAAATTCACATAACATAAAATGAACCATTTTAAAGTGAGCAATTCAGTGGCAATTAACATATTCACAATGTTGGGCAACCACCACCTCTATCTAGTTCCGAAACATTTTTATCACCCCAAAAAGAAACCCCATACCCATTAAGCAGTTGCTTCCCATTACCCCCTTCCCCAGACCTTGGAAACCACCAATTTAAATTCTGTTTCTATGGACTTACCTATTCTGGACATTTCATATAAATGGAGTCGTACACTGTGACCTTCGTGTCTGGCTTCTTTCATTTAGCACGTTTTCAATCTTCATCCACAACATATCCTGTATCAGACCTTCATTCCTTTTTATGGCTGAATAATGTTCCATTGCAAGGATATAACACATTTTGTTTGTCCGTTTATCCGCTGATGCACGTTTGGGCTATTTTCACCTTTGGGCTATTGTGGATAGTGCTGCTTGTCCATGTGTGTACATGTACATGTTTGAGCACGTTTTCAGTTCTCTTGGAGTGGGATCGCTGGGTCATATGGTAATGTGATGTCTAAGTCTTTGAGGAACCCCCAAACTGTCTTCCACAACAGCTGCACCATTTTACATTTCCACTTGCAATTTATGAGGGTTCCAATTTCTCCACATCCTCACCAACACTTGTTATTTTCCATTTTTGTCATAGCCACCCTAGTGCATGTGAAGTTGTACCAAGACTGATTTTTTTTTTTTTTTTTTTTTTTTTTTTTTTTTGACCGGTAAGGGGATCGCAGCCTTTGGCTTGGTGTCGCCCGCACCGCACTCAGCCAGTGAGCGCACCAGCCATTCCTATATAGGATCTGAACCCGCGGTGGGACCACCGCTGCACTCCCAGCGCTGCACTCTCCCGAGTGCGCCATGGGGCCGGCCCCCAAGACTGATTTTTTAAGTTAACTTATTTTATTTTTAAGTTAATTAATTTTAAAATCAATTTAAAGAACTATTAAGAAAACAATAGCATGGCAGCATGTGGATAGAGTGGAAAAGACTGGGAAATCCAAAGCCTGTAGCTTGAAGTAGAAAAACAGATTTGTGCAGGTTGTTGGTCTCCACCGACCCACACTGCCTCCCCTCTGGTTGGTCTCCACTGGCCAATCCTACCTCCCCTTTGGCAACCAGTGCCAACCCCAACCCCAACTCTGTAAGAAGCCAGCAAATCTTCTTTTCTATCCCTTACATCAAGGTGAGCTCCAGGTCATCCTCTTTAGGGCAAATCTCTTCAAGCAGAGGACCATCATTAAGTCTCTCACCTTAGTACCGGGGACCTGACCACAGAGCCCAAAGTCTCCTTCACGGGCTCCGCCATGGCCCTGTCTGCATGAACTCCCTTACCCAAGATCACCAGGCTTTCTAGGGCAGGTCATGGTTTAGGCCCCGCCATGACCCTTCCCATGATTCTGTTTTTCAGCTTCTTACTGGAGTATGAATACATACAGAAAGAGTGCCCAAGTTATAAATGTACAGCTGGCTGTATTTTCAGAAATTCAACAATCTCGGGTAATCCACACCCATAAAAAACAGATCATTTTCAATATCCCCAAACATCCCCAAGGGTCTGTGCTCACGCTAAGAGTAATCACGAGCCTGATTTTAGTTTTGCCTGGTTTGAGCTTCACCTAAATGGAATCAGGTAGCACACCCTCCTGCACCTGACTTCTTCCACTCGGCATTGTTTATACACCATTCATTCATGCTGCGGGTGTCACTGTAGTGTGTCTATTCTCCTTGCTGTCTCGCATTCCGTCGTATGCATTTATCATATATACTTGTGCATTCTTTTTTTTTTTTTCCTTTTTGTCTCTTTTTTACTGACCGGTAACGGACTGCAACCCTCGGTGTTGCGCCCACACCGCGCTCAGCCCGTGAGTGGGAACCAGTCTCCACATGGGATCTGAACCCTCGGCGGGAGCGCCGCCACACTCCCAAGCAGCACACTCTCCAGTGCGCCACCGGGCCGGCCCCATACTTGTGCATTCTAAATTTGGCTGGCATTGGCAGTCTCCAGTACTGAGCCATATGGTAGTGCTGCTACGACGTTCCACCTAGGAGTGGAATTCCAGGGTCCCTGGCTATGCCTACGTTCTGCTTTGGCAGATGCTGTCGAACAGTCGTCCACAGTCGAGCCAATTTACCTTCCACCAGCAATGCCTGAGAAGTCTGCTCCACATCCTCACCAATCTAGCCTTTTCCTTCTGACATTTTGGTGGGTGCGCAGTGGTAGCACTTTCAGGTCTTAACTTACATCCCCCTGAGGGCAAATGAAGACAAGGGTGTCTCACATGTTTACTGGTCATTTAGAAATCCTCTTCTGTGAAACGCCTGACCGAGACTTCTGTTTATTTTCCATTTTTAGAAACAATGTGAAAGCTTCTATTTTTACATGTTTCTTATTTATTTGTAGTGTATTTTTCTATTTTGGATATAATCCCTTTTTATCTAATCTTATTCTGTGGTTTTTGATAAACAGAATTTCTTAACCTTCCTTGATATAATTTATCAATTTTTTCCTAAACAGTTAGTGCTTTTTATATCTTGTTTAAGAAATCTTTGCACTCAGTGGTCATCAAAATGTTCTCCTATGTTTTCCTCTAAAAGCAGAATCGTTCTAAAAGTAGACCTTCAATACACCTGGAGTTGACTTAGTGTCCCATGTGACAAGCAGACTTATACCCTGCCTCCAAGAGAGGCAAGGAGACCCCTCCTGTGTAGGGGTCCAGAACAACACAACCCAAGGGCCACAGTTGCGTTGTCTCCAGCCTTGCTCAGGAGAAAACGTGTACGTGCAGCTAACCCCCGGGCAGCTCTCCTCCTGACGTGAGACTAAGCCATAGCTCTCACCGGAGGGATTCGTCCGAGAGCCAGCCTGTCTGCTGGGCTGGTGGGGGGGGGCCCCACGGGTCCCCACCGCATGAATCAGTGGCCGTGGGTGCCTGGAGAGGGCGCCCCAGCCCAGCGCCAGATCTGGAGCCACAGGCAGAAGCAGCTGTTCTCACAAGGGTCTCAGTACCTCCACCCTGCGGACAAGTTGGGAACTGCACAAGGGTTACTAGTCAAGGGGCAAATGGAAGCTAAAATCCAGCCTATACTCTGCTCACCGGAGAATTCGCCCTGGCACAGCTGCAACCACTTGGAGGAAGGGAAACTCTTTATCCAAAGAGGCCATAGGCTCTGTGAGCTATCAGGGCTATGTCTTCCCAGAGAGCTCACCTTTTCCTAACTCACACAAAGGTGACATGAGGGTGACCATCAGCACCAGGTTTGTGCATGACTCTAGGGCTCAAGCAGCCCAGCAAGGTACCTGGTGCATGGGGACAGGATGTGGCAGAGGAGAGGGAGAGAGCCACTCACCTGGATTCTTCACAATGGGTCTCCAGCACCCAAGGTAGACAGCCCTGGGAATACTTTGGCATGAATATACACACTCCCACGATAACACCCAAACACTCCGTGGGCACTGAGCCTTGTTCAGCTATGGGACAGGGGTGGAGTGGGGGTGGCTGGAGCTCCAGTTGATTTATAAGCTCATGTAGGATGCTGCCTGGAACTCCCAGACCTGGCTGGGTGACATTCTCCAAGAGCAGACACAGGAGCCCATGGCAGCAGCAATAATGCAGCTGCATGTGCACCCTCAGCTGCAGGTGCCCCAGGGATCCCAGGGCAGGTTTTCACAGATGTCAAGCAGTCTACACACGGCACAAGAGCCACTGGGTGACCAGGAATTGAAAGCCAGCCTGTACTCTGCTCACCAAGCTGTGCCCCCCAGCATGAGACTGTGTGCACCCAAGGAGAGGGTGTCTTTTTTAGACACACAAAGGTACTTTATGGGCTAACATGGCTCTGCCCAGGGACTCAGGAGTGTGGAGGAGAAAGAGACCCAGGGCTGACCCAGGCTGTTCAAAACCCTGGTTCCAACTCACTGCTCACCAAGCCACTTCTATCTGACTGTTTTAAAAAATTCTTTCTTGGTGTTTTGAGTCCTTATTGTAAGCTGGTAAGTAGCTTACCAGGTCTGCCCCATGTCTCCTGTGAGCTGGATTAAAGGGAGTCTATTCCTATGGACTGGTCATCTCTGGATGCAGTGACAGATCAAGGATCTAGCCTTCAGGGCCACCTCCTGCAGTGGCCTCCTGAACACCATCTCCTTGTCCATCTTGGCCTCTGCTAATATATCTACCCACCCAGGGCCCTCAATGCATACTTCAAAGGAGCTTCTCCTTCTTTCTCCTCAGCTGCTCCCCAACCCCCGCCCTTGACCCAACACATGCTTCTCTCCCCAAAAACTTCTTTCTTGACTCCAGGGTCTGAGGAAAGAGCAGCAGCAAGCCAGGCATTTGCAGCAGAAATCAGCTTCCCAGCTTGCTGGGGAGAAGGGAGGGCTGTGTGGAGAGGTGGAGATGGTAGGAAGCAATCAGAAAGGCTGGAGGAGCAGCCAGGAGCAGGTTGCTCATGCCAAGAGGCAAGAAATGTTCCCCAAGAGGCAGCAGTTGATGGGCCACCATTTCGAAGAGGTCAAGGAGACCAAAGGGGAGAATTGGCCTTGGAAGAAGAGGCCAGTGGGGACAGTCTGGGAGAAGTGGCAGCCGAGTGGTAGAAGCCTGAGGGTGGCAGGGTCAGGGGAACAGTTTGATGAAGAGGACAGGAAGGTGCAAACCACTTTGTCAAAAATGATTCAGGGTTGCCCCTGCCTGGGTGGGTAAGGCTATGTGTAAGAGGGTGCTGCTCTCCTAAAACAGAAGAAAATGCAGACTGCCAGTCAAGACAAGGCTATTCAAAGGAATGGATGACACAGACACACCATTGGATGTTGTCCTAGGGGCTCCTGCTACCCTCTAACAAAACCTGAAGACCCCTCATCTCAGCAGTATCCATGGGAAGTCACTGTGTCTGGGATGATGTGGGATTCAGATGCTCTGAGACAGCGTGGTCTTGCAAGATTCTGGAGTTGGCCTGTCCTCTAGAGACAGGACACCATAATGGCTCAGCTTGGAGTCTGGGGACAGATAGGCCTGGGTTTGAATGTGGCTCTATATCATGCCAGCTGAGTGACCAGAGAAAATTACTTAACTTCTTTGTTCATTATGATGCCCATCTGTGAAATATGGATAATAATAGTAGATACTGCACCGTGTTCTTGTGAGAATTAAACAAGAAACATAGTACTCGGGAAAGCAATGAGATAAGTAGGAAGTTAGCTGATGGGAGCTGGGAGCAGAAGAGAGGGAGCTGGTGGGAAAGGGGCTGGGATGCGGGCGTGGGGCCCAGGCCTCCGTAGCCACCCAGGGAGGCATCCTAGGACAGAGCCGGCAGGGGCTCTTCCAGAAGAAGCTCAAGCTGAAGGTGGGCGTGTGAGGTAGGAAACAGAGAAGAGAGAGGCTCAGAGGAGTTACAGAGGTGCATGGGCACCTGCCTTCAAAAGTCTTAGTGACCAATCAAGGCCTAGACCTCTCCCCCCTCCTGCCTCTTCACCCCTACCCCAGCCTCACTCTCATATGGGGCCCCCCACCCACCCACCCCTCATTTGGGCCTCTGGCCAGGCTCTGACCACATCGCCAGCAGGTCCCAAAGGGGGCTCAAAGATAGAACACTGGGCCAGGAGTCCAAGGCCAAGTCCTCACCCAGCTCACCACCTCCTAGCCCTGTGACCAGGCAAGGTATGGGATCTCTGTGATTTTCCATACCCTTATCCACTGTATATATATAATACATTATTACCTCTGTTTAGATCCCACTTTGATTCAAAAGGATTTGAAGCTACTGGTAATCACAATCCTGTCCAACTCGTAAGGCCATTATAAAAATTAAACGTGGAAAATTATAAAGCACAAAGCAAATGTGATTGCTATTCTTTCCAAAAAGGAATTAGTCCAGTCTTCTCTGACCCCGATGGAATTTCTGACTCAAGTCCACAATCATCCAAGTATTTAATCTCCACAACAAACTAATGCAGGTGGACCCTGAGATTCTCATTTTATAGATAAGAGAACTGAAGCTCAGAGTTCATATAATTGCCCAAAATCTCACAGCTAGTGTGACAGCTGTACCATGAAACAGTGACTTTAACCCAGGGATCACAAGCTCAGATTCCTCCCTGGCAACGTGTGGACTGAGCCAGGTGTATGTCAACAGGGAGTAGGGCTTGTTGGCACCTCAGGGCATTTACATTCTCGATCTTCTATCAGGCTGGTGCCAGCCAATCCTGACACTGTGGCCAGTTCTGCCACTGCTGCTTTAACCACTGGTCTTAACTGCCTCCCTCCAAAATCTCCTCTCCACCCCCACCGCCACCAGCCAGCTTCTCAGCACTCACACCTAGGATGTGACAGGAGCCTTTCTGCCTCCAACCTCACCCACATCAGTCCATCTGCTCAACAGAGCTGGACACTGTCCCTTCCCTGAGTACCCCACCCCTTGCCCACACCCCCACAACCAGGCCCATATGCCAGGCAGCACAGTGGAGTGGGAGGAACAGACTTTGCAGCAAGACAGTTCTGGGTTCAAATCCCAGCTGGGTCACCTTGGGTGAGTTACTTAAGTAACTCGAGTTTCTCTCTCTAAGGGAAGGAGAGTGATGATGGCCATCACGCAGAGTCCTTAGGAGCAGTAAATGCACTCACACTTGTGAGGAGCTTAGCCCACCATGGAAAACGCATACTAGGCACGCAAACATACCCTTGCTGTGTGCTTCCTTAGGCACCCAGGCTGGGAATGGGTTGGTACTCACTCTCCTTTGAATATCTCCCCCAAGCCTGGGAAGTCAGAGAGGAGGGCTGCCTCGCCCAGTTAATTAATGGAACACTCAGGTTCAAACCCGGGTCAGTTTCTCATCTGCAAAATGGAGACAAACTCCGGCCGTGCATGGCCATTGCACAGATTTGGAGAAGGTGCCAGTGGCAGTGGTGGCTGCTCCAAGTCTGCCCAGCCGATTTAATAAGGCAGGAGGGCTGACAGGGACAGCTGGAGCAGAAGCTGAGCCAATCCCTCTGGCCAGAGTAGGACTGTGGGGGCTGGGCCATTTTAAGCCCTTCACAGACCCTGCGTCTGATTCTTGGAGTTCTTACCCACCTTGTAACGAACATTAAAACGCACCCACATAACTCATTAAATGTAAGTCTTTGCTTTAAATTTAAAAGGGTTTTTATAAATTTGCTCTTGGAATTACTTGGTTATGAGTAACTCATTTAATTTACTATTGGCTATGATTTCTCCTCAACCATCCTGCATATTCTAGAACTCTTGCCAAAAATCCAACTTACAAATTGTTTTAAAAAATAATGACATGTGTATGGATACTAAGCTTCACCACTATTAAAGTTGACATGCTACTTTCTAAAGGCATTTTGTTAAACACTTATCAATTGTGACTTTGCTTTTTTCATATTTTGCAGCCCCCAAAGTTTTTCTTTCAGCTCTCCCATGCTTCCCGGGTCTTTTAAAGTCCACCCTGCTCCCTGGAGAGGACAGGTCTGCTCACAAAGCCAGGACACTTGGTCATCCCCATCTCCAGACACACAGGCTGACCCTGCAGGTCCAGATGTGGAGACCACCCACCCAGCTGGTCCAGAGCATACTAATTTGGGCAACTTTATTCTCATTTTGAAAACAATGTGATTTGTACACGTTGGACTAAATGTGATTTAATGCTTAAACCTTCACTGGAATTTCAAGTGAATAATTCACAAATGAGGCAACACCTTGACAGGGTGAATGTTCTGATACAGGGTTTGGAAATCAAGATCACTGTCATCGTAACCAAGCACCCCTACCCCCAACCCCAGCGCCACCCCGCACTCTACCCACCCTCCCCGGACCTGGTCTGGGGGCATAGCCAGCTCCCCACCTGCTCCCCTCAACGCCCCCAGGAGGGAGCACCGGAGAGGTGTGCCAGTGCCAAGCAGGTGGGATGTGCCTTGGAGCACAGCCCTGGGTACTGCCCAGTATGCAAAGCTTTGTCACTGACAAGGGTTCAGACTTCACTCAGGGCCAGCCCCACGACAGGAAGGAGGCAGGGTCATCTGCCTGTTTTATTGCACTCTGTTTGGGGCCTTTTTTTTTTTTTTTTTCCTTTTTGTCTTTTTTCGTGACTGGCAACGGATCACAACCCTCAGTGTCGCACCCGTACCGGACCGGGACCGGCAACTGGATCGCAACCCTCAGTGTTGCACCCACACCTCGCTCAGCCAGTGAGCACCGGTCTGTACGTGGGATCCGAACCCTGTAGCAGTGCACCACCGGGCCGGCCCTGTTTGGGGCCTTTTAAAGCAGAACAATTTTTAATTCCCTCTGCCACCACTTTCACCTGATCCCCTGGTGCAAGAGGCAGAGGCCTGGCCCCCGACTGCAGAGCAGAGGGAAGACCTTGCCTCCCTCTTGGAGATATCCACACACACCTCCCAAGCAGGCCAGGAGGAGGGTCACGATGGGATTCCAAAAGCGGGAAGGAGGTGGGAGTACAGCCTGGGAGGAGTGGGTTAGGTAGAGGGCAAGGAAAGGACTTTAACCTCAGTTCACACACTTTGATTGCTTTCTATCAGGAGCAGTAAAAAAATTCTATCCTGGACCTGATGATTTCACTCATGAGCATGCAGACTAGGGGAATAACCTATAAAGTCTTAGGCAAAAATAATAATAGCCAATATTCATTGAGCCCAAAATTAGTGCTTTATATCCAGTGACCGAATGAATTGCAAACCGACCCATGAGGAAAGTGCTGTTATCCCCATGAAATGGGTGAGGCCCTGGATGCACAGAGAGGGGAAGTAACTTGCCCAAGGTCACACAGCCAGAAAGTGGTAGAGCCCAAACTCAAAGCCAGGTGGCCTGGCACCGAGTGCACACTTTTAGCCATGACATAGGCCATAGTTATTCTTAACAGAGACGAGCTGTGACAGTTAAGTCATGGTGAGGCTCATCATGGCCCCACAATATAAATTAAAATTTATATTTAGAGTATTTTAATAAAATGTGGACTTATGTTAAAATAACTTTTAAAACTCAAAATTATACATATATGATCTCAACTCAAAAATGCCATTTTAAGGGCCGGCCCGGTGGCACACTGCTACAGTGTGCCGCTTGGGAGCACGGCGGCGCTCCCGCCGAGGGTTCGGATCCCACATACAGACCGGTTCCTGCTCACTGGCTGAGCGAGGGGCGGGCGCAGCACCGAGGGTTGCGATCCCGTTGCCGGTCCCGGTCCGGTACAGGCACGACACTGAGGGTTGCGGTCCGTTGCCGGACACGAAAAAAGACAAAAAGGAAAAAAAATAATAATAAATAAATAAATAAATAGGGCCAGCCTGTGGCTCACTGGGTGAGCATGGTGCTGACAACACCAAGTCAAGGGTTAAGATCCCCTTACTGGTCATCTTTAAAAATAATAATAATAATAATTAATAAAGAAATAAATAAGTAAATAAGTAAGTAAATAAATAAATAATACATATCAATTCTCTCAAAGCAGTTCCAAAGACCATATCTCAGGCATGCAGGTGGATCAAAAATCTTTGGTGAAATTGATAGATTATGAGTGAGCTTTTTTCTTCTTCCCATTTATCTATATTTTCCAAATTTCTTTAATAAAAATTATTTTCTTTTCAGATAGGAAAAAGTATTAAGGCCTTACAGTTTTATGATTATTTGCCCTTAATAAATGTTTCAAAGAGAAATTTCTGAGAAACTAGAAAACCAGAAGCAAGTTTAAAAAAAAAAAAAAACTTGTGGAGAGGCTGCTAAGAAACTCTTTAAACTGGTAATGTTCTCAGCACACACTGAGAAAAACAGGGGACAAGAATACGGAATGAAGGGTTCAATTAAATGACAAATTCAGTGAGTAAATACGGAGTCCTGAGTGCTGGCAAACAGGACAGGCCGTCCCCACCTTCAAGGGAGCTTCCAAAAAGATCTAATTCTGCCTCCTTGTTAAACAAAGACAACATACAGCTCATTTGTATTATTAACTATGTTTGCCTCCTTGAAAAGTCAGTTCCAATCACCCTTGAAAAGCGTCATTCCTCAGGCAGACAAGGCCAGCCCGGGGGGAGGACGGCCCTGGATGCGGAGCTCTTCTAGTTCTGCCATCGCCACTTCTGCCTCCTGAGCCTGCTTCCCCCAACAGAAAGCAGCCAGAGCTGTACAACCTCTTGCTCATCGTCCCCACTAACATCAACTCTGTGACACGTAAGTAGCTGGAATGAACTGGCAAGAGATGCCTTCTGGAACTGAAAGGCCCTGGGTCTTGGCCAAGAGGAGTCCTGGTGAGAGGCCCTCAAGAGGCAAAGGGGATGAGGACAGGTTCTGCCCAGGGCACCTGCTAAGGAGGCCCAGGGCCAGGTGCAGATGTGCCCTCCTGCCAACTGAGAGGCGGGGCTGGGGCAGAGCAGCTGACAGGAGGACAGGAAGTTGGCCTTCCGGCCTCCCGCTCAGCTCCCCAGCCAGGCCCTCAATTACACAGTCTTGTACTGTTCTAGCGCTAATTGATTCGGAGGCAGCCAGCCAAGGGAGGTCTTTCCTCTGCACCCAGCAGCAGCAGTGACAGGCTTCTTGTCGCCCATCCAGGACTCTACACAGCCTAAGGCACATTCCACTCTCCTCCTTTACGTGCCAAGGAGTTGCTCCAAAAAGTGTGTATTAAACACGGGACAAAAGCTGAGCTGCTCAAGGCTGGATTCGGAATGCATAGGCTTGCTCCGACCTCTGATAGAATCTGCCCCGGAGCTTGCAGATATCCATGCCACGCCCTCCATCTCCTGAATCAGAATCCCAGAAGACAGAGCCTGGAAATGGTATTTTAAACAAGCTCCCCAGAAGATCCTGATGTCCCAGGTCTGCTTCTAAGTCACATTCTCACATCTGTCAGGCTGTCCTAACAGGCTGGAAGTGGGGAGGAAGTATAGGTGGGAACGGAATACTATCCCCCAAGTTATGATGACAGGCATGTGCCACAGATCTGAATAGGTGTCCCCCTCAGAGGGCTCAGGATGGGTGAAACCCAGTGGGCATCTCCACTCTCCCACGGCTTTTTTTGTCAGTGTCCATGTGCACAAACACATTGCTCCCCTCGGAATGTGCCGTACCTCCATCCAAAACGCTCCTGGCTCCCAACCTCAGCCAACTCCCACCACAGTCTCCCTCTCCCACCAGAGACCACACCTGCCTCATTACTTAAATAATCTTTATTTCTCATGCACTAGGAAAGATGGATTGTATGAAACTGCATTTCACAGCAAAGGCCTCGGTCCAGGACACAACACAGGGGCCAGCCAGGATCCAGGTCTGGCCAAAGCACTGGAAATATACTGGGGATACCATCCCCAGGGCTAGTGCCATATCCAAGACTCTTCAGCTGCAGTGGCCCTAGACTCAGCACAAGGCAGCTGCCTCCTCCCACAGAGGCAGGGGAAGCTGACACCGGAGGAGGAGCACATGGGCCAGGGAAAGGACGGAGAAGGCCGCTGGGCAATGACTTGGTGGAGGTGGTGGTCCAGCACCTCCAATGCCCAAGTCCACCCCCTCAGGCCAGGCAGCCCAGAGCTGTGACTGGACTCTCATTCTGACTCTACCCAATGCAGAGCTACTGGAGCTCCACAGACCCTCAGCAGCCCCGTGCCCAAAACAGAGGTGTACATGCCCTACCAGACTGACCCTCCACCACATAAGGACAGAGGCAAAATCTTTAACCCCAGCCAAAGCTCAAATTTGCTCAGGAAGGACCCCAAAGGCCAGAGGGGCCAGCCCCCCACAACCATCCCAGGCCGCTGTGGACACTGGAGACACCCACAGGACAGCCAGGTTTCTGAGGATCCTGGAACAGGGCCACCAGCAGGGCCAGCCCTCAAAACCTCAGCCATCAGGTGCCACCTAAGCCAAGACAACGGCAAAGCAGACTCCTAGGCATCACTTTCACTGGGGTTACCCAGTGACAGGGACATGGTCAGAGACATGCAAGACAGAAACAAAGAAAAACCGAGACATGCAGAGGCCACAACGGGAAAGGAGGAGTCCAAGAACAAGACGTGGTCAAGGTGCTGAGGTGTGGTGGCCCTGCGTGGGCCAGGCTCACTGAGGCCCTGGGCTTGTGGCAATGCCCACCTCCTCCGGGATGGTCTCCAGCATCTCACTCTGGACGGCCTGTGTGATGAGCGCCAGCTCCTGGCACAGGGTCTCGTAGCGATAGCCCACACGGATGTCTGGCAAATTGGTGCGACGAATGTCATTGCCCTCAGGACCCTCCTTGGTATAGTTGGGTCCCAGCCAGTGGCTCTTTACCTGCAGGGGGTGGGGGTAATGGGCAGAGCTACAGCCAGCTCTGAGAGGCCATAATCCACCCTGAACCATCCCAGGGACAAGGTCAGGGCCACAAATGCAGAGGAGGGGAGGAGAAAGGCAATGCCAAGACCCAGGCAAGTGGGTGGAGTACCTTGTGGGAGAAGCCACTCATGAGCACACTGTTGCGGGCCAGCTCACACATGTCACAGGAGCTGAGCTTCCACACCTGGGTGGCAATGCTGTATTCTTCCATCAGTGGCTCCTGCACAGGCCAGGACCCCTCAGACAAGACCGCCCAGGCCCAGCGGCCCCTCCCTGCCTATCTCCCTCACCCATGAAACTTGCCACTTGCTCTGCTGCACTCCACCAGCAAAAGGCAGCATCAACTCCAAGAGACCCCTGGGTCCCAGGACACCCACTGCTGGCTACCTGCTGGGCTCTGACCTTAGTGAAATGGAACTGCAAGGGATCATCAGTAGAGAGTGAAACCATGAGGCCACGGGACAGGTACTCAGGCAGTGGGTTCCGGTGGTAGCTGAGGAAGAGGCTGTTGTTGCTGAGTGGGGACATGGCGATGCCAATCTGGGCCAGGTAATACAAGTACTGCAGGACCGGGGCCTAGGCAGGCGAGAGGGAGGGAGGGCCTGTCAGGTGGCCTCGAGGCTGGTTCTGAGGGTTCCAGGCCACAGTAGTGGGGATGGGAAAGGGAGTCCAGACGGGGCCTGATGTGCCAAGCGTGGGTTACAGCCAGAATCCAAGTTGCAGCCACATCTAGAGGTGGTGGGGAGGGTTAGTTTACACTGGGAAGGGGGAATCCAATCTGGGGGCTGAGCAAGGAGCAGAAGGCTCAGTTGCTGGAGGGGCCTAAACAGTCCAGGGGAAGGTGAACAACCAGGAGTGGAAGCTGGGGGTGCAGACCCTGACCTTGCGCAGAAGCAGCCCGTGGGAGATGTTCTCAGCCAGCATGAATGCCGACACCAGGTGATGGATGGGCCCAGCCTCCCCGCAGTGCGGCCTCAGCACAAATGTGTGGAAGCCCCTCTGCCTAGGGGGCATGGAGACAGGGTCAGCTCCTGAGCCTGGGCTCCCGTTCTCCTGATCCCCACTTCAACACACACATCCCCTCCAGCCAGTGGTTGGGTGCGCTTGGGATAAGGGGGCAGAGGTAGATTCTTGGCAGTGAGGGACAGAGCCCCAAGGGCAGAGAAGGAACCCATCCAGTCCAGGCACGGCAGCATAGGGTACATTGAGGATCTGCTGCCCCAGCCCAGGGTGCCCAGGGCAAGGTCTGTTGGGTAAGAGACCCCACGGCAAGCAGAGGTTCGGCACTCGGTAGTATAGGCACCTGCGCAGGTGATTCAACATGGCCATGTTGGCGAAGGTGTAGTATAGGTAGTAGGCGTAGGGTGGGTTGTCCTCCTCCACCCAGGCCTCAGGGAGGGGGCTCTCCAGGTTGAAGATATGGTTCTCGGGCTTGGACTCATCATCCACACTGTCAAAACCATCCACCTGGCATAGGACCCTGTGGTCAGGCCCAGAGCTGCAGATGGGCCTGAGCCCGGCTGTCTTCCCCACACCCAGCCCTGTGCTGCCCACTCACATGCTCCAAGAAAAGATGCAGCTCTGGGTGGCTAGCAGGGTGCACGGTGGCCTCAAACAGTGGCAGGAAAATGTTCTCCAGCATCTCCTGGAAGTTGGCCAGCTGGCCCTTGGTACGGTACACGTCACTGCAGACGAAACAGCACACAGGCGTGTAGGTCAGGGCTGGCAGGAGGAAACCTAGCAGGCCAGTAAGGGCCAGAGCCTGGCCCCAGAGCACGGAAGCATGTTTGAACCCCATTGGGAAAGCAAGGACACCAGGGTGGGCTTGTTGGGCAGACCTTGGGTGAGACCGGGAGGCCTCTCCTTGCACTCAGAGGGCTTGGCTGGGACAGGGGGAAGTTCAGCCACCTCAAGAGGGCAGGAGGCAGGCCCTGCCCCGTGAACATGGCCCCCCACGATCCTTCCCACTCCAAGGGACACTCACAAGAGGCGGGGCACCTGTACGAGCCAGCGCACATTGGGAGAGTGCACACGGTGCATCACGGCCCAGCGCGCCAGCTTGTCCCACTCGTCCCTCGAGCGCCCATAGATGGAAAGCCGCAGCTCCGCATTCTGGTATTTGCTCTCCTCCAGGTCTGACATCACCTCCTAGTTACACACGGGGCAGCCATCACACCCACACTTCCTGCCTGGCCTCTGGTCTTTGCACCTACCACGCATACTCACTCAGACCTCTTCAGGCCCCTTCTCCACCTACCTGCCTCCTCATGCCATGCAGCCCCGAGACCCAGGCTCTCAGCTCAGCAGAGGGCTGCCTCCTCACCTTGATGATGTGAGCAAAGTATTTTCCAGAAATCCTGTTGTCTGTCTTGATGAAGATCTCTCGTAGAACAGACTCCCCAATAGGGTTGTATTTGGCATTGAACTTGTCAAAGCGATGGAAGGTGTTCCTGTCCTGAGGAGATGGGCAGGCCCAGGTCACCCCTGATCCCCAGCCCCCACACTGACCCAGCCCCTCAGCCCATGCCACTGGGACAGACCGCGTGCACATCGAGTGTGTCCACACTTAGGTCGTAGGCGGTGAGATTCATGCTCTCAAAGACCTCCCGCAGCGTCTGCTCACGGCCCTGCTCCACGTGCACGATCTCTTCCAGGTGCCGCTTCATCGCCCGTTTGATGAAGCGCAGCAGATGCTTCTGATTCATGCAGGATGAGGCATGGATGTGAGTGTCCACCTGGGGTGGGACAGGTTGCTGCTGGGTCCACCAGAGGCCGGAAAGGTTTGGGGCCGGAGGCACTGGGATGGGAGAAGACTCCACACTGGATCCTAGGTGGGGGGCCCAGGCCCTCAAGGAGGAGGCTGGGCAGAGGTGTGGGGTGGGGCCGTGGGGAGCTGAGGGCCTACCTTGCGGATGTTGTAGAAATCGCGATGCGGCACTTTCTTCTGGGCGGCCAGCTCTTTCATCTCATTGAGCAGCACGTGCATCTGGAACTTGGAGCTCAGGTACTGTAGCCGGCGGTAGCAGAACGACTTTCTGGGCCAGAGGAGAGCAAGGCAGAGACTCAGGCCCTGAAGGGAGGCACCCGGGGAGGGAGGAGGTAGGAAGGTGTAGACAGAGGCTGACAAGAGGGCAGCAGGCTCGGTGACTGGGAGGAACAAGAGACCGGGTGACATGTGTCTGGGGCAGGTCTGGGCCTGGAGAGTCTGGGCTGGGAGGGGAGCTGAGTCTGGGACTCACATGGGGCCGTTGATAATCAGGGCCATCAGCACATTGACGTCAGCCACAAATTCCTGCAGGTCGGGGTAGGGAAGCTCCACCTCCGAGCAGCTGGCATATAAGAGAGCTTGAGTGAGGGGAGCAAGCCAGGCTCTTCGGCCTCTCCTGAGTGAGTGCAGCCTCCGACCCACCCAGCATCCCCCCAGCACACACCACACCCTTCTTACTGCTCATCGGGGTCCCTGTGGGTGTAGACGTGCACCACACCCCGCACCATGCGCAGACCCAAGCCCAGGTCCCCAGGCATGGTGCTTGGCTCACAGTGCTCATATGGGTGCTGCTCCAGCGCAGGCGGGTGCACCGGGGCATCTGCAGGGGTGGGGAGGATGCAGTCAGGGCTGGGGCTCTTCTGGGCCACCTGCTGCCCAGCCCAAAGGCCCTGCAGAGGGCAGGAGACATCAAAGGCCCCAGCAGGGCAGCTCCAGCCCTGACCTCCACCCCCAGGGCACCAAGTGGCTGGAATGAGCCTGGGTGTGGGGAGAAGCAGGCAGGGCAGTGATGCCTGGGCCCCAAGCTCAGGGAGACCAGGGCACTTGGGGTGGGGCAAGGATGGGGGTCCCACCAGCAGACACTGGGGTGTCGGGGCCCTGCTCATAGGTCCGTGTCTCCAGAGGCTTCTCAGCTAGCTGCTGCAGGTAGCGGCGTGTGGTAGAGCAGAAACTCTGCAGAGACAGGGCCATGTACTTCTCCCGGATGAAGAGTGCCCGCACTACACTCTTAGCTGCGTCCAGCAGGTCCGTGAATGGCACCTAGTGACAAGAACATGTGGTCACTCTCCTTGGTCTGACCCAGACTCAGGATCACTCTCTCCTCCTCCTTGAGTCCTCTCCCCAGACCTCACACCATCCCCACCTCCTGCAGGCCCTGGGCTCAGAACACTCAGGCCACTCTGTCCCAGCATGTCAAAGGCAGCTCCCATCCAGGTCCTCTGCCCATCCAGCTACTGCGAAGAGAAATGTCCTCTCCTGCTCCCTCCCCCCAGCTCCCTGGGCTTGGGGAACCCACTGGGACACCAGGGGATAGAGACCCAAGGCCACACTCACCCCACACTTCTCCTCCCCGGAGATGGAGACCCGCTGAAATTCCCGTTCCAGCACCACATCACGTTCCCGCAGGCCCCGGTCACCCTGCCCCTCACTCTGCTCCTTGTACAGCCTATGTGGGGAGATGTAGGAGGGAGGAGTTGGAATCAACCAGCCACAGGACGGGACCCAGCTCCCATCCCCTGCACCCTCCTCACTGTAGGTCTGAGTCACTGTCCGTCTTCAGGAAATCTTGCTTGGCCCGAAGCAGGATGTCCGGCTCCAGCCTAGAGGCGACAGGGGTGAGAGGTCAGGCAGGTCACAAGGACTGGCCCTTGCTCCAAGGTCCCAGCACTGTACGAGGCGCTATGCACATGTACTCACACGTGATCCTTGCAGCCATGGCTGCAGAAACCTGTGCTGTCCTTACCCCACTTTAGAGATGAGAAAGCAGACCCAGAAGTTAAGCAACATGTTCCAGGCCACACAAGTGGCTAGAAGACAGAACCAGAACGCAGCAGCCTGACTCGCAAGCCTGTGCTCTATGCTGCCTCCTGGGTGGACCCCAAAGGGAGGATGGAACAGGAAAGGAGACCGAGAAGGAGCTCTCAAAGGGTCCAGATGGAGATGGAAAAGACGCTGGGTAGACCAGCGTGCCCCCTCGGCTGCCTGTGTGCTCACTTGACATCCTGGCTGATCTGCCGCTCCAGCCGCTGCCGACGCTCCTCCAGCTGCTCGATGGGGCTCTCCTCGGGGAACTCATACGGGGCACTGCGGAGCTCGCTCTCAGCCAGTGAGCGGCTGAACAACTCCTGGTGGGAGGGAAGGAAGGGTCAGTGTGGCCTGGCCCTCAGCCCCTGGGCCCTCCCCTGCAGAATCTAGGGACGGGGTGAGGGCAGCAGGAGCTGGGAACCCTGGGAAAGGCTTAGGATCAGGGGACAGCCAAGCATGAGGTAAGGGGACAGCTGAGGTGGAGGGGCGTGGGGAGCAGAGGCAGGGTGTGGGGGCATGGGGTGAGGGGTGCGGGTGGTGCCAGGCGATACCTCGGCAATTTCCTTGCATTTGCCATCCATAGACGTGCGCAGGTCGAGCGGGAAGTGCTTGAGGCAGGGGGCGGGGCCCGGCAGGGATCGGGCAGACTGCAGTGGAGGGGCCCCCAGACCACCCCGAGCCTCTGCAGAGACAGTGATGCCAGGGTCAAAGGGTGGAGGGGCAGGGCCTGGGAGCCCCTGGAAGCCCTGGGCTCCTGCCTGCCCCAGACCAGCCCCCAAAAGAGGCCAGGGCCTGGAAAGTAGGCAGCCCCTCCTCAGAGGCTGTGTGTGGCTCCCAAAGGACCTCGCCCTCACTCATTCCATCTGGGGATGTGGGTCCTAAGTCTGCCCCTGGAAAAAGTGGATTCATTCACTCCACAAATAAGAACATGAATCTTGGACTAGGGTCCATTCCCTCAGGCCATGAGAACCTCCACATGACTACCTCCCAGGGGCAGGCACACGCATGTACATGTGAACACACACCCACATAAATGCACAGGCACACAGACATGCACAAACACACACCAGGTGCTCAGTAAGGACCAGGTAGCCATGCCAGGGACCCCCAGCTCACAGTTTCTGGGGCAGGCAGTCCAGAATCAGACCTGCCCCTGGACTAGCAGATCCTCCACTTGGAGGGGCAGGACCCCACACCTGATATTCTAGACCTTCAGAGCCAAGGGGAAGCCACAGCTGCCACTCAGCTCTGACCTGGGGACCAGCCCTTAAGGGAAAAGGAGGAGAGGAAGTGGAGGACCTGGTTGGCACGGGAGCCCTGCCTCCTCCCTGGAGGCCTGTCCTCTCCCCCAGGACCCCAGGGCTGCCAAGATGTGGCCTGGCCCCAGCCTGCCCCTCCCACTGCTGGCTGCCCCTCCAAAGGGAGCTGCCACAAACAGTCTGCACCACTTAGAGGCCCCAGGATCTGGGCCAGAGGCCCCATGGAGGGCCCTGGGGAAGGGAATATCAGAAGCCAGGGTCTTTCTCCATCACGGGCAGAATTCCTCCTCTGCACCACCAGGAGGCTGACAATAAAGGCCTTGAAACTGATAGTATATAGGGGCTTCCTGAGCTCCCAGCCCACCCTAAAGGACTCTCCCTGGGCTCAGCAGCCCCAGCCTCCCCAGAAGGAAGCTCTCCATACCCAACTTGGCTCTCCCAGCCAGCTGTAGGGTGTGTTCCCCCCAGCACCCTTCTTTCTCCTCTCCACCGTGACTTAGGTAAGGATTGGAGGCTCTGCCCAGGTAGCCCACCTTAATGTCTGTGTGCCCATTTCTTGATACTCCAGGTCTGATCCCAAGGCTGGACAAAGGGAGGAGGGAGGTGCCTATCCTAAATCTAGGACCCAGCCCTCTGCTCACCCTGATCCCTACCTGGACCCTACCTGCAGAGTTCAGGCAGCTCCAGCCAGCAACCCTGTGCCCCTTGCCCGCCTGTTTGCCGAGAAAGCTGCAGCCAGTCCCTTAGGGGCCGGCATGGGCCGTACCAAGTGCAGCTGCAAGCAGGGGAGACCCTGGGATGGCCACAAACAGGGGGCTGGGGGAATTAGGGGAGGCCAGAAATCAAGGGAAGCAGCATCAGAGTTGAAAGATAAGAAGGACTCTATAACTGAACAAGGCCTTAACCTCTAGTGCCAGGGAGGGCCCAGCCAAATGTGGGGCTCCCAAGGGGGAGAAGCAGGGCAGGCTGATATGGGCAGAACAGGCTACCAGGGAGGGGCCAAGACTCCTTAAAATCCATTGCCCTAGGGGACAGTAAGTGGGCAGGGCCTGGATAGCCAAAGGGTAGGAGGGGAGAAAAAGGAGGGGGAGCAGCCCTCCTCATCTCCACACCCACCAGCCCCAGGCCAGCTTCCTCTGCCCAGTGGCCTTGCTGCTCACCGCTGTCCTCTGGGCCCTGACTACATGGTCACTAGGGAGAGACAGGGTCTCTGCTGGGGACAGGAGCTGGCTGGCAGCTGGGGAAGTAGCCCAGTCCAGGTAGGAGCCAGTTACTGAGGCTCCCCCACGCCCAGCTGCCCAGGGGACTATGGTCAGGGACAGAACTGTCCAGAAAGAGAGGTTTGGGAGAAGGGGGACTAGAATTTGGAGGACTTGAGTTTGACTCTTTTCCCACTTCCCGGCAAGTCTCAACCTCTTCGAGTCCTCGAGTCCTTGGCTACAGAATGATAGGTGGTACCTGCCCCATCTAGCCACAGTTGCCTTGAGACTCACAGAGATAATGGCCCTGCAAGTTGTCTGAAAAAACAGGCTCTGCGTCAAGGTGGGGGTCTGCGATTAAGAACTCTTGGGACTCTCTGGGCTGGCCCGTGGCTCACTCGGGAGAGTGCGGTGCTGATAACACCAAGGCCACGGGTTCGGATCCCATGTAGGGATGGCTGGTTCACTCACTGGCTGAGCGTGGTGCTGACAACACCAAGTCAAGGGTTAAGATCCCCTTACCGGTCATCTTTTAAAAAAATTAAAAAAAAAAAAAAAAAAAAGAACTCTTGGGACTCTCAAAGCACTTCCCACATGTAGCTCCACACTGAGGAGGGCAGGAGGTTCTCGGAACCCAGCAGCGCAAGGCCAAGGCAACTGAGCAGTGAAGGGCAGTGAAGAGAACAGAACTTGGCAGGGGCAGAGATGGAGGTGATGTTACCTCTTACTTGGAAAAGGGCAGAATAGAAAGAGAAAAGAAAGATGGGCACCTGCCCCACCCCCAGAGCGTAAGGACTTTGCTTGCCCAAGAATTCTGATCCTACACACCTCTTCCCCACCCATGGCTCCAGACCACTTCTACCCCCTCACGGGGAAGCAGAGCACAGACCTCCATGGCTGGTCTGGGGTCAGCAGGAGCTGAGTCAAAGGCCTTAACCTCAATCCCCTCCTAGAAGGATGGTCTAGGGCCTCCACAGCAATGCTGGGGTGAGCAGGGCAGGTTTAGTGGCCACAGCTATACTCTCGGCCTGTTAGGCCACTGCACAGGGCTGCCGGGCTTCCCTGGAAGTGACACACAGGCAGGAACCTCCACACTCTGAGGTCAGGCAGGCCTAGAAGACTAAGCTACCTGCCAATTCTTTCTCTCTGGGCCTGTGCTAGAAGTTCCCAGCCACAGCACCACACACACACACTCACCCCCACATGGGGAGTCAACCAAAAGCCAGAGGGGAGCTACTACCCCACCACTCCCACCAACTCCAAGATTCTGGCCACCCCATCTCCACTCTTGACCAGAGGCCCCCTCACTCATTGCCATGGCTGCCTCAGTAGGCAGGGAGATGCCCAAAGGCCTGACGCACAAGTATCAGATGATTCCACCATCTGATCACCCAAGGGTCTCTGGTTCAGCAATAGCACAACTGATACAGATCTAGCCCGGGGACACACCTTCTAGATGGCACAGTCCTGGGCACAGAGAACACAGACCCTCAGTACAGACCTCAGACCAGGCATCTTCAATGGCACAAAAAAATACAGGAGGTAGATGATCAGGCTATGGGTACCAACAGCCGCAGGGGGTGGGAGGATGGTTGGCGTGACCTGATCACCCCAAGAGGGGTGAGTCTTTCCTTAGCCACAAGGCCTGGGGGCAGCAGACAGCAGGCAGACATCCCTCAGCAAACAGACCCAGACAGCCAGCCGAGCCCTCGTGGAGATGGGCACTGCTGCACCATGCTGCCTGCTCCAAATGGTGCAGAGATGCCTACTAGAGCGGGAGCCAAACCAAAGGGTGCAGGTGCACACGCAGTGCGGGCAGCAGCCCTGGCCTGAACCCTCAGCATGGTCCTGACCCAAGGACATCCCATACTCCTAAGGAAGCTCACAACACAGACCAGGAACGAGCAAACAGCAAATGACAGAGTTGAGCCCCCAGCCCTGGGATGCCGGCCAGCAAGGGGTGTGCCCAGATGTCACACCGCCGGTAAGGGATTCTAGATCTAGGATTCTGGAAAGAGCAACTAGCCTCAGGAGGATAGCCTGAGCCTGCCTGGCAAAGGCACAGGCACTAGTCAGGGCGGCCAGCCGCACACCAGTCTGTCCCACATACCCCCACTCCACTCACACACACTCCACATGCCGTCTTGGCACATGCACACGCTGACACATGTGCACACACACCTCTTGCACCCGCATTCACACCCACTCCTTGTTACAGGACAGCATCCCTGACAGAAACCTCAGTCACCCCTCTCCCCGCCTCCCTCCCCACACCATCACCAAAGCCAGCCATCCCTGGGACCAAGGTCAAGGGACATCACCACCGCAGAGAAGGTGCCAGAGAAGGGGGACCCCTCTCAGAGGGGACCAGTGGCCTGGCAGAGAGAAGTGGTGGGGAGAGCTGGCGCCTGAGGCTGGGAAGCACACACTCACCTGGAACCGCAGCAGAGACCTGCAGGCTGGCCCGCTTCTTAAAGGGATATTTGGCCTTGGCTTTGCCGGGGCCAGATGGATAGGCTGCCATGGCTGGAGCCACAGAGGCGACAGCGGGGGAGTCTGAGAGGCACTGGCTGGGGCCTGGCTCTGCCACATCCAACCCCTTCCTCTGCCCCGCCCCCAGCGGGAGTGACTGATGCAGGAAGCAGCGCCCCGCAGGCGGAAGAGGGCCTGGCCACGATTTCTGCCGTTGTCTAGGCAACCTCAGGAGCGGGGCCTCCATCCCTGCCCCTTATCCCTCCCCTCCCTCCTCGGTCCCTGGAGTGACGTGACCGAAGGTGGCTGGGCCTGGGGCATGGGGGTACAGAAAACAGAACTGGGAAGGGCCAGCTCCCAGCTCTCCACTAGCCCTCTCAGGAACCCTCACCCCTTGCAGGGCTCCAGGGCAAAGGAGCCAAAGTCCAGGCTAGCTGGTCCAGCAAGGCTGGGATAAAAAATGATAAACAGGAATCCAGCGTGAGCTCCTACAAGCTCAGAACATATTCCTCTCAGGGCAAGGCAGACACAGTCTCTGAAAACCCAGCCCCCTGGGGCAGAGCCCCTTTTTCCTTCTCCATCTGACCCCAGTTCCAGGAGGAGCCCAGCTCTGGTAGGAGTGGGTAGAACTGAGAATCCCAGCCCAGGAGGAAGGGCCTCCCTTGGGAAAATTCCACTGTCCGGCCACTGTCCGGCAGAAGCTACCTCCTAGGAAGGCCGGGCTTGTCTGCGGGTCTGGGAAGGAGACCCTGGCCTCCTCTGACTGTTCATCTGTCTTTCCACACTCAGGCTCTGCTTCCCCAGGTCCTCCCAGGAGGAGCTGGCCGCCTTCCCTAGGTCTCGCAGGCTGTGCTGAGACCCCCCACCTCTTGTCACTGTGGCCACACCACTTCTGTCCCGGAGACCCTCCCCGCATCACACGCGCACACACTCACCTGAGGCCATGCTGCCCGAGTCCCGAGGGGCACCTGGGAGGCCGCCGAGCAGACCTTCCCAGCGGGGAAGCCCGGGTCTTGAAGAAGAGCAGAGGGGCTGGGGCCCAGACCCTGGCCAAGTCGCTCCAAGGACCCCTGCCCAGGCAATGAGATAGGGGAAGAAAGGCAGGTTTTCAAAATCGCCAACTGGCTGGAGGCGGATCCCAGCCGACCTCGGTGGCCTGACTGGCCTAGAGAAACCCCGGCGTCCCGACCCCCAGCCCCGCACTCAAGACGCGGGCAGGCCACGTGCTCCCCAGAAAGCAGGACCCGGAACTCGTCTGGACTTCTCTCAACGCTCCCTGAGTATTCGGGGTCGGACGCCAGTGGCTGGACCGTGGACTAGTCACGCAACAGGTGGGACCCACTTAAATCCTGCCCGCGCAGCGCCAGTCTCTGCGGTCCCCGGCCCGCCAGGCCGTGCCCCGCCCCCGCCAGGCCCCGCCCCCTCCATTCTGCTCTTCCCGGGCGCCACGTGGGCCGCAGCCCCTCCGCGGTCTGCCCGGCCCGGCCCAGCCCTGGGTCTTCCGCATCTTCTGTACATCGACTTCCTCATCGGCAAGATGGGATGGGACAATGCCGGTACCTCACTCAAAGGAGTTACCGTTTGGATAAACGTAAAGCCTCTTTGCACAATGCTTTGGCACAAAGTCAGGGCTTAATAAAAGGTAGCTGTTATTGTCCCAGGATTGACTTAAAGCAGAATTCCTGCCGCTACATTCTCGCAGTTCTCACCCAGGTCGTCTATTTTCTTCTGGCCATTACAAATAAACAGGGTGTGCCCTGAAATCCTGGCTCCCCTTCGCACATTAATTTCTATATTTGGTTGTTAAGAGCTTAATCTCCGTAGCCGAAATGTCTGGGTTCAAATCCGACTCCCACCTACTTCCTGACGGACATTGGACAAATTACTTAACTTCTCTGTGAACTCTTGTCTGTAAAATGAGTGGAAGAATACCCGCTTTATATGGCAGTTGTTAAGATAAATGAGTTAATATAAGTGCTTACTTACAACGGTGCCTGGCATATAGCTACGACTCAGTGTTTATTATCATTGCTTTGGCCTTGGCCTTGGCTCCTTATTGACACTCTCAACAGGTTGATTCACCTTGCAGTCTATAAAGAAGTAGAGTTGGGCTGTTTGGGGCACTGTGGACACCCTCTCCAACCAGCATCTCCACTCCTAAGGGGCAGAAAATCCTACCTAAAGGGACTTGTGGAGGGAAGTCCCTAAGATTTCACTGAATATAATTAAGTGTATTAGCAGCAATTAGTCTGTTCTCTTTTCTCCCCGTTGTGGGAGCTCTTTGCCCCCCACACCCAGTTCTAATGCTGTTTATCCTGCTCCTCCTAGTTCTCACCACCCCCTCAGCCAAGTTCTTTCCCAGAGGCTGCCTGCCTCTTCTCTTCCCAAGCTGGATTCTGAACCCTGAACTCTACTCTATACCTGTATTTGGTGTCGCCTCCACTGATCCTGTTTACTGCTCCTCACCCCAAACAAACTTAAAAATCTATGGCCTTCACAAATGTCGGGGGTGGGGGTGGGGGACTTCAACTTACCTAATCAATAAAGAGAACAAGGAGATACCATGTTTAATGATCAAGAGACACACACCCACACTACTGGTGGCCATAAACATTGATATAATCTTTCTGAAAGCCATTTGGTAATATA
Source organism: Galeopterus variegatus (assembly GCF_000696425.1). Taxonomy (NCBI): domain Eukaryota; kingdom Metazoa; phylum Chordata; class Mammalia; order Dermoptera; family Cynocephalidae; genus Galeopterus; species Galeopterus variegatus. Next base: position 1,057,369 of record NW_007726127.1, on the reverse strand, counting down.
TAATCAAGAGTCTCAAAAAGGTTCTTATTAATTAACCTAGTAATCAACTTCCAGGAAATTGTTCTTTTAAAAAGAGCTACCAGAAAAAAACAAGTATGCACAAAGTTGTTCATCATTACAACGTTTATCACATAGAAAATTTGGAAACTTAAAGACCCTACAAGAGGGGAATGTTTAAATTATGTCATATGCATACAATGAAATACAGCCATTAAGATTGTTCTTGGAGGATTTTTTAATGATGTGGAAATGTATACAATATAAGGTTAGGTAAAAAATGGATGCAAAAAACTGTACGCACAGTATAGTCCTGATTATGTGATATATATGCATAGAAAAGAAACACACCACAAAGTTTATGAATGATATCTGTGAGTGGTAGAATTATTGGTTATATTTGTTTTCTTTATATTTCTCTGCATTTTTTAAATTGCCTGCAGTACATATCCATTACTTTTATAATTAAGGGGATGGAAATCAACAAAAGCCTATAAAAATCTGTAATTGCTTCCACAGTCCCCTCACCCCAGCTCCCCTGGTATTAACCCCAGACTTTAAAGTAAGCTGTTCTTGCACCTTGGGGCCTGCCCAGGGACCCGAGGCATGGAGAAGGGGACCAGTCCGCTGCCCACAACCAGGCACACCACTAGCATCTCGGGGCCCCACCCAGGGGCCCTGGATATGGAGCCAGGACCGGACCCCCCTCCCACAACCAGGCACACTGCCAGCACAAAGGAGCATACCAAAAACATCACCTCCATGTGGGTGGCCCACCACAGCCACCACAATAACCATGGCTGCCGCAAAAGCAGCTAGACACCACAACCACCACACAGATGATGCACCAGCCACTGGAGTGCATTGACACAAGGAGAGTCACCAGCAGAGACGAAGAAAAGAAGAGGATGTTTCTCTCCACAAAGCCCATTTCAGAGTGACAGAAGAAGCATCTGCTTATGGTAATATTGAGGGACCTGATCACAGCTCTCAGCATTGGACAGATCATCTAGGCAACAAATCAACAGAGTAACCATTATTCTTTCAGAAGGAGAGAAGAAATCTAGGGTAATTAGACGGGAGGAGAAGGGAGGGAGAAGGGGATGGGGAGAGAATGGACAAGGGGCTTAAAGAATAATTACGATTTGTAACCATATATATGCTAGGAATATTGATTTGATCGACATATCTCAATGTTGAACCTCAAAAATATGTATAATCAATTTTGATTCAATAAAAATTTTTTAAAATAAAAAAATAAAGTAAGCTGTTCTTAATATGGCCCCCCAAAATTGGTCTTGAAGCCCTTACAAATTTTGAGGCTGTTATGCTCTCAAGAATGAATAATAAATCTCAAAATTAAAAATCTACTGCCATGTAACCACATAGAACGTCTATATTCGGATAAGATGCAAATTTTGACATAGTTTTAGGAGGTGGTATCATACACTGGGCCAGGCCTTTTTAGCATACCCCTTAATCCAGACCTACCTACCTAACCAGCCAATGGGTGGCAATTCCTGCCCCCCACCCAACCCAGGCAAACCAGTTCATTAGTCCCTTCATGCTCCTCCTTAGTCCCATCTGCAACAACCCTCACTCTATAACCCTCCCCTATTTCCAGGCTATCTGGTATATTGTCACTGCTAGAAAGTCTACCCTGATTACAGCTAAACATCAATCTCCCCACCTACTCAACACAAGCAAGAATCTCAGTGAAGTTTCATTGTCTATGTAGAACAGAGCTTGGGAAATGAAGGAGTGAGTCATTGTATGGCCTGGGCTTTTATTTTATTTTATTTTATTTTTTGCATTGAGGCCTCTGAGATCTTCCCTAACTCTAAACACAGCTTCCTCCCCTCCTACCCTATTCCCCACATGGTTCCTTAATTGGCGCTCCCGGAACCCCAGGCTTCCAATGACAGTGTACTCCTATTTCTCTGAAGAACCGCTTCTCTTCGTTTCTGGCCTTCAGCTCACTTGTGATGTCAGCCTCCCTAAGCCAGACTACTCTTCGTAGATATTAGACTTGAGAGAGAACACCTGCAACCCCATAAAGATCCTTGACCAGGACAAATTCCCAAATTATACCCTATGCTTAGACCCTTCTAGAACCAAATTGTTCAGTTCTTGTTTCTCAGCTTCTCCCAGTAGCCAGCTCCTCCTGCCCCCCTCAGTCACCCAGCATTGTGTTTATAGCACCACACAGCTGTATCCATCTGTACTTGCTTATAAGTACCCAGTGAATTTTAGCCAAACCCCTTGTCATTCAAGGCCCTTCACTGGCTGGCCCCAATTTCCCTTTCCTGTCCTCATCTCCCAGCCCTCCCCTCCATGCACTTTCACTCCAGTCCAGTAGCATTAAAGTTTCCATTCTTCTCTGAGCATACTTTGTACCTTGTGCCTCTGTGCCTTTTTTCATGTTCATTTCTCTCCCCAAAATGCTTATCCCCATTTCTACTGTTCTTCTCTTCATAAAGTCTGTTCATTTTACAATCACCCCTTCCTTTCTTCTATCATAGAACTTATCAGTCTTAAGTTAGATGTGTGTATAATTGCCTTTCCTACCAGGGATAGAGGCTATGTTTTAAAGGCTCTGAATTCCCAGTACTAGGAGTGTCTGTTTAATTAAATTGCTTTTCTGTGAATTTCCCCCACCTCCTCCTTTGAACTGGAAGGTCCTGAAAGTATTTCCTCATCTTTTATGTCCTCTCACTCCATCTAGGATAAGGCTTACCACTGGATACAAGATAGATCCTGAGATCTCCCCTTAACTCAGGAAACATGCTCAACTTCATTGGGAAAGTGATTCTTTTTTCACTCAAAATGATATGGTTATAAAGGGCTGTAAACCAAGACGCCTGAGCTCTAGAGCTCTAACTAGTTTTTTATTATGAAGAGCATTTTTCTGTGCTTCAGTTCACTCTCCTCTAAAATGGGAACAGCACTATATGCCTTACCTGCTTCACTAGAACACTGGCCCTAACCGTGATAATAAAATAGGACAGCCATAGGAAAGGCACACAAACTAACAGGAGGCAGGAGCTCATTGGCATCAGGATGGTACATGCACAGCAGCAGGTCTGTGCTCTCGGAGGCCAGGTGAGGGCAAGTTTCCTCTCACTCAGTGGTGAAAATGGGACACTTCTACCAAGCAAGCTAGCAAACAAAGCACAAGCAGCACCGAAGTCTGCAGAGGTAGCAGCTGAAAAAAAAAAAAAAGTGCAAACATTTTCCTCATGTGTGAAACAAGTTATTGGTTCCTTTAACAATGCAAGCAGTGCTGTTATTGAGTTCATGCGTTTGTCCAAGTGTTCTTTCTCTCACTGGCTGCTTATGTGGGGGCAGTGGAAAGAAAGATCACTGGTTTGTTTACTAAACTAGATGACCTTGAACAAGTTACTGAACCCTCAAGTTTCAGTTATCTGGTATGTAAATTGGGGACAATAGTTCTTCCCTTGATGTTTTTGTGAGGATTAACTGGTATGAGCCACTAAATTATCTAGCACATATCCTGGCGGTCTCTTGCTTTGAACAGTGCAGCCTTCAGCACAGCTCTGCGTAGGTGTAAGTTACCAATACTGTGGGTAGGACAGGGCAGGGCTGGCAGTGAGGTATAATTACTGAAACCTTATAGCCAAGATTCCAAGACAGTCACAATTTCAAAGAGACTCTCCTGTTTTTCCTTAAGTCAATAAGCACTTGCCAGTTTTTGATTGGGAAAACATGATCACCATGGAAAGCACCTCAACAGCTGCCTATTTTTCCTCCATCAGACCTGAGAGTCTGGACTCCCAGATGTTTAGCTGAAAGGTTGTGGGGAGGAAGATGATGAGCCATGTCTCAGGATCCCTGGTAGATGGGAGACCTGTGTTCTATCTCCTACTTTCTCAGTCCAACTGGCCACTGGAGCACAATTCCAGCTATAAAAGGGAAGAGCAAATTAAATCCTTCTAGATCAGTGATTCTTCACCTTGGCTAAACATAAGAGTCATCTGGGCAAGTTTTTAAATCCTCATGCCTGGACTGCACTCCAGACCAATTAAAATCAGTATTTTTAAAAAGCTCTCCAGGTAAATGCCAATGTACACCAAAAGTTAAGAACTGTTCTAGGCCAGGGTTGTTCAAACTTGCCAGATGACAAAAATCACTGATATTAGTTTAAAATACAGTTTCTCAGGCTCTGGAATTAACACTATTACTGGAACTTATTGATTCTAAAACATACCCTTTTTAAAATATACTATTTTCCTGTACTCCCATGTTTATTGCAGCTCTATTTACAATAGCCAAGAGTTGGAACCAGCCCAGATGTCCATCATCAGATGAGCGGATAAGGAAACTGTGGTATATCTACACAATGGAATACTACTCTGCTATAAAAAAGAACATGGATGGACTTAGAGAAAATTATATTAAGTGAAACAAGCCAGGCACAGAAAGAGAAATACCACGTTCTCACTTATTCGTGGGAGCTAAAAATAAATAAATATATACACAAACAAATAAATGGTAGTGGGAAGAAGACACAACAATCAACAATTCCTTAAACTTGTTAAGACAAGTGAACAGATATGATGTAGATGGGGGAAGGGAGAGAGGGAGGGAGAAAGAGTAATGGGTAAAGGGACATGAAAATCAACTACAATGTATATTGAGAAGTTAAAATAAATAAATAAATAAAATATACCATTTGAACATCTTTGAAAGCAGGGTGATCTTCCAGTCAGTGGCATCTAAGACTTGATGAAATGCAGAAACAAGCACCCAGGTGATTCTTACAATTAGGCAACTGTTGGGAAAATATAGGGGTCAGGGCCCCTCAGATGTTCAGAATCCTGCCAAGCATTTGATGTAAACATGCACGTGTGCCCAGGTGTTCCTTGGTTATTGTCTAATGTAATTCTGCATGTGCACCCAGGTGTCTTGGGTTTTGGACCTAAGTATAAAGGATGAGTGGCTCTGATCCACAGCACCCCTGGGATGCCCCCGGGGGGACCATGGGGAGGCCACTACTTCTGCTGGAGGCTGTTGCTACAAGCTGTTGCTGCCAGTGTCCCCGGGACCCTCTGAGAGGCCGCTGCCACTGCCAGACCTGTAAGCTGCTGGACCTGTAAGCTGCTGCTGCAGCTGCTGAGGACTGAGCTCGTGTCGTCTGCCAACAGCTCCCGGGATCTTTCCCAATTACCTAGCCTGGACCTGCATCTGAGGGGTCTGGGGACCTAGTTTGTACAATGGCTTTGAAGGGTCTGAGCCCTAGCTCTGACAATATAAATGGAAACTTAGTATAACTAAAATAATGAAACATTTTGGCTTTAGTTATGATTTGCCTTACTCGACAACTGGTGTAGTCCTGTAGCTTTACAGCAACTTTGAGGGAAAAACAGTTCCCTAGAGCAGTGCTTTCCAAACTTTAATGTCCTTAGAGTCACTCAAGATCCTCTCAAAATACATATTCTGAATCAGAAGATCTGGGTTAAGGCCTGAGATTCTGCAATTCTAATACGCTTCCAGATACTCTGATGTTGCTTGTTCTTGGACCATATTTTGGGTAGCAAAGTTCTAAAGTATCTCCATCTGAAAAGACTCCACCAGCAAGACTCATTTCAGTAAAGTGAAATAATTGCCATAGAGAAACAGGACCTGTGGAGAGTCTTTAGTATCTGTGAGGCAACCGCCACACTGTATCTTCATTTCTCCTCAGGAAAGGGGAGCTGGGCTAAAGGCCAGAGGGAAAGCTGCCCCAATCTTTAAGAAGCCAGAGTTTAGAGTCCAATTTCCCAAGGAAGCAGAGTTTGTTGTGCGAGGCAGCACAGACCCCACACTAAATACCAGCGAAGTTCACTTACCAAGTAAAGTTGGGCCTCAGGTGGTTTTAGTGGGTTGAGGGGAAGCAGCCCCATTCTCTCTACCATATACTCTTTTTCCTTCATGTATTCATTCACCAAACCTTTATTGAGGATCCACTAATAAACCACAAATTCTTTTTTTTTTTTTTTTCCTTTTTTTGTCTTTTTTTTGTGTCCAGCAACGGACCGCAACCCTCAGTGTCGCGCCCGTACCGGACCGGGACCGGCAACGGGATCGCAACCCTTGGTGCTGCGCCCGCCCCTCGCTCAGCCAGTGAGCGGGAACCGGTCTGTATGTGGGATCTGAACCCTCGGCGGGAGCGCCGCCGCGCTCCCAAGCGGCGCACTGTAGCAGTGCGCCACCGGGCCGGCCCATAAACCACAAATTCTGAGGGCTTCTAAGATGAATCAGATTTGGTCCCTGGATCTTCAGGGGGAGGAATTCACAGTGGGAAACAGATTTGTAAAACAGGCAAAGTACAATATAAAGTGGATGGGCCAACACAAAGAAACAACACTAATAACTTCCTGGAGCAGTAGCCACTGGGGGAGCCAAATGAAACATTCCTAATCTTTCCAAGGAAGGGCACCACCCCAAACAAAAATTGTTTGCCAAGATCAGCCTGCTATGATGAGCAAGTACGCTTTAATGCCTTGAAGTTTTTGAAACCAAAGACCCTATAACCTGGAGGCCCAACATGGGGAATGCTTCCTACACTTGTGCCCTGAATCTATAGCTCTCTGATGCAAATAAATCCAAGGAAGCAAGAGACTTTTACGGGGTGAACCACTCAAAAGGATGGAGGTGGTCATTATCTTATTCCAGGAAACTCCGGTACCCACATCCTATTCTGTATCAGAACCCAGCAAATAATTTCCCTAGTTACAAAAACATTTGAGTCTTTGCCCTTTGTCATATCGACAAAGCCCTTAATTGGCTTGACCCATCACATTGCTAGATATAAAGGCTACAATCCCTAGACTAAGAAGTAGGTCTTCAGTTGGAGTAGGAAGTCTCAGCCAAGGTAGGCAGGGTACAAGAACCCTGCTTTCTCACCCAGCCCCATATAGACCAGCCAGCTTTTAGGGGGGCTAAGGAACTGATACTAGATCTCAACTTATTTTTTTCCTTTCCTTCTATCTCATATAGAAAACCTTGCAGGAGAAGCTTAAGAGCCTGAGGAAGCAGCTAGAGAGAAGGAGACAGCAGAGATGGGGAGTGGAGCCAGTGCAGAGGACAAAGAACTGGCCAAGAGGTCCAAGGAGCTAGAAAAGAAGCTGCAGGAGGATGCTGACAAGGAAGCCAAGACAGTCAAGCTGCTATTGCTGGGTGAGTGGGATGAGAATATGAGCCACAGAAGAAGGCAATGCTCCTTCCTGCTTTCTTGGTGGGTCAGTGGGTTCTAGCCCACCCCATGGGAAGGAGGGATGGCACATCATTTTTCTTCTCCCTTATCCAGTCTCAGGATAGGGGATCAGGAGCTTTAGGGCTGAGTTAATATGGGGTCTGCACAGTCACCCCAATAGGATCCAGAATGCCAGAGCTACTCTGGAATTTTTCTACTCTTCCTTGAACTAGGAATAGTACAAGGGCCAGGTTAGATTGGGACTCATCTCCAAATCTAACCAAACCTAACCTCTCCTTTGGCTTAGCCAATACTGAGAACCCTGGACTTGGAGACACTTACTCAATCTGCAGTCAGAAAACTCTGAGCCAAGGAAATCAGAGAACATGACCTTCCCTCACCAGTGGACTCAGAAGTCCCACCATACAAATCAGTGCCACGTAGTCCCAGGGATAGGCCCATTAGTTCTTGCTAAGTATACTGGTTCTTTCTCCTTGCTTTCAGTAAAAATTTTGGAAGTAGGGAGCTCTGAGGGGATAGGAATGGAGTCTTTATCTATAGCAGTCCCTCACTGTCTCTCTATTCAGTAGCTGCCTCTAAAGCCTCTGCCAGATGGGAGGTTCATCAACTTGATGAGCTCCTAAGCAGATCACTGGTCTGTGCTGAGAAAATAAAAGCACCTCAGTTAGTCAGTCAGAGAAATTGACTATGGATGTAAATACTATTGAGACAAGAAAGTTTGAGGCACCTACCTTGAGCGGGAGACCCAATGGTACTACAGAAGTAAGCTAGTGGAAGCAGGTAGGATCTATGTAGCAGAAGATTGGCTGCCTGGGCTGGGTTTCCAAGCCCATGAGAGCCTGGGAACTGGAGCACCAGGCTAAGGCACCTCCATTTCCCCCAGCTGATCTGTGGCACAGCCCCAAGGACACACTAAAGAGTATATCTGTGTAAGCTGGACTCAGACTCCAAGGAGCCCAGGTTACACAGGGGGAAAGAGATGGCAGAGCCACTAAGATCTTTTAAGCCTAAGCAGATTTCTTCTAGGTTCAGGATAAGCAGCTTAAAGGGAATAAGCACAGGCTAAGTGGAAGCTGAGGCACTGGGGTAGTACAGACTGAGGAAGAGGGTTGAAGGGTGTGTGAGGTTTTAATGCAGGAGAACAGACTGCGAATGAGAATATTAGGACTTTTTAGCCAATAAAAGGAAACAGCAAGATGATGAAAAGTAGTATTTCAGCAAAGTAACCCAGCTCTCTCCAATCCTACTCCAAGATCACTCTCCTGAGTCAAAATGGGCAGAGAGGAGAAATGTGTTCAAGGAATTCCCCTGAATCTATCAGTGCTTCTCAACAGAGAGATTTTGACCCCCAGGGGCCATTTGGAAATGTCTGGAGACATTTTTGGTTGTCACAACTAGGGGAATGGGGTGCTACTGGCCTCTAGTGGGTAGTAGCCAGGAATGCTGCTAAACATCCTACAATGCACAGAACAGCACCCCCCCCCCCCCCATTATCCAGCCCTAAATGTAAATAATGCCGAAGTCGAGAAACAGCTTTAAATTGCTTTAAATTCCAGTTTAATGGCCTGCCAGAAACTGAGGGCAGCAATCATCCCTATTTGTTCTCCCCTATCAGACTCCCAAGCACAAATTACCCAGCCCCAAATGTAAATAGTGCTGAGCTTGAGAAATGGCTTTAAATTCAGGTTGAATGGTCTGCCAGAAACTGAGGGCAGCAATCATTCCTATTTATTCTCCCCTGTCAAGTCTCCCAAGCAAACAGTGGCTCTGACTTCTCACAGGCCATCTATTGGAAGGTTGGGGAGAACTGGTGGAAATTGGAAGCATAAGCATTTCTCCTTCTAGGTGCTGGGGAGTCAGGAAAGAGCACTATCGTCAAACAGATGAAGTGAGTAGGAACAAAGCCCTAAAGGACTGGGGTAGGGTGAAGGAGCCAGTGGAGGTACTCAAAGTGAAAGGCCCTTTAGTCTCAAGGAACCAAATATAAAGGGTATAAAGAACTTGATTCCCATGTATCTCATCTGCATCCCGCTTTCCCTTCACCACTTTGGGACAGCAGTAGGAATAGAGATGGGGTTCTTATGACCCTTTAAATCCTCCCTGATTCCCAGTCCCTTAGGTCTGGTGACTCAGGTCCAGTTAAAGACTGGGTGTCTTCCCCTTGCAGGATCATTCACCAGGACGGTTATTCGCCAGAAGAATGCCTGGAGTTCAAGGCTATCATCTATGGGAATGTGCTGCAGTCCATCCTGGCTATCATCCGAGCCATGTCCACACTGGGCATTGACTATGCTGAACCAAGCTGTGCGGTATGTGATTAATGTTATGTGGTTAAGGGTGGAAGCAGGAAAGGTTAATGAGGAGGAGAAAAGACTAAAAGCCAACAAACTAAGGAAAGATGGATAAGAAAAACAGTTTTGTGTAACTAAAATCCCACCTGATGAGCTTCAAATCTTTTTATTCAGTCCTGGAGAAGTAATCAACTCCTACCTTTACAATAAATGTTTATAAAATCTGTTCTCAGCTTCGTCTGCCTTTCTGTCTTAAATTGCTCCCCTTAGGATCCTTGCCCTGGCCATGGAACTTTTATAAGCTAAATCCCTAGTTCTAGTGTTGGCCTTTATCTAGATTTGAATCATTGAAGGAACAAAGGCAATGGGTTCCTGTCTTCCATTTTGTCTATTTCATAGTTAATCAAGACTTTAAACTTCCAGTCTCCCTGCAGCAGAGGACCCACAGTTTGTGGTGGTACACTTTCAGTCTAGGAATGGAAGCCAGAAACACCAGAGAAGAAGCACCTGGACATCTGCTATTCTCTAGGCAGACCCAGGGCTAGATATATTGCCACCCTCTACATCTGGGGAGCACAGTCAAAAATTAATCAGTATGTTTTCTTAGATAAAATCTTCACTGGAGTCTGCCTCCACCTTAGGCTTTGGTAGCAATGTAAAATGCTTTCCATTCAGCAGTATTTCCAAAAGCTTCCTGGAAAGCTATTACCCCTGTGTAGTTCTCAGCCAGGTTTCTGCATTACAGGATGATGGGCGACAGCTCAACAATCTGGCTGACTCCATTGAGGAGGGAACCATGCCTCCTGAGCTGGTGGAGGTCATCAGGAAGTTGTGGAAGGATGGTGGGGTACAAGCCTGCTTCGAGAGAGCTGCAGAGTACCAGCTCAATGACTCGGCGTCTTAGTAAGACTGACTATGGAGGGGGTGGGATGACCCTTAAACAATCTTCCAGGAGAAATCTCACCCAGCCTAAAACTTCAGGCATTGAAATCTGGAGACCAACAGACTAAATTCAGCCTGTAGGCTTGTTTTGTTAGGCTTGAGCAGTGCTTCTCTGTGCTCTGTATTTAATGCTACAGGAATACCTGCCACAGTTGCCACCACTCTTGCTTTGCACCAGCTCACTGCGGCCTACAAAACTAAAGATGCAAAATTTAAAACAGAGGTGCTCTGCCTAGCAGCCCTCAGCTCTGTTCTGTTAAGTTGTACATTTAGCCTCTCCTTTTGGAGCCATAAGATAGCCCTGCAGTTCTGCCATACACTCTCACAGGAGACCTGTGATTCATGATGGCTCTTTCGAAGCAGAATTTTTTAGCTGGTAACCCAGGCTCTAATTAGGCCACTAAGCAGAAATGAAAATCTCTTTTACCTACAGCATCACATGACAGGATGACAGAGTAGGGGATATAGAAACTGCCAGGGCAAACCTAAGGAAGATGGTTAGGGATTAGAGTGACACAGAGTTTATCAGTCCTATCCCAGACAGTATATTAGACAGGCATGAGCTTCAGAGTCAAATGGAGCTGAGTTTAACCCCCATCTGTCACCTGATCTTGTAATAATGCTATCATTTACTATCCCTGGAGCACTCACTAAGGCCCAGTCACTGCTAGGTGCATTTTGTACACCCTTTATCCATCTGCACAATAAGACTTTAAGGTAGACAGTACCTTTTTCTTTGGAAGGGAGGCGGGTAGCTTTTTATTAGCCTCATTTTATAGATAAAAAACTGAGGTTCAGGGAAGTTAATTAACTTGCCCAAGGTCATATAGATAAATAGCAGAAGCTATATTTGCATCAAGGTCTACTTGACTACAAAGCCGACTACAAACACCTTAATGCTTCTTGACCCTGGGCAAGTTATTTAATTCTTCTGAATTTTTTCTTTATCTGTAAAATGTGAATATGAAACTTGAAGGCTTATGAAGTTAAATGAGAATTTAAATGTGAAAATGCCTGGCATATAGTAGGCACTTGTGTTCATTTTCCTTCCCTCCTTTTCTCGGTCATCTCACTTCACATCTGCCTTCCTCCTGCTTTTTTTAACTTTCTTTTTTATGATAACTTACAAACATATACAGAAGTGGGATAATACGATGAATCACCTACTTTCAGGAGTTATCAACTAATGGCCACTCATTTCATTTTACCTCCATCCCCCACTCAATTATTTTGAAGCAAATCCCAGATATCATTTCATCCTAAAAATGTCATTATGCATCTCTAAAATGTAAAGACTTTCTTTTTTTTGTTTTTGATTTTTTTTATTCTGTTCAAAATTCACATTTCAAGGAGAAAGCACGTGATGAACCTAATTTGGATTATAGACTGTTTTTTGTGTTTTTGATTTTTTTTATTCTGTTCAAAATTCACATGGGGGGGGGGGGGGGGGGGGGGGGGGGGGGGGGGGGGGGGGGGGGGGGGGGGGGGGGGGGGGGGGGGGGGGGGGGGGGGGGGGGGGGGGGGGGGGGGGGGGGGGGGGGGGGGGGGGGGGGGGGGGGGGGGGGGGGGGGGGGGGGGGGGGGGGGGGGGGGGGGGGGGGGGGGGGGGGGGGGGGGGGGGGGGGGGGGGGGGGGGGGGGGGGGGGGGGGGGGGGGGGGGGGGGGGGGGGGGGGGGGGGGGGGGTGATGAACCTAATTTGGATTATAGACTGTTTTTTGTGTTTTTGATTTTTTTTATTCTGTTCAAAATTCACATTTCAAGGAGAAAGCACGTGATGAACCTAATTTGGATTATAGACACACTCCTTGGCAAAGGGAAGACAGGAAACCTTGATCAACAAGACACCTAGCACATTCCAGAGGAGAGAGAATCCTACAAAAGCAAATTAAGATATTATTACAAAAGAATCTACAATTTGTGGTAGATAGCCAAAATTTTAAAAGCCCTATATACTGTCTCAGAATCTTTATTCTGCTGCTTCTACAACCTGCAATACTTTTTCTCCCTGACACTTTGGTGTATATCCTGTATTATCTCAGGATATACAAAGAGCAAGTTTTGTTTTGTTTTTATAAAATATAGACTTTCTAGAAAAGAAATCACAGTATCATCACATCAAAACATTTAATAAAAATTCCTTTATATCATCAAATATCCAAATCAGTGTTCAAATTTCCCCAATTATCTCATGTGTTTTTCCCCCAATTTGATTCAGAATATAAACAAAATCCATGCATTGCAGTGGTTCGTGTTTCATATGTCTCTAGTCTCTTTCAATCTACTCCTGCCCCCCGATGGAAATTTTAGCACCCATTTAAACCACTAACTCTCATTCAAGGGTCTAGAAAAGCTTGCAGTCGGGGAGACCCAAGGAAAAGTTATATGACTTGATCTAAATGAGATGGAACCCCTGCCTCAAACTGGCTTCTCTCTCAGCCCATCTCCCATTTCCTTTTGTAAGGACACTTCAGGATTTGAAGGAAATAATCCTAGATTTAATGGTATGGATTCTAATCCTGCTTCTAATACCAAATTAGTTCTGTGGCTTTGGGTAAGACCCTTTACCTCTTTTGGTCTTGGCTGTGGAAAATTTAATGTCATCAAAGCCCATCACTTTTCCTTAGCTATCTGAACCAATTAGAACGGATTACAGACCCTGACTACCTACCTAATGAGCAAGATGTGCTACGATCCAGAGTCAAAACCACAGGCATCATTGAGACCAAGTTTTCTGTCAAAGACTTGAATTTCAGGTGAGTACATGGCTCCCTGGGGCATCTCAGATATATATGTGGAATCCCAAAAAGGAGCAAACTCAGCCTTTGCTGAAACCCAATCTAAATTTCTATCCTCCTTTTTCCCTTTTTCCTTCCCCCTCCCCATCTTACTGCTAAATGGCCCCGAAGTGTCCACCTCTCGGGTGAACACCAAAGGCATGTGGGTCATATGTTGGGCATACCTATGAGAACAGCTGCTTCTTCCCTCAGGATGTTTGATGTGGGAGGGCAGAGATCAGAGAGAAAAAAGTGGATCCACTGCTTTGAGGGAGTCACCTGCATCATTTTCTGTGCAGCCCTCAGTGCCTATGATATGGTGCTGGTGGAAGATGACGAAGTGGTGAGTAACCTTTGCACCAAGCAGCTTTGATAGAAGTTCTCCCCATGACCCTTTCTCTAAGCCCTGTATCACTCCAATGCCCCAATTTGGGTGATTTCAGCTAACACTGACAGTCTAGCAGTCCTCTAGCAGACCAATTAATGTCTCAGGTAAATAATTCTAAAAACCTCTTCTGCAGGTTCTAGGTTGTCACTATGGAGCTCCAGATTTACTGAGAGTGAGCTTGGTCTCAGATTAGACATCATGTATCACTTGAACATCACAAAGCTCCTAAAAGGAATTGGGTATTAAAGAAATAAGAGATCATCAACAAGGCGAAGCAAAGGAGTTAAACTTAGTACTCTCCCAAGTTGCCTATGGAAGAGATGAAAATGATAGAGCACAGAAAACAACATATGATGCGTGTCTTCATGAAACATAATAGAAGGGATGAACTAACATCACTTAGAAGCCTCCAAATGCACTGTGTGTCAACAGGAGTAAGGAGAGACTGGTAGATCAGGTTTCTCACATGCCAATTAAATGGGCAGCTGAAAGACTACATGAGGGTGGTTCTCTTTAGCCTGTGAAGTTCTACAAGACAAGGTCTCTGCAGGACAAGTGTCAGAGCCTAGCCAGTTACCTTTTCTGAGTTTGAGATAGGTATGGAAAATGCTAATTTCACATAAGCATCTACTTCATAAATGGGGACCCACAGCTTACAGATGGAAGACAAAGCTCCTCTCCTCCTATCCCTTGCTCTAGCTCTAGTTCTTTTCCCTCCTCCTTAGTAGTTCAAGTTCACAGTACTCCAAATATCTTCTAGCCAAAATATCTATTCCACAAAGGAATATTCACTTTCCAAGATTTCTTCTACCTTTAACCCTGAAACCTATGAGATCTTAAAAGATTTTGCAGGAGTATTAAAAGTGAGAAAAAGCTACAAATTAGATTGTTCTTGCTTAGTCAGATGAAAAGAATTCAAGTCAGCTGATAGCATACTTCAAGGCCCTAAAGGCCTGCTCCCTAACAGGAGGCTGGGCTGGGGCACTGAGCAACCTCTGCAGATGCATAGTACCACTTTTCACTCTCTAAAAGTAGCAATCACAGAAGGAAATGAGAGAAGTGTTTGTGGTATGGCACTGGGAAATTCTCTAGCCCTCACTATGTGGCACCAGGGCCAAAGTATCCCTATCATGTTCCTGCTCAAACTGATATCCAGGACCCCATGACAGAAGCCTAATCAAAATCATCCCCAAGATGCAAATGGGCACATGATAACTTGGGCCTGGTTTCGACCCTATATCAACAGTAATTACGAATGTCAAAGTCCTTCCCTGTGCCCTGGCTGCCAAATATCTGCACAATATGTATTATAGACCTATATGCCACCGTCATGGACACTATACATACATGACCCTCAGTTAACTTTCATAATAACCCTAAGAGATAGGGAAACTGAGATTCAAAAAGCTCAGTGATTTTCTCCTAGTCACACAGCTATTAAAACGATAGACAAGGGATCAGAAGGAACCCAGATCTCTGAGACTCTACTCCATTACATTAAAAAGAGATAAGCTGTTTCCTGTCTTTCCTTTTACATTTGGAGCACTGGTTTCTCCATGGGGAACAAGAACAGGAAGTAAACAGGTATCCCCTAAGCCACACCTGATATTTCTAATGGTGTTTCTTCTTACTAGAACCGTATGCATGAGTCTTTGCATCTGTTCAACAGCATATGCAACCACAAGTTCTTTGCAGCTACTTCTATTGTCCTCTTTCTCAACAAGAAGGACCTCTTTGAGGAAAAAATCAAGAAAGTCCATCTCAGCATTTGTTTTCCAGAGTATGATGGTAAGTATCAAGGGCTGGAGATAATAGTAATGCCTTTTAGTAGTGACTGGCAATTGCCTCATTTCTTAGGCCAAGGTGTCATAAAGGAACTTGCCTTAAGGGAGAAACTTGGGAATTCACTTACAGGGCTTAAATTCACATGTCTCTGGAACTGAGCAGACATTAGATGCAGGAGAGCCACTGACTGTTCAGATAACTACCGGAAACTAGAGGCAGAGACAGAGATACCTCTCTCCTCAATTTCTCTGTTCAACTCAAGTGAGAAATACTGGAGTGCAAAAAAGGAGAGAAATCTCCCCTCCAAATGGGCCCCCAACTTCAGTTGTCTAACACATTTCAAAGATCACAGTCATTCACCTAAAAAATAAGTGAGCAAATATAAGGGTTAACTTATCCCACTTCTTTACTATTTTTCTGGAAAACCAGGGAACAACTCCTATGAGGATGCAGGGAATTACATCAAGAGCCAGTTCCTTGACCTCAATATGCGAAAAGATGTCAAAGAAATCTACAGTCACATGACCTGTGCTACAGACACACAGAATGTCAAATTTGTGTTTGATGCAGTTACAGATATTATCATCAAAGAAAACCTCAAGGACTGCGGGCTCTTCTAATCCTCATCATTCCTCAGGTATACATTCTATAAACAGGCTTGGAATCTTGGTAATTTCAAGCAGAAAATTAGTCAATATACCATGATACGAAGAATAAATCCATTCTCCTTTGGGAATGAAGTATGTATGATTACAACTGTGTCTCATACATTCTTTTCAAAGTGGGATAGCTAGTGCAGTTTAAAGAGCACAAGGCCAGGAGTCAGAAGACCCAGGTTCCAGTACTGGTTCTGCAACTTAATATAAAAATGTGAATACTTCGTTTCTCTGAGCCTCAAGTCCCTCAACTATAAAATAAAGGTAACTTCCCTTTCTTCTTCACAGGATCATTCTGAGGAGCACAAACATGACTGAAGGGAAGGCACATAAAAGAGCTGCTGGTCGGAATCAGAAAAAAATCCTATCTAAGAAAGCTGCCATTTATAAAATTCAACACTTGGTTTTTAGAATAAACTATCCCCACAGACTATTCCAAGCAAAACAGCCAACCTTCCCTACAGTCTGCAGAAAAAAAAAAAAAAAAAAAAATTAAAAAAAAAACAGTAAACCTACCACTCCCTTTTTACTCACAGACCTCTATGTGCCTTAGCTCAGAGATCTGGATCACTGGATAGATATCAGCTTGTTAGTTTCTAAGGCACACATGCAAATATGATTATCTTTATTACACACAGATTATCCCTCTGTTTCCCAGGCTGTCAAACAGAGTATCCTTTACCTCTCTAACTTATTCTCAGCTACACAAGATACTTTTACTCACAGACCTCTATGTGCCTTAGCTCAGAGATCTGGATCACTGGATAGATATCAGCTTGTTAGTTTCTAAGGCACACATGCAAATATGATTATCTTTATTACACACAGATTATCCCTCTGTTTCCCAGGCTGTCAAACAGAGTATCCTTTACCTCTCTAACTTATTCTCAGCTACACAAGATACTTCCTGAATAAACTTGGAGGACATCAACACACTCCCACTTAGAATATTAAAAATTTTATTACTGTCACTTCTCTACGATAGAATTTAGAACAAGTGAGCAGTTATAAAATTGTCATTTCAACCACTACATGTTTTAGGTGAACAAAAAAAGACAGCTGAGCTTACTTTAGGCACTGAAAATCTTTGCAGTTGGGTCCATGTGATGCTAGCTAAAAACAACATCTCGGCAAACAGGCCAACAAGTAAATTATTCCTTTAAACTCCTTTGAGAGGAAACGAAGCTTGCATTTATCTTGACAGGAGGTGGTGAAATCAAGTACAGATTTAGCATTTACAACTACTAGTGAAGAAAGCTCTTGGCATCCAAGATTTAGCATATAAAAGAAGGTGTCAATTAAAAGGAAAACCTGCTCTTCGCCAGAAACATCCATGCACGTTTAGGCTGCTCCTAGCAACATTAATACTAGAGAGCCATATGAGTTTGAAATACACTTTAGAATAAATTTACAACTGTTAAAATTGTACTCATTTATAGTCTTCTGATTCTCTAAAAAGAAACCAAACTAGGAGGGGAATTACCAAAGAAACTACTCCGGCTACTGCCAAGTAAAAAACTTAAGTCAAAGAAAAAAACCTGGGCAAGACTTCTCACATCTAAGAGCTGTTCAGGGACTTCTCTGAATGGCTTGCTCCAACGATCCCTAATCTGTTCACTTTAACTCGGCACAATGGGATTCTAAGTCTATTTTGTATCATGGATCTCTCCGGCATTCTGATGAAACTCATGGACCTCTTTTCAGAATACTTTTTAAATGCATAAAACAAAATTCAAAGAATCCCAAAGGAAACCAGCATACTGAATACAATTCTATCTATAGACTCTCTGGAGCTCTGAAGCCCCAGGTTAAGAACCCTCACTACGGCTATGATCTTGTCCCTTCGTGCCCTAAATATACCTTATCCCATTTATTCCATTTCCATATAGGATACCCCCAGCTTCCCTCAAATCATACCAGATTGTTAGTGCACTTACTGACTTTTCCTTGGTTTTTGAATCTAGGTAGAAAAAGGTTGTGAGCCAAACTATAAAAGGCTCCTAGGTTATTAATGTTCACATGGAACCTGCCCTAGTACTGGTATGCAAGCAGAGCCAGTGGGACAGGTCTTTTGGCAGAACAATTACAAATCTATAGTAGAATAAAACAGGGTTTATTTTAGTATGCTTTCTCTGGTAGATATACCAACTTTTAACTGGTTTATAAACAAATTCACACAAGCCACCTTGGTTTGTAAGGATGAAGGGGGAAACAGCACCACGTAAGGCAATATGTTCTATAGCTGTTTTTCACTGAGGTCAGGGTCTGGTTACGACGATCTTATGTTTTCAAGCTAAAACTCTCCTAGCGAGTCTACATGGAATAGAACTTTGAGGCCCTGGTCATCCCTTCACCTGTTACCTTTGAACAAAGTTGAAATAATTTTCTGAAACTCCTAGCCCATACTGGGCTCTCCTCTGAGTAATGGTAAGAGGACTTCACCTCAATGCTCTTGATAGGCTTCCAAGAAAGGCATTAACCAAAGACTGTTCCCAAACCTTATGCTGTTAGAGCTAAAGGAAAAGTGCATTTGTACTTCTACAAAATTGGCTTATTTTTATTGCATGGACATTTTGTGTGCATGAAAAGTCCTCTTTGTATAAAATGGCTAAGAAAGATGAAAACCAAAATTAAGCTATATACTCTGTGTTTCTCTCTTCTTTTGTCTCATTTTAAATTTACACTGCACTGTTCAATTTCATATACGTTTATAAGCCATCAGAAATTCTTTGATTCTGACAAGATCAGAAACAAATACTCAACCCTATTTTCTGGCACTGCAACCTTAATTCTTAGAACGCTACAGTAGGAACTTAAAAATATTCCAGGCTCATCATTAGCAATTTATAGATAGGAAACTGAGGCTTAGGGAAGTGTCTTCATCAAGGTCACACAGCTAGGAAGTAGCAGAACTAGAGCTATAAAACACGTCTTCTAAATCCAAAGCCAGTGGTCTTTCTACAGACATCATGCTACCAACAGCCCCACCATACACTATAAAATCAAAGTCATTTTCTCATTCTTCTAAGTTCCTCCCATTCTCAACCAAATTCTTGGTTATTATGCCATCTCTAAATTATGGATATTTAACAAAATCACCTCCAAACTAAGACAAATAGATCTCAAAATGGAAAGTGAAAATAACAATAAATTCACAAAAATATAAATAAGTTTGCTTGTTTGTTGAAGGTATAATTTCTTGTTCATATCCTTAGAGAGCAGAGACCATAATGTACTTCTCTAGCACAGCATGATTAAAGAGACACTGCTGACAATAAATCAAAATGTAAATTAGGATACATTTCACATAAATCTGATCACAGGTTGTTTTTTGTTTTTTTTTTTACAAAAATACAGTATAATAGACACAAAAGGACAAATACTACATAATTCCACTTATATGAGGCACCTAAAATAGTCATATCCATAAACAAGGAAAGTAGAATGCTGGTTACCAGGGGCTGGGAGGAACAGGGGAATGGGGAGTTATTGTTTGATGGGTAGTTTCAGTTTGGGAATATGAAAAAAGTTCTGGAGATGGATGATGCTGAAGGTTGTGCAACAGTGTGAATGTACTTAATGCGACTGAACTATATACTTAAAAATGATTAAAATGGTAAACTTTGTTATGTATACTTTACCACAATTTTAAAAATGGAAAAAAATACACTATAATTGGAAATAACACTTTCATGATTTCTATGGATATTGGACGGATAAGACACAAAAATTCAGTCTTAAAAACAATATAAGACATTTACTTGTAATACTTCCTACCCTGATAATAAAATTCATGTACCCCAAGTAGTCCAAACCAAAGTATTCCCCTCCCATCCTCAAGGTAAGACATAGCAGCATTCAAAACCCACTTGGAGATGTGCCGTAGAACAAAGTGTGCCGGCCATGCTGGGTGGAGAAGGTGGTGAAGGGTGAAGAGTTCTTATCTCCCACTGCCCTCTCTACCCGGCACAGCCCCCTGAGCACAGATTCCAGTAGGACTTCAGTGGTGGGCCAGGGACTGCAAGTGTGCCAGAGCCTTTGGTGGTCCTGCTAGGTAAAAGCGTGAAGACGTTTCTGTAAGGTCAAACATACTGGAGATTGCAGAAGTGAATTTTTCTGCCTTTTGGCCATGAAAAAGCATTCGTATGAATAGAAAATAAAAAACTGGACTGAAATGTAAAACAAAGCAAAGATCTTTTCATCCTACTTCACAAATTTTAGAGGAATTTATAGTTCAACTTCATTTCAGATCTTCAAAACGAAAGTGGGGAAAGTGATGTTCTGAAAAGACCACCAGCTACAATGAATACATTCGTTGGTGTTGCCTTAGAATATTACTTTTTTTGGAGTGAAATATAATCCTGAGTATCATAAAGAACATTTACAAAGCACTTTCAAATATGTACTTTCTCTTTGACCAGAACCACAGAATATCAGAGCTGGTAGGAATAATTTACTGTAGACCATCTTTAGATAACAGATGAGAGATGAGAGATGTTAAGACTGAAAGTGACCCATACAAGATTTCAGAGCTAGTTGGAAGCAGAGAAAAAACAGAACCCAGTACTTCATACAACTCTCCAATCTCATAAGACTCAGAGGTCTCAAGACATTTAGCTACATGAGCAAGAATAAACTGAAAGAATCAGTAATTTCTTGTGTTTTTTAATGTCTACTGAGAATTTCTCTTACAAATAAGCCTCTTAGTAATAAAAATGTCTGGATAAGCCAAGAAATATCAAAGGGAAGGGGGAGGTAGAGGATAGGAGGACATAGGTAAATCAGGTTGTACAGAATGTAATATGCCAGCTGCCGAAGACAGTATAGCTTAGTGAATGCTAAGACAATGAGACAGTGTATCCCAGCAGTGTATTAATATTTTTTAATATTTGATTATTTCTACTACCTTGTGATTCCCACTAAATTTCAGGAAGAGAAAACATTAGAACTGGGCATACAAAGACTTTAACATTTGACTCCTCAATCCTTACCTACACCACTTCACAAGGCAATTCAAAGAGACTTTCATTCTATAATTTAGAGCTAGGTAGTTGTGCTTTATACATCGACTGTAAAGAATATTTATGTTACAACATATACAGTCACCTCTGTCACAGGATTTTAAGTTGACGTATGAAATAAAATGAAATAAAAATAAATGTTTGGATACCCCAAGTTCCTAGTTTTGTCTTAATTTTTATAAAAACTAAATACTCTGTATCTAAAATGTAGGAATGTTCTTTGACCAAACAGTCCTCATACTACTTTTTTTGGTAGAAGGCCCTTTAAGTCATGTACAAAAGGTTCTTACTTATTGGCAAGTAAACAATAACTCATTCACTAGTGATTTTGAGGTTATGTGTGTACTGAGTTATTTTTAATATTTGTGTTGATCTCCAATATTAGGTCCTATTCAGTTGTTCCCCAGTGTTTGCCCAGGTTGGTTGCATCAAAATCACCTGAGGGATTTATTTAAAAATATATATTCCCAGGATCTGATTCAGACATTTTAACTGACTAGGGTTTAGCCAGGGAATTTGTATAGATTAATCATGCATTCCAGGTATCTCCTACTGTGTAACATTCCTTATCACCTCTTACTCCTGAGAAGACTTGAGTCAGGCCAGGCTTAGGCCTGACATGATATCAGAAAAAAACTGTCCTGCCCTGACTTGTTCTTAAGTATGTTGTCCTTAGCATGAGTCCATAAGAGGTAATGAGAAAACTGGGGGTGGGGGTTGGGGAGATTTTAAAAGCTAAACAAAGATAGGAAGTTAGTCCTCCAGTGCCCTCATAAAACCTTTCTTACTACCTGAGAGTTGAAGAGTTGACAGCAAAATCAAATTTGAATTTCAGGCCTCTAGGCAGCCTGCTTTTTTTTTCTTGTGATTAGGAGCATCCTAACAAAATATGATGGCCATAAAGCTATGTAAAGAGCTGTGGCTGGTCCAGGTCAGATCTCTGATTTGTACTATGAAGACTGAAGTAGAACACAATAATTACCCAGCAGTACTGACAAACTAAGATAACTTTGTTCTTAAAGTCAAAATTACATATAAAAAGGAAAGATTCCACAAGTAATGACTAAAGGAAATTACAGCTGTTTCAGTTTTGTACAAATGAGTAGAGGACTGTGATGTTTTTTTAACATCTGGAAGGGGAAGAAAAATCAATCAAACGCAACCTGTTAATTGGAATGAGAGACTGACTTTACCTTAAACATAACTGCAATACAGCAAGGAGTTTTGCAACAGGAAACTCCAGAACTATTTCACTCATGCTAAGCAAATGGATAAATATATATGAAGTAACTGGTCAGGCCAAGCAAGCAATGTCCAAAGAAAGTCACAGCTACAAATCAGAGAACAGAAGCCAGGATATAAAAATATGGGGTGAGTGAATGAATTAGAAAAACCAGTAGTTATTTTTAAATAGTCTAAAATGTACATTAATATAGCACAAATAGAATACATATGAGAATAAGAAATAAGGCAAGAAAACAGTTTTTTAAAAATTTGGTTCATCTATTAAAGCACCTGGTAAAAATAATAATCCTTCAGTGAAAATAATAAAATGATACACTGAACTAGAAATTTAGAATTCAAGCTGTCAAAGATGAAAATGTCATCTCAAGATCCACTTAGGGATAATTGTAAAGGTTTTTGGAATTTTCATGTTAGGAGAAGAAATCTGTTATAAGTCTGAATTTATAAGTTTAGGGAAGACTGTCCATTAAGGAGAATACCTCCTCTTTACATAGAGACTAACAGCAATTCTACTGCCCAAGGTTTTAATCAGGAAGAGAAGATGTAGCTGTCAAAAAATAAGGCTATCATTACAATCCTTCCTGCTAGGGTCTATTTACTGTTCTTTCATCATTAAAATTCAATTTTCTTATATGGTCCAAAGCCTGGCCACCTGAATTCTGAAACACCATCAATCACAAACCTCCAGCATTCTCCAGAGACAACACACACGGCAACTTTTAGCTTCTTTGTATACAAATATCAATCCTTTTTCTTTATGCTAGTAAATTTGATGTTTCATCCCCACATTCTGGCTCTGCTATAAAAAAAGATCTTTTACTTCAAATTATAAATCAGTGATTTACAAGCCTAGTTGATGATCAGCATTATCTCCTAAAATTTATAAATTGCCAACCCACCAGCCAAGAGTCAATATCTGAGATGTGTCCAGGTGATTTTAACTTAAGTCGTATTTGAAAACTGCTGACTTACTGCTTCCTGTGCCCTCAAGAAATACGTATTTAAGTAAATTATTTGGAATGGTGGGGTAAGGGTGATCTTTGTGTAAATGGAGAGTGCGTGTAAATGGTGTAGAGGTAGAAAAGTGGGGAACTACTGTATTTCATTAACAGAAGGCTAAAAAAACAAACACATCAGATAGACGTATTCAGATGAAAATACAAAATGCATTTCAAACTGAACTTTTTTGGATTATCTGTTATTTTAGATTATCAATACCACCATCCCATTAACCCAGAGTATAGAAGGACTAGAGTTGAAAGCAGTATTCTACCAGTCCTCATTTCTTGATGATCCTATACACAGAATACAAGAAGGAAAACCTATTTAAAATGAATAAGAACTATCAACCCTATTTACATTATGGGCATTATGTCAATCGCCAACTGAAGCTGATAATTATCTTTTTGATCAGATCAAGTTTTCCCACCCCTAAAGAAAATTTTGTTAGATCATACAGTTATACCATCTGCATAGTTATGGTTTTCCAAGAAAAAAAAAAAAGTAAGGGAAAAAAACTACAAACAAAGGCACTGAACTGCTTTGGTTTGCTTTCTTTGATGACAACAAACCTTTTATTTTTTTTAAACTAGTGAAAGTCACACATTAAAAGATGAAATAGAATCCAATCCAAAAAGACTGAACCCCAGGGATGACTGTTTGGCTCAGTTTGTTAGAGCACAGCCTTGTAACACCAAGGTCAAGGGTTCAGATCCCCATATCGACCAGCTGCCAAAAAACCAAAAAACCCTGAAAAGATTGAATCCGAAAAGGCACTGCTCAAACTACTGATTTGAAATGCTCAAAATGCATTCTCTTCATTTGCCTTCCTCCAATGGACCATTCAATATTTAATGACATCTGCTGTACACTGTACAAAGGATCTGCAGGCTGAAGTGAATATAGCTCTCCATACAAGGAAAATGTAAATCTGGAAAAGGGATTATGACTGCATATCACTTGTACACCAATATGACAGAAAACCTTTAGTCCTACGCTAAGGGTTTGGTGTAATACTATTACACCAAAGGACTAAACCTTCAGGGAACCCTTTTACCTAAAACCCATTCTCAGACAAAGGCCAAAGCACACTCAGAAGAGGCAAAAAGGAGAAGACAATATTTCCAGAAAGGACTAGTTACAAACAGGAGCAAACCTGGACTCTTTACTCACCATTTTAATACTGCTGCCAACTATAACAGATTAAAATCTGTACACGTGACAAAGTGGAAGAAAGTCCCAAAATACGACAGTTTCGGCAAAAGAACGTACTGACTAAGGATTACTACAGTTAACATTGCTAAAGTAAAAACAATGGCAAACAGGGATTTGGCACCACATTTACAAAGTAAAAGCATGCACTGTTATTAATACACTTTAGATGTCTCCCAACAGAAAAAGCCATAGTCGGAAAACATGGGGCACCTTGTATAAAACTCCCTATGACTGAGACAAACAAGCAAGAATCGAAGTGGTCAATTTAGTAGATATGTAGCAGCAAAGTCACCCATTCTGTTTGGAATTTGCATTTCTAATTGGCAGCTGCCCTGGGTGTGTCTGTATCCAAGAAGCTGACTTTATCACATGACATCACATTTATCCAGTAATTTGGTAATCAGCATAAACAAGGTTAACCTTCAACTATAAGTTAAAGAGAGAGCTAGAATCTTATTGCAGAACTCTCCAATGTAATTACAGTTTAGAAACCATAGTGGTACTTTGAGCAGGATAGTAATATAAATTTCATCCAAAAAAGCTATAATTAATAGCCCCAATAACTGGAAATAATTTTAAGTAATTATGGAAATATTATATTTTGACGATACCAAGAGTTAAAAACAAAGACTTCCTACTAAGAGGAAAATTTTCAAGATGATCTGGTCACATCATGTGCATAGTTAAGATTGTGTTTTAATAAAGATTCTTTTGCAAACAAAGAAATAAAATTTAGTAAAGTTATTCTTCTCAATGAAAAAAACTTTAAAAATGAGCTACTAGTGGTTTATGTTAGGAAGGAAAAAAAAGAGTAAGCTACATATTGAAGTTCTGGAATGCAGCACCTCAACTTCACATCTGCCCTAAACATTTGAGATTATGAAATCCAAGTGGTATCTTGATGATCAATCATACTTTACAGTTGTTCCAATTCCAAAGTCTGACTTTAGCATCTCATGTCAATTAAAAGTTCCCTAATACAGAAGATTGTGCTAAAGAGTGCTAAGATTCTGCATGCTGCTGCCATTCTTGGTCCCATTCATGCTTGTAGCTGCCCCATGAGACAGCAAAAGATGTCTGGTCTCAACACTCCACACTGTAGTAACTAGAAAAGAAGAACATTCCTAATTAGAAAAAGTTCACAAAGCCAAGAGATTTCACTTACAGCACTATAACTAAATTGTTCAAAGTTCTACCTTTTACTAACATCCACACTCTTCAATAAAGTCCACATTCCTTTAGGTTGTTTTTAATGATGACATCTGTAACAGCATCAAAAACAAACTGCACATTCTTGGTGTCTGTGGCACAGGTGAAGTGAGTATAGATCTCCTTGGTATCTTTTCTTCTGTTCAGATCTTCAAACTGGCACTGAATGTAAGCAGCTGCCTCTTCATATGTATTGGAACCTAAAACAGACACCCAATATTCTCAGTTCAAATTATAACAACTACCTGAACTCAATAAAAGTCAGGCCAACGCCATTTACTTATGAAAAGAGGGAACATGACCTAATTGAATAAAGACATAATTCCATATTTCTATAAAGATTTTCTATAATCACTAGATTCTTCATGAGAGCAGAATCTCATTGTAACTGAAATAAAATCACACACAAAAATTGAGGAAAACTAAACTAAGTTTCTCTTTCTCCTTTCATTTAGATTTCTTGGCTAAAAAAATCTAGAAAGCATAAAAGGAAACTAGGGAAGTAGAAGGGCATTTCTACAGAACACAATTGTTTAAAAGATCAGAGAGAGCCTGTGCACCTTGGAGTGATCTTGTAATAAGCAATTCAAAAGAGTAAGTCATTCTGCTTTCCAAAATGATTCCACAGTTTTGAGGGGGCTTAGCCTCAGTCTTAGGCAATAATTTAAATAACCAAAGGTAAACAAATATTTGCAAAAGAGAAGGTGGCCTGAATTATATACTTTTAAAAGGGTGAATTTTAGGGCCGGCCCGTGGCTCACTTGGGAGACTGTGGTGCTGATAACAAGGCCAAGGGTTCGGATCCCTATATAGGGATGGCCGGTTAGCTCACTTGGGAGAGAGTGGTGCTGACAACACCAAGTCAAGGGTTAAGATCCCCTTACCGGTCATCTTTCAAAAAAAAAGGTGAATTTTATGATTTGTGAATTATATCTCATTAAAGCTGTTATTTATTTTTTTAAAGGGCTAGGGAGGGTTGGGTAAGGACCTAAAAGTAAACCCTTATAATTAACACTCTTAATCACCTGCTTTTGTCTACTTACAGAGCCTTTCAAGTAGCCTTAGCAACTAGCTGTAAAGCCAGGGAAACTCAACAAAGACAATACACAGTTATTCCAATACCCTAGAGGCTATTTTTAGTGATGTTAAGCATAACAAGAATTATCAACAACTAAGTATATAAAGAAGACTAGATAACAAAGAGCTTAAGAAAGAAAGGAATATTAATTAAAATATAATCCTTTTACTTCCCTTAAGATTTCTCTCCCTCTCCTAAAACTTGGCCGCTTTCTATAAGCTCACCTAATTCTCTCTTCCCTCTGCTCCTTATTCTGAACAGATAACCACATTTCCAACTTCCCTGAGAAAATATAGGCCATGGGGCTTAAACTACATCTCAATTTTTTAACCCACTGCCTCGCTTAAAAAGTTACCTATATCTGCACTTATTTGTACTTCTGTTCTTAGAGGTATCTTCTTCCTTCCTGTTCAAAAGTCAATAGCTCTTTGGGGTTAGCAGTTAGGAGGTCATTGACCATTACTGAGAGTGATGGCAGTGGAACAGTGACAGCAGAGCTAGGTCCAGTGAGTAACTAAGTGGGAAGTTGTCAACACTCTTGAGCAGCGTGGATTAAGAGGGAAGGAGAGTTAAGAACGTTTTAGGGAACTTGAGGGGAAAATAAATTATAAAGGTCTTCTCAATTTCACGAGTGAGATTCTGGAAACAATTTCCTTCATGTCAGCAAAGTTGAATCTAGTTTTAGGGATTGGGTGATGTGTCTGTTTAATCACTGCTGAAAAATGAAAAAGTTGTAACTTAGTTTAAACAAAATATCAAGTATTTGAGTTCACAAAATGGTGGGATCACAAACACTGTTGAGGTATAGAATTTCTCATCATTCTGTTGATAGGAGTTTTTAAAGTTATATATTTCAATTAGTGACGTGATGTTAGACAGTGCATTTAATCAGGTGGAGGTGAAAAAATTTATAAGTGATATAATCAAACTGTACAATATCAAGCATTTCTGTGTACAAAAATGTAATTTTCACATATTGTGCCAGTGCTGGATGTCACATTTATCATTCTTAGATTTCATGCCTTTTTCTTTTTAAGGTTAACTGATTTCAGTACTTTGTTTTAGATTTTTTTCTCCTGAAGAAGTGATATAATACCTTAAATAGACTGTTTTAAATAGGGCACCACCTATTTAAAAAGATAATGGGTCTTTAGCGTGCCAAAGTTGATCAGATTTCTTTGTGTTTCAATTTTATTTTTAAATGAGAAGTTGGGGGCTGATAATTGGAAGGGAGATGTGAGTAGCCAAGATATTTTGTCTACTTCTGTTGTAGAAAATGGGGATAAGGTCTACTTTCCAGGACTCTTAAAATAATTAAATGAGCTAATATACTGTGAAAACATTTAACCATTGTGTTCTCAATAAAGTCTTATTCTGGGCCGGCCCGGTGGTGCACTGGAGAGTGTGCCGCTTGGGAGTGCGGCGGCGCTCCCGCCGCCAAGGGTTCGGATCCCATGTGGAGACCGGTTCCCGCTCACTGGCTGAGCGTGGTGCGGGCGCAACACCGAGGGTTGCGATACCGTTGCTGGTCCCCGGTACGGGCGCAACACTGAGGGTTGCGATCCCGTTACCGGTCAGTAAAAAAGACAAAATAAATAAATAAATAAATAAATAAAGTCTTATTCTTTTTTTAAAAAAAGAATGTTTATAGGTTTAGGGGTAAGATTCTATAGCAAAAGAAAAGTTATGAAAAGCAAATATAATTGATGGAGCAAGATTTGCAAGCAGATGGGAAAAGAAGGAATTTACAGTCTAGGTAGAATGAATTTTTTTTTTAAATTGAAGGAAATGTACATGACATGCATTTAACCATTTTAAAGAGTACAATTCAGTAGCATTTAGCGTTTTCACAGTGTTATACAACCACCACCCCTCTCTAGTTTCAAAACTTTTTCACCACCCCACGACAATACCCCATTCCCATTAAGTAATCAGTACCCATTCTCCCCACCCCCTGGTAACCACCAATACACTTTCTGTCTCTATGGACTTGCTTATTTTGGATATATCATATAAAAGGAAACATACAATATGTGACCTTTTGTATTTGGCTTCTTTGACTTAGCATAATTTTTTTTAGGTTCATACAACTTGTATCATCCTTCAGTACTTTGTTTCTTTATATGGCTAAATAATATTCATTGTATATATATCACAATTTGTTTACCCATTCCTCCTACCTCGACTGTTAATTCCTTCTTTTCTCATCAGCTTGCAAATCTTGCTCCATCAATTATATTTGCTTGTTATAACTTTTCTTTTGCTATAGGATCTTACCCCTAAACCTATAAACATTCTTAAACCTCTCCTTCCCTCTTAATACATACTGCTCAAGAGTAGTCTACACCGGTCTTCATTTCTTCACTTCCCACTTAGTTACTCACTGGACCTAGCTCTGCTGTCACTGTTCCACTGCCATCACTCTCAGTAACGGTCAACAACCTGCTAAGCGCTAACTCCAAAGGCCATTTTTCAGTGTGTCTCTTACTTTATTTATCTACATGAGACATTCTTGATTACTCACTTTTTAAACTCTTCTTGGTTTTTAGGATACTTTGGCTCAGGGCCGGCCCATGGCTCACTTGGCAGAGTGTGGTGATGATAACACCAAGGCCATGGGTTCAGATCCCTATATAGGGATGGCCGGTTTGCTCACTTGGGTGAGCGTGGTGCTGACAACACCAACTCAAGGGTTAAGATCCCCTTACCGGTCATCTTTTTTTAAGAAAAAAAAAAAAGGATTCTTTGGCCCTCCTGGTTCTTCTGTTCGTATGCTTTACAAACCTTTCTTTCTCTCCTGCTAATAGAAGCTGGTATTCTCTCTTATTCTACCCATGGTCCTTTTTCGCCTCATTCTATAATATCATCTCCCTAGGTGATTTCATCCATTTCCATGTTTTAATTACTAATGATCTCAAATAAATATCTAACCCTAAACTTTCCACATGCTCCAAGACCACATGTATAACTGCCTATTAGATATCTCCATCTGGATGTTCCACAGACACTTCAAAATCAAGATGCCTAAATATGAATTCAGATCACAGCACCAGCACCCAATCGAGATAGAAATTTGGGAGTACCTTTAACTCTTCCTACTTCCTTACTCTTGCTACACCCTTCCACTTTATTATGGAAAGCATTTAAAGTATCCCAGTTAATAAGAGTTCCACTTCCCTGGAAATCCCTGACTCTGATCTACAAGTTTCATAGTGGTATAGCCCTGGCAGTCATGTCTGTACCCCTGATCTCAACTGATTGACTAACCAGTGGATTTTTGCCTGACTTAATCATGGCCAAAATCTCTCTCCTAGGAATGTGAACTTGGGTCCAACAATTCCAGTCTAGCCTGGTCTTTTTAATTGAGGAGACACAGAAACTGTGGCAAGGCCATCTTTTATCACATAAATTGAATAACAGAGAAAGTTGGTAAGGAGAGAGAGAATAAAGAAGATATACAGAGAGGACAGAAAACAGATGTGGAGAAAGAAAGCTTCCAGGGTTCCTGATAGCATTCTATTTCCTTTTTCTTTTTTTTTTTTTTTTTTTGTCTTTTTTCGTGACCGGCAACGGATCGCAACCCTCAGTGTTGCGCCCGTACTGGACCGGGACCAGCAACGGGATCGCAACCCTCGGTGTTGCCCCCGCTCCTCGCTCAGCCAGTGAGCGGCTGGTCTGCATGTGGGATCCGAACCCTCGGCGGGAGCGACGCCGTGCTTCCCAAGCGGCGCACTGTAGCAGTGCGCCACCGGGCCGGCCCACTATTTCCTAGTTCTAATTTCATTCTAAGACCTGTCTACATTCTTGCCCTTAGCTTCTATATCTTTTGATGCTCATCAAAAGTTTCTATTTGCATCCTAAAAGAGTTCTTACTAATCCAGCTCCCCCACTATCTATCTTTATTATCATTTATTTCACAGCATTTCTAAAGCACAGTTTCTACTATCTCATGTGCCCCATTTAAAACCCTTCAGCAGTTCCGGTCTCAGCAGGAGATATAAGGCCCTCTATGAGTTGATCCCTGACCACTCCGACCACGTTAAACTCCAGTAATACCAAATTCCTTCTACATTCCAGAATCGTCATTTTTTTTAACCTCCATATTTTCATATATTCAATTCCCTTCTTCTAAGGTGCTTTTATTTCCCCCATCTGCCTAATGATTTCTAATTCATTGTCTTAATAACTCACGCAAGTATCAATTCCTCTAGAAAAAGACTACACTGACCCCATCAGAGATAACCACTCCTTCTGTTCTGCTTCTATTAACGCACATTATATACAATAAAATTATTTACATGTGTGTCTCTCTCTGCAACTAGATGTCATTTTTTTGAGCACAATGACTCTATCTTATCCTTGTATTTTCTTGAATATATACCCAATTTTAATTTTTACCCTTCTTTATTTTCCTTAAAAAATGAGGATAGAAATTTAAAATAAACACAGAAAACTGATTATATCTGATATAACTTTTTAGACTTAAAGGATCTTAATCACACGCTTAATGCTATACCACTACCACTGAACACTCTTCATAAGGATATACATGAATTATTCAAAACAAAAGGCAGTCATAGGAACGTCACCAAAGTATTGATCTAAGATGTGTACCCCCAATAAAATGTTTTGTGATCCCTTACCTGTGTATTCTGGATAACAGATAGTTAATGGACTCCTCCTTATTTTTTCCTCAAAAAGGTCTTTCTTGTTAAGAAAGAGAATGATTGAAGTATCTGTAAACCATTTGTTGTTACAAATGCTGTCAAACAGTTTCATGCTTTCATGCATTCGGTTCTGAAAAAGAAACAAAGGATGATAGATAAATAGCAAAAAGTAAAAGTGGACTAAATGAAAAAACAGACCAACAAGTTTTAAAGCACTGAATGGCATTCATGGAAATAAATCAGACACTACAATAATAAGAAAGCTGAATCAGTCCTCATTTTTATAATTTTGGGGGGAGGCAAAAGAAGAACTGCCTGACAAGAGGACTTAATCCTGTCCACATACTCAATGTGGCTGTCTCATCTCTTTAAGAGTAATAGGGCATAAGTTAACATTTTGAAACTCTAATCTCACTGATAAGGAGAAATATTAAGGATATTAAGTTTTGGTTCAACGAACAAACAGATGCACAAAGTCTTCCTAAGAGTTATTTTCCATTTCCTGGCTGCATTAGATAGGCTTTTTACTAGAAGCTCCAACATACCATCTCTTCATCTTCAGCCAGAACAAGGTCATAATCACTGAGGGCCACACAGAAGATAATTGCCGTCACTCCCTCAAAACAGTGAATCCACTTTTTTCGTTCTGATCTTTGGCCACCTACATCAAACATCCTGAGTAAGGGAAAGAAAGCACAAATTCAACAATGTCACATATACACCTCTCCCTAAATTGAAATGATTAGGAAACTTCCCACTAATACATGTTCAAAACCCCGTTTAGAATAGAAAAGATAAACAAGATACAGATTAAAAGGTAGCCAAAATATTTATCTGTAGATAAAAGTAAAAGAGAATAACATGAGAAAATAAAATTTAGGAATAATCTAAATTCTCATCTTAGATAGACAGTTGAGCCTAATCCCTATAAAAGCTTGTATCAAATGTGCCAAAATTCAGCAGAATGAGTACTGAAATGAATTGAAGGAGGGGGAAAAAGGGCAAGAAAAATAAAGGCCTGAATAATACAGCTTAAGATAATACTAATAATAACTAATATTTATTGAGTATTTACCATGGTACCAGACACTACCCTAAATATCTTAAAAACATTAACTCATTCACACTCTTATAAGTATAACTATTATTATTATTACTATTTTACAGATGAAAAATTGAGGCACAGATATGTTAAATAATTTGCCCAAGGGCACACTAGTAAAAATGAGACTGGGGATCCTAAACTAGGCACTCCAGCGTCCATGTTCTTATCCACAACACCACTCCGCCTCTCAACGTGGTTTGCTTCTATATCCCCAACTTGCATTCTGCTTCTACAACTTAGACCTACTGATTCAAAACTTTGTCTACGTTGGCCGGCCCCGGGGCTCGCTCGGGAGAGTGCAGCGCTGGTAGCACCGAGGCCATGGGTTGGGATCCTATATAGGGATGGCCGGTGCGCTCCCTGGCTGAGCATGGTGCGGATGACACCATGCCGAGGATTGCGATCCCCTTACAGGTCAGGGAAAAAAAAAAAATTGTCTTCCTCACTTTAAGGAAAAAAATATTTTAGAGATTAATTGTGAAAAAATAATATTAAGTTATATTTTATGGTAGGACTCTAAGAACCCAATACCTTAAGAAAGAAAAAAAAGTTAACCAACAGTTCCCAGCTCCAAGTCTAACTTGAGCCTAATTAATAATAACAAGGGTTGGCCAGTTAGCTCAGTTGGTTAGAGCACGGTGCTGATAACACCAAGGTCCAGGGTTCAATCCCTGTACTGGCCAGCCACCAAAAACAAAAAACAAAAAATAAAATAAAATAATAATAAAGCCTCAATTGTTCACACACTTTGGATTCCACTCCAGATTAGTTTTAGCCCACTACTCTCTTCCAGGGGGCTTAGTCAATAGATCTGAGTTAACTGCTGTCAACTTCTATCAACAGCATCCTCATCTACCTTCTACAGTCAAAGGAACACCTGCGTGACTTTGTCTTTTCGCTGATACTTGCGTCTGATGAGGTATGCACGCAAATGGTTAGATATTCTTAAGATCTATGTTTGATGACAATGATAAAATTTTTAAAGGTTAAACTCCACCAAACTGGTTTAGTGTGTCAGATCCATAGTGAGTAGAGGCCTAAATTTCCAGCGATTTTTTCTCCAGAGATTGGGAGAAGTAAGACATAGTTGGTGATTTCTCTATATATGTTTGAAGGGAACATTCATCTTATCTCTTCATAACTCAACTCTTCCTTTTGTTTGGTCTTGCAAAGTTCATTCATACCTTTGGTCATGACACCTGGAATTGGCTTTAATATTGGGTCATATTATAAGTGTTAGTAAGGCTAACACCATATATTTCACCACAGAAGTCTTTTGAAGGGAGACACACCAATACACCAATTTCAGTTTACTCCCCCATTTTCTTCTATAAAGTCCATAATACTGGTAGAACACTGTAAAGTTCCATGGTAGGCTTTTAGCAAACATTAACATTTACAATATCATTCACTAACAGATCAACATTTTGTAAACATTACCTCATAACTGAGAGGCAAGTAAGCAATTACACAATGCCTTGCATATGGTAGATGCTCAATAAATGTTTGAATAAATGGATAGTGGTTTTTGCCTAGAGAGAAGAGGAAAAGGAAGAAGTGATAGTACTTCATAACAAGATATCTATATGCCAACAATAAAGTGGGTGTGGCACCTAACTTAGATCTAGCTATTGATTCTGGCATAAAAAGACACTTAGGATTTACCTAACTAAAGATCAATCTATGACAGTATCAACAAGCAAGTATCCCACACTAAATAAATAATAGTCACAACATTTAATTAGAAATGGATCACTAATCTTATAGTATATAAAGAGATACCTCATTCTTATAATTTCACAGGTGATAATCAATGTGGGTTTTGCTCCTCTTGTTAAATAAACTCATCAGTACCAATACGTAGCTAGTCTATTCTAAAAACATTCAGCTGAACTGCTATTTACCTGCACCAGGTTTCAAATCTGGTTTGGTGTATTAAGATTTCAAAACCTCAACTGGTATCTAGTAATACATAAGCCCTGTGTGGATTTCACAAATCCTGTGAACAATAGTTTTCAGAGAAAAAAAAAAAAAAGAGGAATTGAGGTAGTAGTTATATTTGCATGCAATAATACTGAATATCACATTCTACATATAACCACAATGAGGTAACAAAAAATACATTGTATGTTGAAGGAGAAAAAGTTTACTCCTAATCTCAAAGGTCACAAAAGCAGAAAATGGGAACCAAAAAGATACTTCTAATATTTATAAAAGACCACTAACACAGAGACAAGTTGAGGCCTGTGTCAGAATTACTAATGCTAATGAGAAAATTCCTTGTACTAGAATACTAGAATTTTCTTTCCCTAAAACAATACATTTATGTCATCCATACCACTCCCCAAAATACCTCTATCCCCAAGTTGATTTTCTATTTTGCACTGTATGAAGAACTTAGTTGTACATGATACTATGCACAAATCAGTCCAAGAACCATGACAATACTAGCTATAATCCATTAAACTTAAAGAGAAATGCACACCAATAAGAAAGGAGTGACAGCAGTGAGAAAATCATTTCTATTTAAGTATCAAAATGGCAGAACAAAGCCACATAACTACCAAAAAACTACTTTTCTATTCATAGAGTATTATTGTTATCCTTCTAAACAAACATTCAGTACCTGTTTTGGCAATTCTATAAAAAAGCAGCCGAAAAAAAAAAAAAACTAAAAATAAAACAAATCAGTAGTGAAATGGTTAATTCTACTCGTAGTTAAGTTACAATTTTATTTTGAACTTAAATTCCTCCAAATGGACACAAATATTTGATTCTACTTGGAAAAAGAAGTAATGTTTGGGCCCCCATTCAGTTAAAATATTCAAATAATGGCTGATAAATATGATGGTAAGTTTCTAAGCCAAGAAATATTGCCTAGAAAATATTTACTCTGATTAAGAGATGCTAACTAAAGATATTTATGTTTGGCACTTCTAGCAAAAAGACTGATAACTTACTTGAAGTATAGGTCTTTGAAGGTGAAATGTGTTTCCACAATGCCTGTTGTCTTCACTCTTGTCCGAAGAACATCTTGCTGAGTTGGAATGTAGTTGGTTTGGGATATTCTATCCAAATCATTTAGGTAACTAAATAAAATACATATTTATTTTTATCTGGTAAAGCCAACCAAGTACACAGCAAATCAATACTAAACTAGTTTCTTGCCAAAGGTAGATTCTGAACCTGTCACTAATGTAGCAGAACAAAATCAAATCTTCAGTACCAAAGAAATGATAATAAGAAAAAGTGTGAATTTAGCATAGGATAATTAAAGTAGTTTCTATAGACACTAACAAAAGTGGTTTTAATTCTACATAATTAAACTGTGAAGGCAAATTTAAAAAACAATGTGGAAATATTATTCTTATGGAAGAAAAATTCCTAAAATGTAATACTAAATCAGTAGTGCACTATACAGTACAAAAACCAAACTAAAAGTCCTTTGACTTTTAAACTTACTAGGCTATTTGCACATTTAACCATGATAGGACATTAGAGAGCAGTATTTGAATTACTAAAATTAAGAAGAAAACTATTCTCAATAAGAATGAGTATTTCCTATTTTCTTTCAGGAAACAGAAGAGCTGGAGGTTTGGGTTGGTTTTTTTTATTCTAAGCCAAAAACAAATTGTAAATGCCTCCAAAAAAATTTAATTTGTTAAGTGAAATTATTAAAAGACCACTTCAAAGCTAAATTCTTCACTGATCCCAGCCTAGAAAACTGAAGAGCAGGTTGGTACCAATATAAGTGCATCATTGATGATCTTCTATAAAACCAAATACTATCATTAATGTTAAGGAGTCAAACTCAGATCAACAATTATGAAAAAAATACAAAAGTCTATAAATCACATGCAGTCACAGGACTCAAAGCTTACTTGAATATATGATGAAAAAATTAATTATAATCTAACTTTGAGGACCATTGGGAGAATTATTTAAACTATCAATATCTGCAACTAAAGATGTTATTAAAAGGTGGGCAAGGATCCTGAAATGTTTCTTTTTTTTTTTTTTCCTTTTTGTCTTTTTTTGTGACCGGCAATGGATCGCAACCCTCAGTGTCGCGCCTGCACTGGACCGGGACCGGCAACGGGATCGCAACCCTCGGTGCTGCTCCCGCACCTCGCTCAGCCAGTGAGCGGCCGGTCCGTATGTGGGATCTGAACCCTCGGCGGGAGCGCCGCCACACTTCCAAGCGGCGCACTGTAGCAGTGCGCCACCAGGCCGGCCCCCTGAAATGTTTCTAAAGACAAGTTTTCACTGAAAGAATAAGTAAGTTTTTCAAATATCATTTAATTTCTTTTAACAATTTAATCTAGAATGAAGATGGGAAAAGTAGGAAAATATAATACTGAAGAAAGTACCTTCATCTAGTATGGAGAGAGATACAAGTAACAAGTGCTCACCAAAGACCCCAAAAGTACATTGAAAAAAAATGCATTCTGAATATAGGTCTTTTAAATAAATACACATAAAAGAGGCAAAATAGGATCATATGTAATAGCTTAACAGAAGTATTATTTATAAATCTAAAACTATGTAAAACCCAAGAGAATTTCCTTGACAAAAAGACGCTTCAACTTTATTCCAAACTCAACACTCTCTCTCTTTTTTTTTTTTTACCTTTTTGTCTTTTTTCGTGACCGGTAACGGGATCACAACCCTCGGTGTCGCGCCTGCACCGCGCTCAACCAGTGAGCAGACTGGTCTCTATATGGGATCCGAACCCTTGGTGGGAGCGCCGCCACGTTCCCAAGCACCGCACTCTACCAAGTGCACCACCGGGCCGGCCCAACACTCTCTTTCTATACAAGTCTACTACTGTTATCTGGAAAATGATTTATAAGTGGTGACTTGTACCAGAGAAATCCATAGTACAGTCCAGACACAGAGAGTTGGCTGCATAAAAATGGATATCACAATTCTAATTTCCCTCTTTAGCTGGCTATTAGTGCCAAGTGCTATGCAGAGGGAACTTACAAGTTAGAAGAGATCCAGGACCCAGCTACAATAGATGTCTTTCCTCCTTCACTTGCTTATCACAAATGTACCATGGAAGCTAATTTTGTAGTGCCAAGACTCCCACTTATATTGCGGGAGGGAACTTTTTTCTCTAAGTCATATAAATGACCAAGAGCTCTCTAAACCTAAACTGAGACAATCTTTACAAAGGATCCTACAGACTTCTAAGAGTGTCTGTTACTTAAACATTTCCTTAAGGATTAGCGCTGAACTTTCTCTTGGGTCATCAAATTATTTTCTGCTATAGTTTCAAGGAGAAAAATTACTTACTATGAAGCAGAATCATTGAGCTGATATTCCCTGGATCTGCTGAAGCAAGCCTGCACTCCACCATCTCGCCATAACCGTTTAATCACTCCTGCTAGTTCTGGAGTCATGACTCCTTCTTCAGCACTGCCAGCTAACACAAATAATTGCCGGGCATCGTCCTGAAGAAAGTAGTTAAGAGAGAGAGGCAGATGACTTTCCATTTCTTTAAAACACAAACACACATACAGATACACACACACAATATATATTACAGTTATTCCTCAGTATCTGCAGAGGATTGGTTCCAGGACCTCTCTCATGGATACCAAAACCCACAGATGCTCAAGTCCCATATACAAAATGGCATAGTATTTGCATATAACTTATGCCTATCTTCCTATATAGTTTAAATTGTCTCTAGATTACTTATAATACCTAATAAATGTAAATGCTATGTAAATAGTTACACTGTATTGTTTTATTTGTATTATTTTTTATTGTCATATTGTCAATTTTTATTGTTTTGTTTTTTTCTGAATATTTTCGATCCAAAGTCGGTTGAATCTGAGCATGTGGAACCCATGGATACAGAGGGCTGACTATAAAAAAAGAGGTGTTAGACAGATCTACTCTGGCAGGGCAGTAAGACAGAATTTACAATAACTCTTTCCCCCTTCTCATTCCACTATAATTATAAGTCCAGAACAGAGTTAAGGAATGGTTTTACTCTCCCAACACTCCTCCACACCATACCACTATCCCAGAAAAGATCTCCTCTCACTTGCCACAAATCTCCATTCTGGTTACTTGTAATTTTGACAGGAAAAAACTGGTCTGTGAGACAGGCACATGTAATACATTCCCATTCTGTTAAAGGAAGCCTACAATAAAAATAAAAACGAAAAGACTAGCATGTAAGAGGTAAAGTCGAAATAAATCAAAGGGAGTAAAACGTCAATCAAGTTTAAGGAAATAGTACTAGTTTCTTGCCCTTGAGCCCAGACAGCAGAATAAGATGAAGAGGAGAATAAGGAATTTACGAAGTCTGGAAGTTTAGTGGGAGAATAAATCCCTCATGGAAAAATTCAAACAGTCTCTAGATTTCCCCAAAAGAATAATAATAATGCTCTAAGAGGAGAAAGAAGGCAGCAGGAGGAAAAGAAAGTAACAAAGTGAGACATGACCAAAACTTCTTGAGTGACAGACATGGTTTATAAGTGGTTATAGTTTTGTTTTGTTTTTTTTTTTTCCTTTTTTTTGTCTTTTTTCGTGTCCGGCAACGGATCGCAACCCTCAGTGTCGCGCCCGTACCGGACCGGGACCGGCAACGGGATCGCAACCCTCGGTGCTGCGCCTGCACCTCGCTCAGCCGGTGAGCGGGAACCGGTCTGTATGTGGGATCCGAGCCCTCGTCGGGAGCGCCGCTGCACTCCCAAGCGGCGCACCGCAGCAGTGCGCCACCGGGCCGGCCCCAAGTGGTTATAGTTTTTTTTTGTTTTTTTTTTTTCCTTTTTTTTGTCTTTTTTCGTGTCCGGCAACGGATCGCAACCCTCAGTGTCGCGCCCGTACCGGACCGGGACCGGCAACGGGATCGCAACCCTCGGTGCTGCGCCTGCACCTCGCTCAGCCAGTGAGCGGGAACCGGTCTGTATGTGGGATCCGAGCCCTCGTCGGGAGCGCCGCTGCACTCCCAAGCGGCGCACCGCAGCAGTGCGCCACCGGGCCGGCCCCAAGTGGTTATAGTTTTTAAAACTAAAATATGTGAGAGGTAGAGAGGACAGAAAAGGGCTACATGAATTTTTATTATTTTGCTTTATTCTATCCATCCCTACTTTTCAGTGTAAAAATAAACACAGATCTTATGGGATGATTTTCCCACCCAAATCTAATATTTATCTGCCTCAAGAGATTCCAAATAATGACAAAAATGCAGATACTAAAAAAAAGCATACACTCCCAGTACTGGCCAGCAACCAGAAAAAAAAAAAGAGCATATACTGGGCTGGCTGGTTAGTTCAGCGGGTTGGAGTGTGGTGCTGATAACCCTATGGTCCAGGGTTTGATCCCTGTACCAGCCAGCCACCAAGAAAAAAAAAAGTATATACTGAATAAGAAAAAGTAAATGGGAAAGGGAAGCAATCATTTGTATCT
Source organism: Galeopterus variegatus (assembly GCF_000696425.1). Lineage (NCBI taxonomy): Eukaryota > Metazoa > Chordata > Mammalia > Dermoptera > Cynocephalidae > Galeopterus > Galeopterus variegatus. Next base: position 1,017,353 of record NW_007726127.1, on the reverse strand, counting down.
CAAGTAGTCATCAAGGCAAATAAACTAACAAGCAAAAAGTATTTCAGACAACAGGTACAATCACAACCAAAAACTCCTAAGACTTGTGCATAAAAACTCCACCAGAACTTGTCCCTCCACCCAGGCAAAACAAAACTACCCATAACGCCATGCTCTGGCTCTTCAGCCTTAATGGTTTTGCCTAGTAATATTTCCTCCTTTAAAATGCTTTCCTGGGGACTGGCCTATTGCTCACTTGGGAGAGTGTGGTGCTGACAAGACCAAGGCCGCGGGTTCGGATCCCTATATAGGGATGGCCGGTTGGCTCACTTCGGAGAGCGCGGTGCTGACAACACCAAGTCAAGGGTTAAGATCCTCTTACCAGTTAAAATAAATAAAATAAAAATAAATAAAATGCTTTCCTGTATTCATTCTAATAATACTTTAAACTCAACTCTAAGAAACTTTATCTAAGATCTATATTGCTCTCTTTGAAGATAAAAATTTTAAGCAAAGGAACAATGATTGAGAAAAGTTGAAACAATACACAAATTGACAAACATACTCAACAGTGAACATGTCCTTCTACATATATGGTATAGTGCTTTTATCTAACATTTGAAAACTTTATAGTCCCTTGGTTCTGAAACTATAGTCATGCAGGTATTCAAATAACCTCATTAAGCATTACTTTTTTCTAATTTTAGAAAAAATTTTCATTTAAAATTTAGAAAATTTTTGAAAAACTTTTATTCTAATTTTAGAAACTTTGAAATGGAGGGAGCTACTACTACGTATTTTTGCTGTCCTGATTCTTTTAGGAGGAAACACTTTTCTCTTACCACTTAATCTCTTCCACTGACCTGCTCTTGCTTCCCCACAAAAAACCCTCTCTATAGGTCTATAAAAGGCCCCTCTTTACAATGAACTTCATACCTCTACCCTTAAGCAAATACGAAAAAGTAAACTATCCCACACACAGCTCTATTTTTTTCTATTCACTCTTTAGCCCACCATAAAAAGCTAGAGATGGATAAGAGAGGAGCTATAAATATAAATCCTTACATATGAAAGAAAAAAAAGAGAAATTTAAAACTATTACATAGGGTTGTAAATTAGGATGGGTGGATGTTGGAAAGCTAGATGATTCAAGAGGCCTGAGAGGAATAAATAATGTCAACTACATCTGGTAATACAGGAGCATTAGGACCCAAAGATTAATGACAAGTAATCTGATAAAGAAATGAGAGGGGGAAGGGTGGTCACGAGAAATAAAGACAGAGGAAAGAAGTAAAAAAAGGAAAGGCAAAAGGGAGAAACTAAGAGAAGTAAATAACTGTCATAGAGAAAAAGCCAACAGAGAGAGGGAAGAGAATAAATATAACATTACTAACTAGTTATCAGATATAACAAATACAACAGAGAACTACTTAGGTGATATGGAAGAATGAGAAAAGGGAGCGAGAAAATAAGACCACAGGAGAGAGCTGTTACAAGGAAGAAAAAAGGGAAAAAAAGGAAAGAGAAGCAGGAGGTAAAAGCAGGGATGGAAAGGGGTAAGCACCAGAATAAAGATTTTGTTTATTTTTGCTTGAACTATCAAACTTCCCTGCTTGGAAGCACAGAAAAATAGACCCTAATTTACATGATATGGTACCATTTTACAAAAATATAAAAGTGACACTCACATACTTTCTCTTCCCTTCTTTTCTGCTACTCCTCTCTCCCATCATTTTATAACCCCTAATCCATCCCCTCCTCCCTTATGCCACTTTTAACATACTTCCTAGCCTAATATCATCCAACTATGACCACCCTTTTAATATTTTTCCCTTCAATAATTTCTTACTTATTTACTGAATGTGAATTTTACTTGCTAAGTAGAGACTTTCTTTTAAGAGTTCCTGGGCCAGGCCCGTGGCGCACTCGGGAGAGTGCGGCACTGGGAGTGCAGCGGCGCTCCCGCCGCGGGTTCGGATCCTATATAGGGATGGCCGGTGTGCTCACTGGCTGGGCGCAGTGCGGGCGACACCTGGCCAAGGGTTGCGATCCCCTTACTGGTCACACACACACACACACAAAAAAAGAGTTCCTAAGCTACTTCACAGACATACAAGCTTTGCCTTTCTAAGCATACTCCCCAAATCACCTCCATTAATTTTCCATGGTATCTCATTATGACACTCTAAATACAGCTATTGACTCCCTTAGCTAAGGAAATAATTCTATACTTTCCCAGCCTTCTCTTGGAATTTAGCTGATAATGATATAAAAGATCTTCTGCCTTTATTTTGGTCCTCTCTTCAATGGCATCCAAACATCCTAATTTACAGACTAGACCTTCGGGGTCCACTAAGTATTATTATAATTAATCAACACAACTTTTTAATATCTGACACGTACAAGGCATTAAAGAATTGAATTAGGACACGGTAGTCCAACTATATAGCCTACGGTTCAATGTAGTATAAGGGTACAGTACTCTTAAATACCTGAAGATCACCTGTAATATTTGGACTTGGTGTTCATGCCTTTACAGAGTTTATTCTGGGAGAATGATTTCTGCCTTTAATCCTTACACCTCAGAAAGCAGAGCTACATATCATGGCAACTTTTCTTGATTATTTTAATTTACTTTTATTATTAACTACTATAAAATACAAGTCAACAGTACTAAAAAAGAAAAACGCAATTGAACAGTTATCACAGAAACCTATAGTATATCCAAAGAATCTGATTTCTGGGGCCGGCCTGGGGCTCACTCGGGAGAGTGCGGTGCTGATAACACCAAAGCCACGGGTTTGGATCCCATATAGGGATGGCCGGTTTGCTCACTGGGTGAGCATGGAGTTGACAACACCAAGTCAAGGGTTAAGATCCCCTTACCGGTCGTCTTTAAAAAAAAAAAAAAAAAAAAAAGAATCTGATTTCCTAGACTCTTCTTTTGGTGGTAATCTAATATCTTCTAAAGCAGATTGCAAACACTTCTCAGATGAGCACATAGAACTTTGCTATATCTTATCTTGTTGCTTAAATTCATTTCCCTAAAACATGAAGCAAATTTTGCTTAACTGCATCTACTGAATAAGAGCAAAGAGGAAATGAGAAACACTTACTGCTCTGGCAGCTTCCCCAAAGTCAATCTTTAGCCGTCCCATGGCTCTTATGATTGCAATGATGGACTGTATAGTATTACTGTAGACAACTACTTTATATTGTTTACATTCTTCCTCTGAATAGCCATCCTCATGAATGATTCTTTAAAAAGAAGAAAACACAAGTCAATACCATGAATTTTTTACGCATTAGGAGAAAATCTAATCTTATAAAAGGCCGTGTTCCAACTTACTTCATCTGTTTCACAATAGTGCTTTTACCAGATTCTCCAGCACCTGAAAGAAAAGATCAGATCTTAAATTTTTCTATTATCAAACACAAAAGTATGAAATCAACAGTGTCCCAGTGCCTGCTTGATATCACTTGAGTAAAACAGGCATACCCAAGGAGAGACATCAACATAAACATTTCTAGGAACTCATCCTTTACATAAAACATCATGACATACATGCTGAACACTGGCGAAAATGAAATGATTATTTTCTGGTCTATTCATTTTTATTAATTCCTCTGTGACTGCCCACCCATGGACCTGAGAAAAGTTCCGAGAACAATCCTCTCAGTGATGGGACTAAAGAAGTTCAAAACAGAAGCAGAGGCTGGCAGGTTAGCTCAGCTGGTAGCGTGGTGATGATAACACCAAGGTTCAGCACTTGACCCCTGTACTGGCCAGCTGCCAGAAAAACACCGAAAACCAGCAGAGAAAGCACTGTTCCCACCACTTTTTCTCTGTATACCCCTCATCCCTAACACCACGCTTCCCTCCTTAGCCAGCTGGAATCACCTTAAACTAATGACCACAAGTATCAAATAGGCCTTCTGAACTCCCTGACAATCCACCTGCAAGATCCATTCTCTCACCTTCCAAGATGCCTATTTTACACCACCTCCTCTCTGTCAAAGCTAACAAACTCCTCCCCACTTCTCTCAGCTGATGTTCCTGCCCCTCTTTTTTGGAAAAATTAAAGCAATCAGAAAAAAATTTCTAATTTTCCCATAACCAAATATACTAATCTGCACCTCCACTAATATTCTCTACCTTCATCAAGAGATGAACAGTCTCTGCCAATGTCTTAAGACTAACCCCTCTCCCTGAGCACTAATCCACCTTGTGGCTCCTGCAATTTCCCATGTCACTCAAATAGCATTGATTTTTCTCTTCCCACTGGGTCATTCTCATCAGCATACAAACTTACTATACTATCTTCCATCTTTAAATCAACACACAACTAATCCCTACCTTTCTTTAATCCCACATTTTCCTCTAGCTACCACTCCATTTTCTCTGTCCCCCTTCACAGCAAAACTCCTCTAATGTCATTTATATTCACTGCCTCCAATTCTGTACCTCCATTTCTCTCCTTAACCCATTCCAATCAGGCTTTCATTCCCATCACTCTACTGAAACCACTTCTCAAGGTCTCCAGCAATTCCATCTTGACAAACTCAATGATTAACTCTCACTCAGCCTCTCAAGTAGAATTTGTCCAAGTTGATAACTTCTCCTCCTTGAAATCTGCTTAACTAGGCAGGCTTCTAGTCAGCACATCCTCCAAGTTTGACTCCTACCTCCAGTTTCTGAATTCTAAAAGTTGTATTGCTTCAGAGCTACCTACTTGGTACTTTTCTCTACCTATACTCATTCTCTACATTATCTCATCTAATCTCATGATTTAAACACTTTGTTTATATTAATTCATTTAACCCTCACAATAACCCCGTGAGGTAGATACTATTATCCCCCTCTTACAGATGAGGTAAACAAAGCAGAGAGATGTCAAGTAACTTACCCACAACTACACAGTTATTGAGTGGCAAAGCAGAAATTTGCATTCACACAGTTTCACTCCAAAGTTGGTGTATACTGCCTCTATGCTAATGATTTCCAAATTTAGATCTCCGATCTTGGTTTCTGACCTTGGCTCCAGACTCATGTATCTAAACCATCTACCTGATATATCTCATTAGATTTCTAACATGCATCTCAAACTTAAAAAACTGAGTCACTGATTCCCTACCCCCACGCCAAAACAAACCCTGCTCCTCCCTCAGTCTTATCTCAGTAAATGGCACAGCATTCCTCCAGTTGTTCAGGCCAAAAATGGTAAGTGACATGTGACTAACATGCAGATGAAATAGGGGCACCAGTGCCAATCTATATATTAAATATTAGTAAAGCAAAATATATATTAGTAAAGCTTAATTTTTTTAAATAAAGAAACATAAATGTAGGTTTAATAGTTTGTTCTTGCACATTGGAAACCACAGGCCTAGATCACTGCAAAAGCTTCCTCAACTGTCCCATTGTGCTTCAGACCTTGCCTTTCCTATAGTCAGTTTTCCACTTGGTGGCTGGAATAAACTTTGTAAAATGTAAATCAGATCATGTCATAACTCTGCCCAGAAACTCTCCCATGGCCTCCAATTCTCAAGATAAAACCCACAGGCAATAAGGTCCAATCTGGTCTGGCCCCTGCCTATGTCTTCACCTTCATCTCCTATTACTCTCTACTTTGTTCTCACTGCTCTTGTCAGACCAGCTTTCTTGCTTTTCCTCCAACATAACAAACTGGTTTTCACTGAGCTAGATCCTGACTCATGGTCTCTGCATCTACTGATGCCTCTGCCTGAAATACTTTTTGCAAGCTTTTCTTCTTCACTGAGGTTTCTGCTTTCCTCAAAACAGCCTTCTCTGACTAATCTACCTAAATAACTCCCACCCCATCACACTCTCTCCCCTTACCCTCTGTTGTATTTTTTCATAGTACTTATCACTTCTTCACATGATAGATTTGCTCATTTCCTGTTTTCCCCACTAAAATATAAGTTCCATGAGGGCTTATTCATCCCTGTATTTCCAGGCCTCAAACTGGGCCTGACATAAATTAGTTACCCAAATAAATGTTGTTGAACAAAGGAATGATAATTATTTAATAAGCATGATACTTTACTAAATATTTCTCAACCAAAAATATTAGTTATAACTAATATTAGTTAAAACAAAATTCAGATAATATAAAAATTCTAGACAACAACATTCTTACAGAATCAAAAGGTACATTTATTTATGCTTTATCTCTGTTCATATTACATTTATCTCTGTTCATATATTATCTCAGTAATCAGGGGTAGCACTAAATATTTAATATTCAAGTAGCACACAATGTCTTTCTTACAACACTTTGAGAAAGAAGTGAATTCTCCCATGCATATCTAAAAACATTAATAATTCAATTCCAAGGAAAAGAATACAAATACATACCAGTTATATTTTAAGTTGTTGAAAACAAAGAATTCCCAGATTAGCAAGAGCTACTAAGAAAAGTAGAGAGATTAATGAAGTAATGTGCACCATTCTTTTATGTATTGAAAACAACATTTCTACCATTCATGCCAGATTATTCTGAATGAAATAATCGGTAAATCTATTAATTTCAAAATTGATTTCTACCCATCTCATTAAGTTCTACCCTATGAAGGTGCCGATTTAAAAAAAAAAAAACTATGTTGTTTAGGGCCGGCCTGTGGCTCACTTGGGAGAGTGTGATGCTGATAACAATAAGGCCACGGGTTCGGATTCCTATATAGGGATGGCCGGTTAGCTCACTTGAGAGACCATGGTGCTGACAACACCAAGTCAAGGGTTAAGATCCCCTTACCGATTAAAAAAAAAAAAGGTGCCCTATATCTTTCACATTTTCCCAAGGTTCCCTGACAAAATGTCAGTTTGTCCGTTCCTTAATTATCACACTGTATATTTACTCCCAAGCATTTACTAGGCATCCAGTTCCATCTCTTAAAAGAAGGCACCTCGGACTGCCCATAGGACTAAACACAAGGTTTGTTTCAGGGCATTTTATACAAGTAAGGAAAGAGTGAATCACTTTATACCAAAAGTCTTTGACCCTTCTGCTTCTAAATCACCATGAAAGTGCCAATATTTTACTAATCTTCCAAGTATGAAATCTAAGAGTTATCTGGAACCTACTCACTCCTCTTCTCTCCTTACCAAGCTGTAACAAAATCTTCTCTCTTCTTATGCATTTCTCAAATTAATCCTTTCTACTCCTCACATGTCTGAGCCTGACGGTGTGCCTATTGTATGCTACTACTGTAATTTTCTCAAATTTCCAGCTCAAAGCCCCTCTCCCATCTCATCATTCCAAATGGCACTATTTTAAAATGCATCAGTTTAACTAATAATTCTCCAAATTACTCAAACACTTTCTATAACCCTTTCTTACATGGTCTATCTGGTCTCTTCATTTTTGCCTCAATCCTGTGTTCCACTGCTCCAGTAGTAAGCTCCTTCTTTGACAACATATCACTCTTAGATCTTCCCCAAGCTGTTTTCCATGCCCCCCCCAAACCCTCACTACATATGTGTTATTTGAAATTTTCTGATTGTATATACGTTTTTTAACCTATCTTTCTTCAAAAATTTATTACAAGTTTAAGGGGAGATTCATTTGCCCATCTTCAATCTACCAGGAAGTAATAGTCAGGATACAAAGAATGAGATAAATGAAAAGGATATTGCAGAGACCTAATATATGGCTTGAGAGTGAGGAACTGAAGATGACTCTGTAGGCAGAAGGGATGGAACTGAGCAAAGGGCAGGATATACAGGGCAGAAAAAGTCAGAAAAGTCACAGAAACAGGAAGAAATGAGATCAGTTCAACTTAGAAGCTTTATCCTTAAAAGGATATCTATCTAAAGGATATCCTATATAAATAGGAAGAAAGAATGAAAGGTTAAGTTACAGAGATTTTGGAGAGAAAAAGGAGGGAGGAAGCTAATGTTAGATGGTCTCATTCCCAATAAGAAGCAAGGCAATCTGCTGAGAATGAAGGGGTAGAATTTAGAAAATCATCTTATAAACATAAGATACATAATCATAATATTTAGATACCTAATCACCAACACTGTTAGATGAAAAACAATTAACGGTACATACTCTACTGTATAATCATTGTATTTACCCAATATGTTCTTAATTTTATTTTTAAGCTCCTTGAGAGCAGGCACCATACCATATGCCCCTTCCACATTACATATACTACACTATAGGTAAGAAAAATGAGATGGTGCTGAGATCTTTGTAAGATATTTTTTAAACAAGGCCAGTGAATGGAATTGCTCACATAAACAAACCATTATCATATATGAGCAAACTCATTCAGCTCACATACAGGCTGATTTTAAAAACTAACCCTGTGAGATGGCTGATACTCAAAAACACTATCACCTGATGTCTTCTCTTTTTCTCTTTCATTTGACTAAAGCCAGTCCAAAGAGGTACGTAAATATACTACATTCTTTTCTACTTCTGTGCCTCAGGCACAATGAACTTCAGCATCTGTAAAACAGGAGTCAAATCTATGTTTCAAATCTAAGTGTTTAATAAATGTTAGCCAGCTATTACTTGTGAATGCTGTTTTCACTGTTCAGAATATCACCAAGTGATGTTAAGGCACCAAAGAGTTTAATTTAAAAAATCTTTGGATACTGATGTTGGTTCAAAATCCCAGTAGAAATGGGATAACTATTTAGCAGCTGTTTCACAATAATAAAACCCCCGATGGAATCTGGATTCACACACTAACAGCTGCATAATCTAAAAGTTTACAGAAAACTACGTCAAAGCATTAGTCATTTTCTCCACCCCACCCTGAGGAACAAAAACACTCTCTTCATTAAATATATTTTCAGCCCTAAATACTCCTGCCTACTACATCCTCTCCTACACTCCTAACTCATCTATTCCTCTATAGCTTTTCCTTGAAGTTTCCTCACAGGTCTTTGCACCACTACTCACCTGTGGCAGTGGTTATTTCAGTGGCACCTAAAACACCTCTTTCCCTTTTAAATACTTGTTTCTATAGAGAAGTCTTGAAACTTCTAATAATTCAGGATTATAACTAGCACTGGAGTGCTGGACAGCTAAGTCGCAGAATATAAGTATTTTTGGATAACCCTCTAGCCAGTGCTGGACCAAGATTCTTTCCTCTACAGGCCCCCATTATCAGACATATGGGAACATGTCTCTGGAATAGGCATAGGCAGGCATAGGCAGCCCCTCCTGGACAGAAGGATGAAAACTTGATCAGCAAATATGTTGGACTTTTTCCTACCTTATTCTCACCTTTCATTTACAACACAGGCAGTTAAAAAGATGGGTTTTTTTAGCTAATGACACCATGTAGTAATGAATTCTAATGAGTAAATTTTAGTCCTAGCTCTGCCATGACTAACAGTGTGACCTTGAGCAAGTCACCTAACTTCACAATGCCTGTCTCCCTACATATAAAATGTGAAGGGTTTTGGCCTAGATGTGCTTGCTCTATGTTTGCATCCTAATATTTTATGACTACAATTACTATAACATTAAAAGCAAATAAATCTATTCTGACACACAGTGGCCTGAAATCAAACCAAGGATCCACATCTTATCAACTCAACAACTCACAATGCTAACATAATACAGTTATTAGCATGTTCTCCAATCACGCATTCCTGCTCAGGAAGGGACAAAGAGTGAAAAGAATTGAACAGTGCAGCAACAATAAGAAAGAGTCTTCTGGCCACTCTCCTTTATTAATGCTTGAGGGTACTTTATAATTACATGGTATCAAACCAGCAGAGCATTCAAGTTAGATTGCTATTTTTTTCCTCCTTTGTGGCTGGCCTGTTAAGGGGATCCCAACCCTTGACTTTGGTGTTGTCAACACCACACTCTAACCAACTTACCTAACCGGCCAGCCCCAAGATTGCTATTCTAAAAGAGAGAAGAGAAGAGAAGGGAAGGGAGGGGAGGGCAGGGGAGAGAAGAGAAGAGAAATGTGAATACCTACAACTAAAGATCACAGGAGCACAGTCCATGCTATTTCCAACAGGAAAACCTATTGCTCCATTGATTCTTTTTAATTAACAGGTTTAAGTAGTTAACACTAAAAATTCAGATTAAGGGGCCGGCCCAGTGGCACACTCGATAGAGTGCGGCGCTTAGGAGCGCGGCGGCGCTCCCGCTGAGGGTTCGGATCCCATATACAGACTGGTCCGCTCGCTGGTTGAGCGTGGTGCGGGCGCGACACCGAGGGTTGCGATCCCGTTGCCAGTCGCGGTACGGGCGCGACACTGAGGGTTGCGATCCCGTTACCAGTCATGAAAAAAGACAAAAAGGAAAAAAAATTCAGATTAAGGTTAAAAATGACATCTCATTCAAAATGCTTTTCCAGGTACTAAATACAAAAACCAGTTACTTCTTAATTCAATAAAAAGAAAAGGCTAGAAGAATTACAAATAATAAAGGTGTCACAAAGCAAATAAAAATTGTTATTCATCCATTTTTTCCAACGAATATGTCTCCTATATGCCCAGACTACTGGACATTGAGACTTCAAATACAAATAAATTTAGAAATTTATGGTCTAGTGGGAGAAATTAGAGATCTATTTTTACTGTGAATTAGCAAGTTTCTTTAGTCTAAAATATCAGAATAATTTTTCACCCAGCCCACTATTCCCTCTAAACATGCCAAGCCTCTGCATATATAAACATCCTCGAAACCATTATTCAATTCAAGCCCCTGTTGAAGGCTTCCCCACTCCTCCTGAACAGTTATCACTCCCACCCTGATGGCTGGCATAGACTATCCCTTTTCAGCATCAGTCCCAGAAGTTCCTTTCCAAAATTAACTTCCAAACTGTCCTTCCCAGCCACCTCACTCATTTTATTTCTAGCCAATTCTGGCTAATCTAAAAAAAATTATTTGACTATCTTCCCAGTGCCTAATTTCCTTGGTTCTCGTGAGCTGCTGGTTGGTGTTCTTGATTTCCGGTTAAAATAGTAACAAAACCTTTTTTGCCATGACCTGAAAACCGTTCCATGCCTGTTTACTTCCCCCTCAAGAGCACCCTGATCAGGCTCAACCTGGCCCTATAGGCTAGTGTCAAACATCATAACAGGGCAAGCGCGCGGCAGTCCTGGTGGTACCATGTCCTTCTGCAGCTTCTTTGGGGGCAAGGTTTACCAGAAGCACTTTGATCCAGGTGTCTATGTCTGCACCAAGTGTGGCTATGAGCTGTTCTCCAGCAGTTCAAAGTATGCACACTCATCCCCATGGCCAGCATTCATCAAGACCATCCATGACAGTGTGGCCAAGCATCTGGAGCATAATCAACCTAATGCCGTAAAGGTGTCCTGTGGCAGGTGTGACAAGAGTTCCTATACTTGGACCCAAGTGGGGGCAGTCACAATTCTGAATATTTAGCAACTAGCTGAAGTTCATCCCTAGAGGCAAAGAAACTTCTGCCTCCCAGGTGCACTAGGTAGGCAGCCCACACCCACCCCAGAAAGACACAGCATGGTGGCCACATTCTGCCCATTCTACCTTGGAACTGGAACCTTGGACAGGGTTCAGACACAGAGGTGAGGCAGAGGTGGCTGAGGCACTGGGAAGTCTCCCAAGGCCTCTATCCTGAATGGGATCTTTTTGGAAAAAGTTTATTTGCCGATAGTCCATCCCCTTCTGCCAGGACAGGCCTAGGGGGCAGGGGCAAAGCTGTCAGCTACCTAGCCGCCCACTCACAGGTGCAGTCTCTAGAGGGAGGGCTATGGGCTTAGCTCATCTTTGAATGATGTTGCATCCCCACCTTCTCTTCTCCCTAGTCCGCTGTCCCCTGCCTGTCTGTCTGGACTCACCCCTGTGGGTTCCAGTTCCAAGATGGGCTGTGGTCCTCACCAAAGCCTGTGCCTATCTCCCCCAAGCTGTGCAAGGAAACAGAACATAAATGGAGGCGGCCCTGGCCAGCTGCTCCAGCCCTGGTCACTGCATGATCCACTCTGGTTAAACCTTTCCAGCCAGGCCAGCCAGAGTGGTTATGGTCCGTGACCCACTTGGGGAGCAGGCTGAAAGGACAGACCCTTGGTCTCTCATCTGTGAGAACAGAAACCCTGACCCAGTTCCACAATCTGCACAGATGCAGTTTGCCTCACTCTTAGGAAAGTGGCTGTTGCTCCATTACCTTGACAAGCACAGGCCTGGGCCCTGGAGTTTACACCCTACAATTCATACCTTCAGAGGTGTCTCTTCCCAAGATAAGGCGACCATGCCTTACTGTACATGCTCAGAAGCTCTTGCCATAATGGGAGGGTGGGTGATACTGACGCCTCCCACCCCCCATCATGAATCCTTTCTGGAGTAATCAGGTGGAAATCAATAAACAAATGAACACCACCCCCCCCCCCAAAAAAAAACCATCATAACACTAGTACTTGTTTAATTATTATAATTATTTGGGTTTGTGCCTCTTTAGGACTCCACTAGTCCTAGGCTCAAAAGCTCAATCCTTGAAAGCACAAAATAGTGCCTTCTTTTTGTGCCCCTCCCTCAATGTAGAGCACAATCTAGGACAGAGTAGGCACTTAATAACTTTATTATCTGTGGGATAAATGGCTTGAGTTTCTATGATATTCAGTGGTTGCCTAATCACATTTTGTAAATGCCAGCTACAATGGATGGAATTTTCAATGTGGGCAGTTAACAAAAACAGAAGATTTCCATTCCTCTGCTATCTTTATTCAACCCACACCCACTCCTGGCTAGGCTTTCAACTCCCACCCCATGACTATACTGACAATAAATTTGAAGTCACTCACTAGCCTCACTCTTCTCTAACCTTACTCTCAAACCCTGTCCCAGCTCCCTTGCACCCAGCATTCCATTCCAGTAAAATAAACTGCTATGAATCTGTCCTGTCCACCCTATAACCCTAACACCTAGAAGAGTGCCTGAGACATAGTCAGCACTCTAAATATTTGTTCGGGCCGGCCCGTGGCTTACTCGGGAGAGTGTGGTGCTGATAACACCAAGGTCCCGGGTTCGGATCCCGTATAGGGATGGCCGGTTGGCTCGCTGGCTGAGCGTGGTGCTGACAACACCAAGTCAAGGGTTAAGATCCCCTTACCGGTCATCTTTTTTTTAAAAAAAAAAAATTTTTTTTTAAAAAAAGGGCCGGCCTGTGGCTCACTCGGGAGAGTGCGGTGCTGATAACACCAAGGCCACGGGTTCGGATCCCATATAGGGATGGCTGGTTTGCTCACTGGGTGAGCGTGGTGCTGACAACACCAAGTCAAGGGTAAAGATCCCCTTACCGGTCATCTTTTAAAAAAAAATAATAATAATAATAAATAAATAAATAAATAAATATTTGTTCAATGGGTGAATGAATCCCTTAAGGGTAAAAGAAGGCAGTGAGTTGTCACTGGGGCAGAAATAATGGATCTCTTGTCTGAAAAAGATTTTTCTAGAAAGCAATCACATACCAATCATCAAGAAGGCTTAAAGGGTATATAAGAAAACTTTGATAAAACTTAAGTGATATATTAGACAGAATTTCAGAACATCTGCCTGCCCATAATCCCTTCTAGAAAAATCCCTACTTCCTCTCCTTAGTGGTCAATGGTCACATGATCTGGGCTACATCAGTAGTAAATACCTGAGACAGAAGTCACCCAGCCATAGGCAGTCGGGGGCCTATACCCTGGGCTAGCTAGCTCCAAAAAATTAGCGGACCAATCAGATTATCTGAGGACTCTGCATGAACTAAAAAGTCACATCATGTGAAAGAAAACCTACGCTAACATCATAGGGCTTCATGCACACGAAGGTCATATAGGAAAGGATTCAGAGGAATGCTGGTCTGGAGAGAAGAAAAGAGACAAACGGACAGAAAGACTTAAAATGCCATGAGAGAGAGAAAAAGGAGAATAGATGGGACAAGGGAGATAAGGAAGATGAGAGAAGGGGAGAAGGGGAGAGGGGGAGAGGGGGAGAGGGAGAGAGGGAGAGAGGAAGAGAAGGAGAGAGGGAGGGAGAGAGAGAACAAGTAAAAATAAGATAGCAAAAAAGAGACAGGAAAAGCAAAGACAAAACAGCCTGGCCAGTCTCAGAACTGCCTCAATTCCTGCAGGCTGATTCTTCAGTTCTTCCTGTATTCCCACAAAAACCTCTCTATATTCTAACAAATCCCCCCTCCCAACTTTCTGAGCTAGTTTGAATGAGTTTTCTGTCCTTTGCAACCAAAAAAAAAAGAGAAAGAAAAAAAAGAATTACATTTTTTCTTACTTATCTTTTAAAATTTCAGGATGTTTCAATTAAATATTGAATACATAAAAGGGAATATTCATAACATATATATAACAAAATAAACATCTGCGTACCTGTCGCCCAGCATAAAAAATTAAACATTACCATTTACCTTTGAAACCACCTATGTATCCCTCCCAATATCAATTACTGTTTCATTAAGTATTTCTACAGGGTAAGTATACAATGAAGGAGGGGGAGATATAAAAAAAGCCCTAACAACCAAAATATATCCATACTTACACGGTAGTATATGGTTTGTTCAGAGTTTCACATCTTTCACCAGTTACATGGATATGATCCTATCATTTTACATGCCTTATAAAGCACAAAGAGAAAGCTAATTAGCCATTTTACATTCATAAATCACCTAAGGAAAATGTTGGTTTGATTTAAAAAATTAAAAAAAAAAAAAAAAAAAAAAAAGCCCACTCATCTCAGCAGCTCTCTTCAAAATGTTATCACTTGGGAATATGAATAACATGACTTAAGTGTTGCTAAAGATCATGTAGTTCTCTTTGGGCAACTGACCAATGAAAGGGGAGAAGTGGGATTCCTTCCTCCCCTTTGTGGAATATAAGAATGCATAAGGGAGCAGTCAATTGTGAATGAGGGGGTTTATCCTCTGGCTGTCTCAATGTTCTAATTTTGGCCTCTGGTGAGTAATTTTCCTTTTACTTCTCTGAAAACAGGGCAACAAAAAATCACTTTTGTGCTAACGCTAAATTATATGGTATTTACATATGACATGACTGAAAACTATTATTTAGAGTAAAAGGGAACAGAAATGCCATGAACAACTATAATGCACAAATAATACAAGATCTCATTTTAATCCATACAAATAATTCTTCCTTACAGTGGAGATGTCCTCCAAAGTTCATTGTAATGCTAAATTCATTCATCAAAACCCATATATCCCAGAATTTTACACTTAAAAATGAAAAAAAATCACATCTCTACCTAGGACCCTCAAACACTGATGGCAGCGTAGAACATTTTCTACATACCTATTTAATCAAATGTAAATTAATAACAACACTTTGAAAATTCACCAATAGCAAAACATTATAAACTGAGTTGCCAGATGACAAAGGTGCCTTCAATTTCAATTTCCTTCATACACAAATGCTCACCAACGCTTTTTTCTTTTTCTTTTTCTTTTTTTGACCGGTAAGGGGATCGCAACCCTCGGCAAGGTGTGGTCTGCACCACGCTCAGCCAATGAGTGTACAGGCCACCCTTATATAGGATCCTAATCTGTGGCCTCGGTGCTATACCAGCACTGCACTCTCCCGAGTGAGCTATGAGGCCGGCTCTCACCAATGCTATTAAGCCGAAACCCAAGAGTCTGGGTTTAACATAACTATCTACTTCTACTTAACCTTTTGTTGCAGCATGAATTACTGGTGGGATGGCAAAAAAGGCAGGTAATAAGAGGGAGAACAAAAATCTCCTCCAGGGCCAGCCCCTGGCGCACTCGGGAGAGTGCGACGACGCTGGGAGCACATCGGCGCTCCTGCCGCGGGTTCCGATCCTATATAGGGATGGCCAGTGCACTCACTGGCTGAGCGTGGTACAGGCGACACCAAGCCAAGGGTTGCGATCCCCGTACAGGTCACAAAAAAAAAAAAAAACTCCTCCAAATGAAAAACGCAGTTTAAAATACAATATAAATCAATGTATGAAAAATGTGGCTTAAAATACAGCTACTAAAAAATTCAAATAAACTCTCCAAATCCCCTGCATACCTTTCCACATTCATCTCCTACACTCCTCCTACACCAACCCTTCATCCAGTCAGATCTAATTATTTGTTCACTCATGTTCTAAGCCTTTGTGCATACTATTCTTTCTGTCTAGATATGTTTCTCTCCAGTCTCCACCTTAAGAGTTCCTATTTATCTCTCAAGGCCCATCTCAAACGTCACCTCCTTTGGGAGGACTTCCCTGATATAAATGTCTCTCTCTTCCTCTTCCTCCTTTCAAAATTGGTAATCACATTGCACGTATATTGTCATTGTTTACTTGTATATGTCCCTCACTTGAACTGTTTAAGAGTTTTGTCTATTTCTCATTTATATCTCCAGGCTATAAAAGTACCCGTGCACATATAAGACAATCAGATGTACATAATCATAAATAATAAATGCACCTCCCATTGGACAGTAGAATAATGAAAAACAAAAAGTTCAATAAAAAGTAACCTTTACTAAATGGAAAGGAAAATCCTGGATTAAATCCTGGAGCAGGAAAAGAATATAGTGGAAGAACTGCTGGAATCTACATAAAGTATGGAGTTTAGTTTAACATTATGGCACCAGTTCTATTCTCTTGGTGTTGACAAATGTACCACAGCTACGTAACATGTCAACATTAAGGGAAAATGGACGAAGGGTATATAGGAACTCTCTGTACTATCTTTATAATTTTTCTGTAAATCTAAAATTATTCCAAAATACAAAGATTATTTTAAAAAATTTAAGTAGTCTTTAAAACATCTAAAGAACTACAAATATTACTGTGCACAGGAATGTGGATTTTAGTGACAACCATAATAACAAAAAGAGAAGAATAAGAGGTATACTTCTAAGAAGTAAATGAAGGAAAGAAGTAAATTAAATAATTTTAATACCATGGAATAACCAAAATATGTGAGGATTTTTTAATGCTGCAAAATGGTGAAAAAGATTTACGTCATTAAGCTGAAGTAGTTCAATTTTTATTTTCAGAAATACATAAATAACTCAACATTGAAATAATTTCCATAAAAAGTTTAAGACTGAAGTATCATACCACATACATGAGAACTATATTATCTATGCAAATCATGGTAGTAATTATATTATTACATCAAACAGAGCCCTGTTTTGAAGTTAATAATTCTCAAGTTCTAACTTCAAGAAGTAGAGGGGAAATGTTCCATTAAAGGTATGTCACTTTAAAAGAATCCCTCTATAATTTACAGTAGTTTGTAAAATATAATTTTCAAAGCCCTTGACAAAATCCACTTTCACATTAGTTCTTTAAGAGCAGTGAATAAAGGAGTTTTGCTCCTTCTCAAATGATTTTAAAGTATTTTTAACCTAATGATTTTAAAATCATATTAGTGAGTTTCAAAGTCATATCAAAATATAAAACACTGTCAATTTAATAACCAAATATAAAAACTAGGAATATCAATACATGACTAAAACAGAAATCCAAATCCAGTGTAACATTTCAATAATTAGTTCTTAGAATTTAAAGGAATACTATTTCAATTTTAAAATCCAACTTGAAAAGATAAAGAGAATTTTTAGTATTTGACCCAGTGTAAATAGGCTGCACAATCAATCATCACAGGAAGATAATTACAAAATGAAAGAATCAAGCTACCTTGCTAATTTTAAATAAGTCTGATTTAAATGGTCCTTATTTGACCAGTGTAATAAATGTTAATAGCAGGCCAGATGAATAAAAGCAGGTGATGTGAGCACAATTTAAATATATAAATAGAGTGTATGTTTTGATCATGGCAAGACATGCCATTTTTTTAGCTAGAGAAAATTCAGAATACTATATGAGCAGCTAGAATAAACTTCAGAATATTATCTACTTTTAAGTTAAGCAACAAGAATTTTTTGAGATGTAAAATTCATCACTCAAAAAATGAAAAGCCAGGCCGGCCTGTGGCTCACTCGGTAGAGTGCGGTGCTGATAACACCAAGGCCACGGGTTCGGATCCTATATAGGGATGGCCGGTTTGCTCACTGGCTGAGCATGGTGCTGACAACACCAAGCCAAGGGTTGAGATCCCCTTACCGGTCAGTCATCCTTATATAGGAAAAAAAAAAAAAAAAAAAAAAAAAAAGAAAAGCCTTTTTATATGAGTATTAAAAACATTTATCCATTTGAAAATATGACATGGTGACAAAAAGAGGCCCACAGGAGCAAAATAGTAATGGATCAATAAACACAATAACATCTCAGCTTATCCTTAACAATCTTTCTTAAACCTTTAAGTATCTTCCAAGTCTAATTTGGAACAAAGGAAGTTGAGAGCTAAAGACCAGCTCTCCTGAAATTTGTTTCTAAGATTACTAGGCCATTATTCAGGTACAAGTCAAACAAATTTGGTCTTCTGGGTATACTTCTTTGCTTAGTTCACATCAGATGTATTAATTTCTGTTATAACTTAACAGAAAGTCATGAAAAATAGAATATTTCATTTACATAGAGCACTGTATCAGAATTAGAGCACTGTATCAGAATTAGAACAGTGATCCCAACACAATGTTATTCAATTCAAGCAGCTTGAATTACGGAAATGATACAGCTGATTACTAAACAAGTAATAGGATCACCTGGATAGATAAAGACTTAAAGATAGCTTTACCTTGCTAAACACTGAAAAAGAACTATACCAAAATGATGACAATTAAAATCGGAGGGAAAATCAAATACTAGAACAATTTCTTTTTCTTTCTTTCTTTCTTTCTTTTTTTTTTTTTGAACATTTTACATTATGAATTTATGTCTTTCAGGCCTTTAACTTCAGTTTTTAACTGTCTTCCTAAGCAGCTTTATGAATGCTAAACTAATTTCAATCAAACTAATCAAACTCAAGAAGAGGAGAAACAACAACACAAAAATAGGCCTCTCTTCATAACTTACTAAAATATTCCATCTGACTAATAATATTAACTTCACAGACAAGGGACCTATGGGGTCCAATTTAAACCCCTCACTGGTGCAGAAAAAGGAACATGAAGCTCAGCGATTAGGACTAATCTCCCAACTTGCAGTCTCTTTGCTCTTTGTCTTCTATTATTACACAGTATCTCCTATTTCTGAATTGAGCTATCAGTTCAAAGAGATGTATTTAATTATCGCCAGTCCACTATATTCTGCTGGCTAGAAAACAAATTTTAAAACAAACTTCAGTCTGAACAAATTTAGTGCCCACTGTTCTAGACATTTTTTATTATGAGACTCACAACGTTTTTATTTTTTGGTCTTTATTGCTAATATTCTAGCTCCTGAGTACTTAAAGCCTTTTACCTCCCCACTTCCCCCAACAAGCCCCCACTTTCCAATAAAATTAAACTAAGTAAACAAAAGGTGAAGACAGCATGGATAGCTTCAATCTATGAGCAATCTACTTTGCCAAATGTTTTTAGCTACTCTCTAATAAAAAGCTATGAGCAAGCTTGTTAATAAGAAGGAAATTATCTGTTTACCTCTTTCCTTAGCTTTGGACAATGTTCAGGTTCTCATAAAAGTAGAAGAGGGGAAATCAGCAAGGAAAAAGCAGGAGTGATGATGAAGCATATACCCTGAACTGACTGTCCGAGTAAGCATTTTTTTAAAAAAAGATTCCTAATTAAAATTGAAGGTAATTAAATTCAGGTGACATGAACTATTCTGAGTTGGATGCATTGATAACAAGAGTTTAAAATCCTGCACCCTGGGCCGGCCCCGTGGCTCACTTGGGAGAGTACAACACTGGTAGCACCGAGGCCATGGGTTCGGATCCTATATAGGGATGGCCAGTGCACTCACTGGCTGAGTGTGGTGCAGACAACACTATGCCGAGGGTTGCAATCCCCTTACCGGTCAAAAAAAAAAATTCCTGCACCCTACTGCAATTTAATTTTAAACTTGAATTTAATTATATCTCCCATCTATACAAAATGACAATAGTATTGAGAATAAGCAGGCATGTTCTCATGAATTCATGAGAAACTAAAGCAGTAATATGTTTAGCTCCTCAATATTTCCAACTCATCCAATTTTGTTCAACTTATATTTAATGAATGTCTGCTAGGTGGTGGGTACTGTCATGTATTTATTAATCATTAACTCTCTGGTCATGCCCTTTAATAGAGAATTTGGACCACCCCAGTCCTTGAAAGGATCAGCCCTATAAAATTCATGATACCCGGAAGAAGATATAACAACTATACTTTCATGAAGTTGTTACAACAAGCAAACGGAAAGGACATTCTTGGGGGGGAGGGGAGAGAGGGAGGAGGGAGGGAGGTGTCGGTGATGGGCCATAATAATCATATACAGTGTATATTGACAAAATAAAAATTTAACAAAAAAAAATAATAAAATAAATAAATAAATAAATTCTGTATCAGATGCTTTATTAATGCCCTCTCCCATATAATTCTGTATTATTTCCTAAACAATGTTTATAACTTTGCCAAGAGCAGCTATGTTATTTTATCTGGAACAACTTGTTCAAATAAATGCTTGATATTGCTTAAAAAAAAAAAAAAAAATTCATGATACCCCATCAACCTATAACCCCCACTACAGATGAACAGATTGTGATGGGCACCTGACAAGACTGGAATCTTACACTCTTTCCCAGGAACCTGGAATAGGGATCCTGGGAGCCTGAGCCAGATGACATGAAACTTTTGAACTACTAGTCAGGCACTGTGTAAGCCACATAAGTTGTCAGAGTAAACCAGAGTTGAAGATTGGGGGTGAGGGAGGGACTGCAAAAAAGTCATAAGTGAGCAGAGAAAGCTGATCTGAAGAGGTGACTACCATCAAAGCAGAGCAAGTAGCCATTCTGCTCTAGGAAAAATGGGGGGAAGGGAAAGCAAGTGTATCACAATCCATGTACATGTGACCTGTGTATATTTCATTTCTTATCTATACTTGGATGTCTAAGGCCTATGAAGGTGCCTACTGTGTCTTTTCAATAAACTTCTCTTTTACTTGTACTGGTATAAGTGGTATTCCTGTTCCTTCCAGGCAAAACACCTTAGCATTGTATAGGGTCCTGCAATAGATATTAAAATAAGAAATTCTTAGTCCTCCCACCTAAAGAACCACATAGTTAGAAGCAGCTAAATGTATAAATAACAATACTATAAGGCAGATAAGTGGCATAAAAAGTACTATGAAGTTTCAAAAGGAGAGGAACAAATCATATCAATTCAGAATATCAAAAAGATTTAATGGAAGAAAGGAAACTAAAGAGTCATCATAACTGACACCAGTGTGAGATATTTTAAAAATGTATTTACTAAGAAAACTAAACTATTGGAATTCTAGTAAGTCTTTTTTTAAAAAATTTTGCTGGCCCATGAAATCCACAAATCTGAAATCTGGTAATGAGTAAGTCACAGGGCTTGGCAAATGACTAGTTATAAGAGATGAGAGCAAGAGAAGAGTTAAAAACAAATGCAGTTTTCAGCCTGGATGATGTTGAGAATGCTGGTGCCAGAACAGAAAAGTTCACAAGAGGTGGATTTGGGGGATAGAAGTGAAGAGGGAAGGCAAGTTCTGTATTGGATATATTAACTTAGGCTAAGTGGCAGCAAGTAGTAGTTCATTAACTCACTGAGGGAAGAAGAGAAAGCGGAGCCTTCACCAGTACAGAAAACAGATTTCTCAAAAATCCCAAGTAAAAAACTGTTCTCTAAAAGACAAAAAAAAAAAAAAGACTCATCTGGATTCTTACAACGTCTAGGTTTTTTCTTTTGCAATCTGAACACTCCATTTTTGCGTGGCTACTGATTTTCCTGCAACTGTCTCTTTATATTGCGTTTTCCTGGTCACAGATGAGGGACTTTAGACTGGAGGGTAGGTAGTATTGTGGAAGAAACCAATGGAAAAAAAAAAAAAGGCTCCCCTCCCCAGAGAAATGCACACAACCACAAATTTTGCTAACAATTTACAAAGTTCATGGATCCTCTGAAGCCCTTAGGGCTATATGCACCCAGATTAAAAACAAACAACAACAAAAAAAACATGCTGTGGAAGAAACCAGGGAGAGAAGAGAGAGAGGGTAGGAAAAAAGGAAATACCTGTAGAAACCAACCAATTCTGTTTTCCTTCCCAAGAAACTAGAGGATGAAGCAGCTGAGCACCATGGGCAAAGAACACAGTAAACAGCATAGGGCTTCATATTCCACTAATCTTGTCCAAAAAAGTTCTGTCCAGTAGGAACAATTTTGATCACAAGCAACTGTTCAAAACCTAAAATATTTTTTTGTAATGGTGCAAATAAGTTTAATAGGCTAAAAATTACTTTTTAAAGAAACACAGAGGCTGGCCTGGTGGCGCACTGCTACAGTGCACTGCTTGGGAGCGCGGCGGCACTCCCGCCGAGGGTTCGGATCCCACATGCAGACCGGCCGCTCACTGGCTGAGCGAGGTGCGGGAGCAACACCGAGGGTTGCGATCCCGTTGCCAGTCCCGGTCCGGTGCGGGCACGACACTGAGGGTTGCGATCCGTTGCCGGTCACGAAAAAAGACAAAAAGGAAAAAAAAAAAAAAAAAGAAACACAGTTGCAGTACTGATTAGAACGTTACATGCCCTTTCAAATCTAATAAGTACTAAGCACCCTGCTCTATGGTCATTACTGTACTACGGGAATAGCATACTCAGGGAAGATTCCTGAAAAGTACCATATTCTCAGACTGCAAAAGTAATGAATGTAATTAAATACATAATACAAAGTATAAGTGCTTATTTAAAAATAAAAAACCTTTTTTCTGCAATGCAATTTCTGTTTTTTATACCAATTTCTTTTTTCCCCTTCAGACACAAGATGCATCCTCACAAGAAATTTAGCTGTCTATGAACCTTATCCCATATAAATGGCAAATATTATAAAAAATATCCTATAGGAGGATATAATGTAATAGGATAATTATCAAAGGACAATCTTATTTTCAATAATAAGCAGATTCAGTCAGTAATATGCAGAACTTTACGAATAATCAATTGTATAATACAGGGTTTAAGTAAATTACATGATTCCAATTCTTTGCATGTGAGTTAATTTTTGCCACAACACATCAGCAAAAATCCTAAAGAACAAAGCATTAATCTTATTTTGTATAATAATGTTTTCTCAGGACATACTAAAGGGAAATATCAAGAAATGGAAATTTGGAGATAGCACAGGAGTAGATCATTCAATAACGTACAAAACTAAATGATAACATTTAATTCCTTTCACCACAAAAGAATATTTGTAAAATACTTTGAAGATCTCTGAAAAGAGAATATTAATATGAAAAAAAAAAAAGAAAAATAAGCAAGTATCTGTCTGAAACATCCCTGAAAAAAAAAAGTAGCTAAAATAATAAGCCTCACAAACATCATTATAGACAGGAGTTATCAATTATTGGATATTTACTATTTGCTACGCACTAATACTAAGCATTTTACACACATCCCATTTCATATTATAAAAAAGGCACCATCATCCCTACTTTACATATGTGAAAATTATGATTCATATGGTTAAGTTACTTGCTCTGGGTCTCACAGATAGTAAATAAGAGTTGAGAACTGAATTCAGTTTTTTGCTCTTTTTTTTATTTATGGCAGCTGCGGGTATGGGTATTTGAACCCTTGACCCTGGGTGTTATAATACCATGCTCTAACCAGCTGAGCTAACCGGCTAGCTCCTGTGAATTCAGTTTTGTGTGAATCCAAAAGCAGTGCTCTTGTCCATTATACCAGTGCTTCCCAGCTTTTTGTCACATCATGGCATACACTGAAAATGATAATATTTGTAGGGCTCATTGGGATAAGCTGGAGGGGTTGGTGAAAAAAAATTTTCTTTATATTATGAAATTATGACATAAAAAAGTACAAAGTTATTACAGATTATATTAAATACTGAATTGGCATAAACCTTCCAAATAAATTTTTTTCTAATTACCAATTTCAGGAAGTTTACAGAGAAATCATACCAAAAATTTCAAATATTATTTCAGCTGTTATAAAAATTTTTTTATTGAAACAATTGACTATACATATTTGTGGAGTACAGAATTGACTATCAGTATTTGTGCACAATATGTGGTGATCAAATCATAGTCGGGATATTTGTCATTACAAAATGTACTCATCCTTTATGTCCATTAACTGTTATAAAATTTTGAAGTTACAAAAACGATTTAAAATTTCGATACCATTAAAAAATTTGCAAACAGCATACCTGTACACCATCCTATGCACTTCACACTGGTTGTGAAGCTCTGCATAATATAATTTTGTCTTTCAATAAACTATTGTGATTAAACACTAATTTGGCATATCAACATCATCCCAATAACATCTAAAGGCAACTCAAACCAAAAGTAATCAAAGGAAGAATTACAATACTAATACTAGTCTTTCTTAACTAATTCAGCCCACACCACTTCCTAATTTGAATTTCTATAGTACCTATAATCTGTAACATTCGCTTTGATTTAATCATAACAATAATAGCTAAAATTCATTGAGCTAGTACTATGTGCCAGGCTATATTCTGCTTTATATCATTATCATATTTAATCCTCAGAGCAATCTTATGAAGTATTTTCTCTATTTCAAAGATAAGAAAACTGAGGCAGAGAGAAAGGAAGTAGTAAGGTTACAGCTGGTAGATGGGAATTAGGATTTGAGGCATTCTGACTTAAGAGCCTACGCTGTTAATCACTATGCTAAACTGCATCCCTATAAGGAAGAAAATACGTTATGTGCCAGGAGAGACAAGAGTAAGTACGGAGATCTCAACTTAAACTAAGTTCAATCGGGGCCGGCCCGTGGCTCACTCGGGAAAGTGCGGTGCTGATAACACCAAGGCCCCGGGTTCGGATCCCACATAGGGATGGCCGGTTCGCTCGCTGGCTGAGCGCGGTGCTGACACCACCAAGTCAAGGGTTAAGATCCCCTTACCGGTCATCTTTAAAAAAAATAATAATAAAATAAATAAATAAATAAACTAAGTTCAATAGTTTCACAGTAATAAAATAAAAATGACTTACATGTACATCAAAGGAAATATTCTACAGCAAAAAGAAAATTATTTATATACTGCACTGGGTGCATTTTGTTTATAGAAATAGCACAGAATATAACTTTAATTTCATATGTGCTATTATGATACGTGTGAAGCAAGAGTATCTCTCTCTGCAACCCACTTGATTTTGTTGATTTTACTTGCTCAAGAACACAAAAACACTTACTTAAAAAACAATGAAGTTGGTAAAAATTAAAAGGAAAGTACATTTTAGTACTCTGATTTTTGCTTACTGCTTTTCCAGCTCCCTAAGTCGTCATGTGCTTAATTTTGTTTTGAATTAAATGCACTATTTATAAAGTCCTGAATAAAGATTTTTCTAGACATTTGAACTAGTTCTGCTTGCCGAAATTCTGCCTGCCAAATTCTGTTATTTGGAGGAAAGGCTCACAGCTTACAACTGTATTACAATAGGATAATGTCCTAAGGGGATCTCTGATGGTCAATGTAAATCAAATCACTCACAGAAATTGAGACTACACCTTTAATTTCATAACCAATCAATCAGTACAGAAAATGCTAATGTCTTGAGTGTTGAGGTTTATATCAAACTTCTAAAAGGACCAAGACCAATGTCCAACATTAGCTGGCTTATGCTGGTTAACAGTAAATATTTAAGGATGACCTACTATGTACCAGGGACCATGCTCATCCAGAAAAGATACCTTTTATATCCTTGCAGACACTGGCAATATAGAACTACAATTTGAATTCATGTCTTCTGGAAGTTCAGGTATTCAATCTGGAGGCTCAAGCTCCAATGCATATCTTTTCCCCTATATCCAAAAAAAAGCTGTTACCAGAGTTTCTGCAATCTACAAACAACTAAGTATGTTAACGCATGTAGAAACAACTAAGTATGTTAACAATCAGCAAATCCTGGAGTACAAAATAAGTCTTGGGTATGATGGTACAGTCTGTCCTTTGGAGCTTTATACCATGAAAATTTGGCACTTTCCGTAATGTGAATCCTTTTTCTCAAAAGTAAATTGTTTTAAAACGTAAAGTTCTATTGCTTACAGAAACTATTCCTCGTACTTACTCTTCTCTAACGGATCGCTAGAAAACACTAATAATGAAGAAACGTGGCTTGACTTACCGGTAAGCTAATGCCAGGGTACTTTACATGATTTATTGAGCCTCTCAAAATTTTTAAAACTAAATGATGCTGAGTAAAATACATCTGACTTGTACACAAAAGCCACTTAAAACGAGTAACAGGTAACATGAACAGTAATTTCCGAAGCCAATATTTTTGCTTTGAAGAGACCAAAAAAGATAAAAACCAGGTCACCAGAAATCTGTCTTTACTGTAAATATATCAATTCCATAATTAATCCTAAAATAATTCCATTCCCACTGCAATCACCCCTAGCAACTCAACTATTCAGCAATTTCCAATGTGTAATCCATTGTCCACTACAGCTCCTGCCACAAACCTCAAACAAGTCATTCTTTAAATTTCCTCAGCTTATACCCCCCCCCCATCCTATTAAAAAACAGGGGAATGGGCTGGTTGGTTAGCTCAGTTGGTTAGAGAGCAGGGTTAAAACATCGATCTTGGTTCGGATCCCCGCACTGGCCAGCCGCCAAACAAAATAATAAAATGATAAAAATAGAAACAGGGAAAGGAGTTATAAAGGCTTAAGAGAATAAAAATGATAGAAAAAGGTGGAAAAGTATAAACGGCCTCTGCACCCAAACTCCTTACCTCTATACCTGAGAACTTGCCATTTAATCTCAACCATGTACTTTCACGTTCCCAGATAATCCAGGGTTCCTTCACCTTACTCACATAACAGTTCAAAACGCGCACTCTCCAACAAATAAGAGGATTCTTATGTGACCACTCTGTCCCCGCCTATCTATTTATATTAATCATTCACGTCTCCCAGCTTTATCCTGTCACAAAGTATCACCACGCTCCAAACTCACAAACCATTATACAAACTCAACATATATTCTATCCCGTCCTCCTTGTTACCAACAAGCCCCAACCCAATGCAAAATCTTCCTTAATAACTGCTCTTCCTTTATGAGTTTTCCCCATATTCCTAACACAGTCTCAATGTCCCACCGCCCCATACTCCCAAGCTCTCTTCGCTAAACGCAGTTCCATACCGGAGTCACACCCTCTCCGGCCTAATTCCTACAACCCCCAAACCCCACCCCCTAATCACGCTCTCCCGGGCCTCAGCCACCAACCCCAACACCCCGCCCCATGTCCGGCACGCCCTCCAGATCCCTTTGGGGTCCTTTCCCCTGGCCAGGCCAGACCCCGCTCAGGCCTCCCCAAGTGTCTGCGCTCTCCCGACCACCACTCCAGCCCCGCCCCCAGCCCCTCACCGAGAAGCAGCAGCTTCACTTCTTTGGCCGCTTTCTCCCCGTCCTCCCGCAAGTTGCGATCGATCATCTTGCTCCGCTCCACCGCCGCCTTGTCTTCGGCGCTCAACGTGCAGCCCATGGCGGCGGCGGGAGAGGGGACCGGGCCCGGGCTCACTCACACACCGCGGCAAGTGCGACTCAGCTGGCAGAGAGAGCGTCTACTGCTGGGCGGCGGCCCTCTTCATCAGCTCCCCTAGCGCCCAGAGGAACCGGATATCCGACGTTTACGACACTTCCGGCGACGCCCCGCGGCCGTTACCGCTTGAACCACTCTGGCTCTAGGAGAAGAGGTGAGACCGAAAGCGGAAGTCCCAGGGAACGGGCGGCGGGGCTGGGCGGAGGTTCTGCAGAAGTGCGACGTTCTCTAAAACTTGCTGTTCGCCACTCAACTTTAGTTCTCTTTTACCTTTTCGGCTATCTGATTTGGATAAATATAGGAAAACCGGGGCCTCCAGCTCATGGTGCTCTCCCGAAGTCACACCACGAGTTAGGAGGGGAGGCCGGATTCCGAATAAGAGCCCACAGCCCGTACGGGAATTTCTGCTGAGAATTTCTCGCTAGCCAGAAAACCCCCTTTGATCTCTGGTTGTGGGATCCGGGACCCTTGCCCAAGTGTGCGACACTTTCTCTGCCGGCTTGTCGCGGTCCGATCTATGAGATGTGAGCAAACTGCCCAGCTTGGCCCCTGCAGCACCTCACGTCTGAGATCTGTAACACCGGCCAAGCCTAGGACTTTAGTCCATGGCCTCCTACTCTCAAAGTTTGTCCTGGTCCTCGTGCTATTATGTACGAATTTCTGCGGGCTTGAAATTTGCCTATCTCCTAAGCTGGCAAAGGGCCACTTGAAATCGCTCGCAGATATTCTATAATCTGAAAGGTAAGCGTGCAGTTCCTCGGTAAAATTTCCATGCTGCCCTTTTGTCCAATATAAGCCAGATCGCTCTATGGTAGGGCCTTCGGACTTCTACCAAGCCAACCCCAGCTCCACACCCCGAAACACACAAGAGCATCCTGTGAATCTCCTACCAAACTTTCCTGTTGTGGTACCGCACAAAAAGGGAAGTTTAGTAAAATTTGCGTCTCAGTTTTTGTATCACTTGAAAATTAACAAATTCCCTGTGAAAGCCCCAGACTGATACCCTCTTTTGCTGATAATCCTGGGTACTACCTTGAAGGTGGTCCTAAATTAGCTGTACTGCCAAATAGCCCCACAATTACTCTCACTATACATTCTAGGGAGGAGAACATTTTTGCAGCGCCTAAAACCTTTTCCTGTGATTAAAAATTACATTATTTCCCTAATAGAATCTAAACCTTAGAATATAAGGCCCCAACAGAAAAGTCTATATACTGATGATTCATTAATTAGAGCCACTTTAAACGGGTTCATCCACCATAAACTTTATCAGTGCCAATTCTTCAAAGTTTGAAAAATCTCCCACTCATTCCCAAATAACTGTTAGAATGAAAGGGACTACTTTTCCGTTATCAATATTTATGGGGAAAAAGGGCAAGAGGAAAGGGAAGAAAAACCAATATTTATTGAGTACCTGTTTGCCAGGTATGGCTAGGTGCTTCCACATCCCATCTCTTTTAATCCTCACAACAACCCTGTGAGGTAGGTAATAATGATCCCCATTTTTACAGATGAGGAAATAGGCTCAGAAAAATAAAGCAGCTTTCCCAAGTTCACACAATGAGTTAAGTAGATCTGTCTGATTCCAAATTCATCCCTTTTCTACCATGCCCCGTAGAGGATATTGCCTAGGGACATCTAACAACAGAAACTCTGCGGTTTTCATCTAGGATTGAGAGTCACCCCAGCACCACCAGGATGCAGGCAAAAGTAGTTGAAAGTATAGTTGCCTCAGAATGTTGAGCCTTAAGAGACTCGAGTGGTGAGGTTTTGTCCAAGAACAGCTTTCAGAGCTAAGGATTACATATTGAACTTTATCAAGCCATCCTGGTTACTAGAAAACTCCTGGAAGGTGGTCATAGCAGTAATTGCTGGGAAAGTTCTCAGCATAATAAAACAGAAATTTTAATTTCCCTTATAATTCACCCCTACAGGGAAAAATAAATAGCAAAATAATCCATGTGTGTCAAACTCTGTAATAAACGCCAGGGAGATCACAGTGTCAGGAAATTTCAGCCTGAATTAGAGATATCCTTGCACTTAAAACTTTCTTCTTTGATGTACGTGAAGGAAAAGTCAGAGGTCAAAGGCCAAGGAAAAGGCAAAATAAATTAACAAAATGGCTGCCAGGCAATGTTTGATGCCCTCCCTTTTCTCCCCCTTCCCCCACATACACACGGCTTTCCTATTTCCACTGGACTCACACTGCCACCTGCTGGCAGTGCTGTGGTTCTACTAGCTGATTCCTGATGTTTTTCCCCCATCTAGGAATGAGATTCTTCAATATGAATTTATTTTAAAAGGAAGGAGAGAGGTGAGCATGGTTTTTCAATCACAAAGGACTCTCCTTGTATTACATATTATCCTTTTAAAAAACTTCCTCCATGTAATAGGCACTAGACTAGAATAATAATTTAGTGGTAGGAAGACAGAAACCTGGAAATTTTCCTAGATCAAGAGAGGAAAAGCTCTGTTTTCTCAGTTTCATTTAATAATTTTTTTTCTTCCCTAGAGAGTTTCATTTACAACCCTACATTTTCCACAATCTGCAGGAAACTTCCATGTAGGTATCTTGCTGGAATGGACTGAACTCTGGGAAGTTAGAACCATGGATATATTTTCCAATATATTTCTCAAACACATGTTATAGTACTTTATCAGATCTAAATGCTCTGTTAAAAATACAAGGATCTGATGAAATTATACTATGAACTGCTCGAAGACAGTAACTGCACATCCTCAGTGTGGGTCTCAGGGAATAGTGGGTGTTTAACTATTATGCACTGAATTGAACTGAAGGAGTCAATGTTGATATCAGTATGACTTTTTATCATGAAATTATTTATTGGCTGTTCAAAGGGGAAACTATCCCACTCCCATCAGTCCATTTTCCCCCTTTGATGCTCAGTGAGCCAGGAATTTGTTCAAATACAGACCACACCACCCTTTGGACCTTCCTTATTCTTTAGTGTTACCTGATTCAACTGAGGGAAGTGGGATGAACAGGTGATCCCAGATGGATGTCCTGTCCAGTTTGCAATTATTCCCTCTCTGTTGAAAATACCACCCAACACTGTTCCTACAGTCTCAATCAGTGAACAGCTGAGCCCAGCTCCTGTGCCCTCTTTCCAACCCAGGGCTGCAGTTAGGAGAGAGATTTAAGTCTTTGTCACTGAAGCTAATTTTGAGAGCGATGAATGGAAGTAGAGAGGCATTTAATGGACCATGGAAACCCCACCCTTCCCATTCCCAACCTTAGTCTCTTGTACCCGATTGTCCAGGAAGCTGGAGGTGGGTCACTGCCATGAGGAGAGAGATCAGGGAAGCCAGTCCTGGAAAGAAAAGATTTGCAGTATTATTGATTAGGATGATTACCTGGCCTCTGTATCCATCTGCCTTAGCAATTCAAATGCTAACCACCACCCTCAACCATCCGACCTGCTAATCATTCTAGTTCTTCATTCTGAAAGACGGAGAAAAAGCCATCCTGTCTTATTCATGTCTCTGCTGAGATCAAGCCTCATATTTGATCTCCTGTGTGCAGGAGGGAGACAGAAAAATAGAACAGAGGGCTTTTCCTGTAGAGTGGGAGGGAGAGAGCTGCAGTCAGCTTTCCTGTCTTCTACTCCATGTACCCTAATTGCTATTTCCCCTTGCCTCTGGCCAAACTCAGGAAAAGAATAACAAACCATGCTGGTCCTCTCATTTTTAGGAAATCTCAGGTATAAAACTAGAAAAAAAGATCTATTGACATAAATGGAAACACTTGGATGTCATGTAGTTCTTTTTAAATCTAGCAAGGAATGAGAAGACACAGGTCATTTTCTTACCTTGCTTAGGTGCAATTACTGCCCTGGACAATTACACTGAAAAATAAAATATCCTAAATGGCCCCCAGAATAATTCCAAACTTGGCCTGTTGCCCTGTATCCTCCAACTCCTACCCTTCTTGCTGAGGCATGGAAAGTTCACTGGTTGAGAGGCTTCACCTCACCTTTGTGACCCTTTCTTCTCGTCACCGCCTCACCATACCCAGGATCCCTCCCCCAGTAGTCAAAGACACAGCCAAATCCAAGGCTTTTGCCACACATCCATCCTGTTGGCTCTGTTCCTGACACAGGAACCATTATGCAAAAGCTGTGCATGGAGACCCCAATCCCAGCCCCAGCCAGCTGGGAAAAGGTGATCCCACAAGGTGGTCCTTGCGATCATAACCAGCCCCCAGTCCCATCTCCCTCCAAGTGTCCAGTGGCCCATCATGATTCCAGCCGGGGTGAGGGGGCAGGACGGAGGTAGCTGTCTGACATGATGATGTCACTGGTGAGTTGCTGCTCCAGGAACTCAGAGGTCTCCTCAGCTATCTGGCCTGGGATTCGAAAGTCAACAGCAGGTGGCTCCTGCTTGGGGCTGGGTAGCGGTCGGGAAACCCAGGACTCGGTGGGACAGCCAGTCCCCTGAAGGAACTGCAGGAAATTCTCCTCAATGGATCCCTCCCGGCTAGGCAGCCTTAGCTCTTCCTCTGGAGCTGGCTTGAAGAAGCAGACAAACTGCTTGCTGAGCTCCCCCCGGATCTGCCGGTTGAGACATCCATAGAAGAAAGGGTTGGAAGTGAAGCAAAAGTAGCCAATCCAGGTCACCACACTCTCCACCTGCCCAGTCGAAATGGGCTGAGCACTCAGGGCAACGTAGAGGTGGAAAGAGAAATAGGGCAACCAACAGAGCAAGAACTGTCCCCCCACAGCCAGGAGGACCACTGCCGCCTTCCCTCCTCCAAACGTCCGGTGTGGGGTGGTCTGGGGGGCCCCTGAGCTGGTGACCATAGTGGAGCGGCTGCTGAGAGACTCGGAGCGTTGCCGGGGTGTCTCCATCCATGTGGGCAGTGGCCCATGCTGCATGGCAGCCACACGAGCCACTCGGAACATGCTGCAGTAGACCACAAGGATGAGGAGCAGGGGCAACAAGAAGTAAAGGACAGCAAAGACAACCACAAAAAGCTGGCAGTAGGCACTGTGGCTCCATTGGAGTGAACAGCCTGGGGGGACCCTGGGAGCTCCTTCCTCCCAGGAGACCCTCCCCAACACTGGCACAGATGCCATGGCCAAGGCTTTCACCCACACACCCACCAGCACAGAGGCCACCAGCCCCAGCGTCATGCGCACCTCATAGCGCATGGGGTGGACCACGTAATAATAGCGCTCCACGTTGATTGCCGACACAGAGAGGATGGCCAGGCTGACAAAGCATACACTCAGGAACAAGTAGAGGCGACAGGCCACCTCCCCAAAGAGGGCATGGTCAAAGAGGGCGGAGCTGGAGAGCATGGCCAGGGGCATGAGGGTCAGGGCGGCCATCAGGTCCACCAGGCAGAGGTGGAAGACAAAGACAAATTTTCGGAGGGCGGGTGTCTTGGCAATAACAGCCATCACAGCAGCATTGCCAGCCACAGCAGTCAAGTCCAGCAGGAGCATGAAGAAGAGAGCCACAGATTCTGAAGCTATGTCCCGCAGCCCCACCTCTGGGACTCCGCTGGCAGTAGAGGGACCTGGGGTTTGAGGGACCCTCCCTAAAGTAGAAGAGTTTCCTGATGACTGGGGAATGGGTGAGGACTCCATGGGGCCGAAAGAGGACACCCAGGGCACCTCCTGTCACAGGCCCATCCCCCATCCTAGTCCAGATACCCTGGGATGGCAAGCCCAGGCACAGGCTTCCCAGTTTTGTTGGGGGCACCTCCTGCTGGAGCCTCTCGGTCAGGCTCTTATCACCAGCCTTAGGGCTTGTTTGTGTACAGAGTGCTAGGCCAGGCAGCTGAGGGCTCAGGCTTATATCCCCTTTCTGGCAAAAGGTAGCTCCAGGGTCTGCCTTGGTGACTGCAAAAAAGCAGGAGACGTGAGAGAGGTGGGAGCCTTGCCCACTCAACACTCCACCTTTTGAGTGGCCTCCAGCTCCTCCTTTTCCACTTCCTTTCCTCTGTTCTCCATACCCTTTTCCCCTTTCCGGGATTGTTATCCAGGGATTCTAATGCTGTCTCCCTTTCCCAGGGTTTTGCTGAGCCCTGGGATAGTGCACAAGTTTTATGATTGCTTATGTAAATTTCCTGATTTCTTGACTCAGAATGGCAGGAGCTGGTGGGGAGTAGAAGGAGCACAAGATTTGACTTCCAGTCCCAGGTCTGGGCATTACTAACTCTGTGACTCTTCTGAACTTCAGTTTCCTCATAAAGGCATCTGTAAAATGAAGGGAATAATACCTACTTCACAACTGTGTTTGGAGGATCCTGTGTGATCTATTAATAACAATACGAATAAGCAGTAACAATTATATGGTGCTTTCCACCTGCCAGGCCCTGTTCTGGGCACTATACATATATTAACTCATTTTAATCCTCACACAACCCTATGAGATAGATATTGTTCTTATCCCCATTCGGCCAGGGATGAAACTGAAGCCTAGAGAGGTTAAGTAACTTACCCAAGGTCACACAGATAGTAAGTGGCAAGGTCTGGGTACCTAACCAGGCAGTCTGGCCACAGGGCCAGCACTTTTGCCCATCATGCCATGCTGTGCATGAAGGTGCCCTCCATGTTGGCTGGAATGTAATAGGCATCCAGTAAATAGTTGTTGAATTTGAACTGTCTCTAAAAATGTCTCTCTCTGCTCTAGGGCTATCACCTGAAAAGGGGGCTGAACTTTAGTCCCTGCTGACATCACCACTCCCAAGACAAAGAGCTGCCACTTTGGGAATATTGAGAAGAAACAGCGAAAACAAAATGTCCCAGCTGGAAGGAAACTGGGAGGCCAGCTCATCCAGCCTCACTGCTCCCAAAGCGAAAGGGCAGAAGCCACTTTAAAGCTGCCCTTCCTTTCCCATTCATTAACTTCTCAAGGCCACTGTGCCCCTACCCGTGGAAGAGGAGCTGCTCCTATCCTCCCACTCCCCAGCTCCCCAGATCTCTGGTCACTGCAGCTGACTCTCAGAGGATCCCTGGCCCAAAGCCCTCTTGATTCTGGACTGTTACCACAGTCACAGAACAAGTGGGAAGCAGGCACCTGTGTCAGAGGGTGAGTAGGTGTGAGAGTGGGTAGAAGACTGATCATGGAAGTTTGTGAGCATAAAACAGAAGAAAACTGAAGAAGTTGGGAGAGGAGGAAGTCTGTGGTTTCAGCATCTCTCATTTCTCCTGATCAAATAGAAGATCAAATCTGTGCCTCATTATCCATGTTGCGTTTGTATTTATTTGAAATAGGTTGCCCAATGTAATTAAAAATTTTTTTTCGGGCCGGCCTGTGGCTCACTCAGGAGAGTGCAGTGCTGATAACACCAAGGCCACGGGTTCGGATCCCATATAGGGATGGCCGGTTCGCTCACTGGGTGAGCGTGGTGCTGACAACACCAAGTCAAGGGTTAAGATCCCCTTACCGGTCATCTTTAAAAAAAAAAAAAAAATACATAATATGAAATCTACCCACTTAAAAATTTAAGTGTCCAGTATTGTTGACTATGTGCATGTTGTACAGAAGATCTCTAGAAATTTTTTATCTTGCTTAACTGAAGCTCTATGCTCATTAAACAGCAGCTCCCCATTTCCGTTTCCCTCCAGTCCCTGACAATCATCATTCTACTTTCTGCTTCTATGAGTTGGACTGCTTTTAAATACTTCATATAAGTGGGAATACGCAGTATTTGTCTTTCTGTGATTGGCTTATTTCACTTAGCATGATGTCCTCATTTACGCATAGTATTCTTGCAGTCCAGATTCCCTCAGTATAATGTGCTGAGTTATGCAAATTAAAAGCCAACTGCAGACATGCCAAGTCAGATGGCCTTTCTGTAGACAACTTCCTAGTTCCCTGGGCCACAGTTTGCTCATCTGTGAAATGGGAGAGTTGGACTGAATGACCTCCAAGATTCCTACACGTG
Source organism: Galeopterus variegatus (assembly GCF_000696425.1). Classification (NCBI taxonomy): domain Eukaryota; kingdom Metazoa; phylum Chordata; class Mammalia; order Dermoptera; family Cynocephalidae; genus Galeopterus; species Galeopterus variegatus. The sequence continues at coordinate 981,854 of NW_007726127.1, read as the reverse complement.
GTAACATTTGATTACTCTGTGAGTTCCTGGGCTGTGGAGGGCCTGGTAGTCACTCAGTTGAAAAACCCATCATTTCTATGACTGCAGTAAAGAAGACCACATGGCTGGACAGGTCCTACTCTCCTCCACAGTTATAGTCTTAAAATTACTGTTGGTTTTTGGTGTTACCACAAACCTTACATTAATCCAAATTCTAACACGCCATGCATGCAGTAGGTGCTCAATACAGTTTTGTGAATCGAATCAAACTCAGACTGATCAGTAGAATCTCTGCCCCTCTAGTACAAACTCCAAGAATATTCAGTCACTCAGCTGTGTGCCAGCCAGGGGAGTCTCTTCTGGAAAGGGTAATCCCACTTGCTGTACTCGAGGCCACCCTAATTTTGGACAACTGCCTAGAGATGTGTCTCTCTCCAGGGAGAGCAGAAAGCTCATTTCACAGTTATGATAGCCACATAGACTCAAGGTCTGCAGGGAAGATGCATATAGGCACCAAAGTGGAGACATCAGCTTCTCATTAGACAGTCTACTAGGGAAAATGCCTGAAAGAAATACTAGGCAAAGCATTGTTGCCCCTTATCCAAGTGCCGTGATTTACCCATCCCTTCTACCTGTGAGTAGGGCCCAGAAGATGTGCTCTGAGTCCCTGGTAACTAAAGGAGGAAAGGCCCAGCATGTCTGGGGAAACATCAAGAGTCTGATCTTGGAGGGCCCACCCAGAGTCTTAGACTGAGTGAAACAGACATGTCCCATGTGGAGATGGAGGGGTGCCGTGCAGCCATGATGGAGCCCCAGGCAAGTGGGCATTGGACATTTCTCTTTTTCACAGCCCCATCAGTCTTGCTAGTATCTCCACAATGACTCCTAAATTCCAGGATTCCAATTTACTTCCTAATAGACCAATATACGTGGCTACTCAGCACTCTCTCACCAATGGACTGGGGCTATGGAGGGGAGCGCTGTGGGGTAACAATTTTATAGGGGAAACCCAGGGAGCCTCACCCACCCACTCCAGCTCATATCATCATGCTTTCTACCTGCCCCCTCTCCAATGCTCTTGTCCTCCCATTGCTTCCTTCCAACAACACCCCCCTCACCTCTGGGACCTCTCAGGACCTGGAAGCCATTGCCACTGTAGGGACTGAGGTCTGGGTATCTAGCAGGGGCATGGTCAAGTTACAAACATGTTTATTTCAGGATGCAAGATGTACATAGTGCCGAGCCCAAGGCCACAGAGAGGTGTCGTTGGGATTCACATGCACCTGTTTCCCAGATACAGAGCTCCCATCCCAGGGACCCGAGCCCAGCCTTCCTTCAGACAAGAGCATGCCCCTCCTAAGCCAGGGGAGATTTCTGGGTAGCTACAACACCTCTTCCCAGCAGAGTTGCCCATGCCCAGGACACAGTTGCCCATCAGCCTGGTTGCCAAAGAACCCATTCCTAGGATATGGGGGACCCATCTCTATGACATGGAGCAAGACAGATGGAAAAGGCCGTCTAAAGGATGTGGGTACTCCTGCCAGCAGGAATTGATTAACCCCCCATCTCTAGGCTTTAGAGATGCCCACATCCCAGTACCACCTTTGGGATACCTGGGAACCCATCCTTTGACAAAACTACCCACTGTAAGGTAGGATGGTCTGGACCTTGGAATGCTACTTTTCTGTCAGGTACCTCAGCACTCATCACTAGGCCCTGGGTCTGGCCCCCGTTCCTGGCCTAGTCGGCAACTCCTACCTTTGCTGAGCAGCTCCCGGCTCCCATGTGATAGCTCCTCTCAGCTGATGCTTCTCCAAGGCTGCTGAAGCCCAAACCACTGCAGTGAGCAGTGAGAGGCAGCCGGCAGAGAAGGATGCTCTGAGAGCTTCTGGGTCCTAATGGCCTCCTGCTACCCACCCAGCCCCTCGAAGTCACTTCTGGAGCAAAAGCTGGGCACCAGTACCCCAGGCAAGTTGCCCAGGAGTGAGCCCAGCTCCTCTCACTTCTCTTAGGTTGCTGGACTGCATCTCAAAAGCTTCATGGGGGCAGGAGATGAGATACAGGAGAGACCCTCCTTACCAGACTTATGAAGTAAGAAGAGCACTGGGAGTCAGAAAATCCAGGTTCAAGGCCTGGCTTTGGCACTTACTATCTGAGTGACCTTGGGCAAGTCACTTCCTATTGTTGGCCTTCATCATCTGTTCAAAGGGAATGTAGGATAGATGATCCCTGAGGTTCCTGATCGTGCTGCTATTGTCTGGTTCTGTGTGACATCAGGCTCTCACCTAACATCAGGCCTGCCTGTGTATAGCAGGCAGGTCAGTACAGACACAGGACCCCAAGGTTAGGCTGGGGAAGGGCTGAGGCTCCTGGGAATGATCCAAGGTTTGGTTCCTTTGGAAGCTGCTGAATGTGTATAACAGACAGGTTTAGAAGTGGCAATCAGGTTTGAAGGGGAGCCAAAGGCCTTGTCTTAACCCTGCACTTGCTCCCCAAACACACATTGTTCTCTTAGACTGTCTGTTTATTTGTAGTGGGGCTGTGAGGGCTGATGGAGGTGTGGGTATGTAACATCCCCCTGAGCCACCCTGTGAACCACCACAACACTGCTCCCTGAAGCCAGAGTGGGAACCAGCTACTCAGGAAGTCTCTGATTGGTCTGGATTTGTAGAACTGGACAGAGGGCCGGCCCGGTGGCGCACTCAGTAGAGTGCGGTGCTTGGGAGTGCGGCGGCGCTCCCGCCGAGGGTTCGGATCCCATATAGAGACCGGTCCACTCACTGGTTGAGCACGGTGCGGGCGCAACACCGAAGGTTGCGATCCCGTTACCGGTCACAAAAAAAGACAAAAAGGAAAAAAAAAAAAAAAGAACTGGACAGAGCTGGGGAGCATTATCGGTGGAGCATCACCCAGTCACGTGATGGGCCTTTGATGGTGAGATGAATGGGTATGGTCTCCCACAGCTATGAAGAAAACGGTCAGTTCCCCCAGGTACGTAACTGATACCTGTATCAGAATCCCCCTCCCGGATGTATGTGCAACGTGGTGGGCCCTGGATCTCTAATGTGATTTGGGGACCACACCCAGTTTCTCCACCTTGGTTTCCTCAGCCCCTCCATTGTGTTCAGCTTTAAAAGGAGGGATTGGCAGGGTGGGTGGGGGATGTGATGTCAGTAGCTACGCCAAACCCTGATTGAGATAGTTTAATGAGATACAGCATAAGAAGTGCCACCCCAGAGTGGGCCCTCAAGAACTAGCAGCATTGCTATTTTTATTGTTATCATCAGCTGCCCCCAGGCTAGGATAGGCGGTCTCCTCCTCCCTCCCCCACCAGAGAAGACGGCTTCTAGCAGCTGGGAGGATGCTCTAGGATTGATTGAGTTAATTTAATGAGATACAGCATAAGAAGTGCCACCCCAGAGTGGGCCCTCAAGAACTAGCAGCATTGCTATTTTTATTGTTATCATCAGCTGCCCCCAGGCTAGGATAGGCGGTCTCCTCCTCCCTCCCCCACCAGAGAAGACGGCTTCTAGCAGCTGGGAGGATGCTCTAGGATCCACTGCCTCCCTGGTACCACCTTCCCCGATAGTTCTCTGGGAGGGGCCTCAGGACCTGGAGACTGCCAACTGGCCACCAGACCAGCTGTCTGGCCAGGCCATGGTCGGTAACTGTATTATCTTCCCCAAGCCTGAGAAGCAGTTTATGTTTGTATTGCAGGCTCGGCTCCCTATCCCTGTTGAATAAGCTGGAGAGTAACGACTTTTGCCCATTCTATAGATAGAAAAACTAAAGTACAGCCAGCCAACTCACAGGCCAAGGCCTTACCAAAAACCAGTAGAGTAGGGACAAACTAGAACCAAGGTTTTCTGACCCCAATCTAGCCCTCTTTCTATAATCCTGCTCCAACGAACCTGAGTCTGCTCTGGTTCTCTCTGAAACCTTAGAAGGGGGCCTTAACAATCAGAGCTAGGGCCCTGCAGGGTGGGGGCCAAGTGGGGACAGGCATGACCTAATTGCAGAGAATCTGGTGGTTGTCAAAATGATCTTGCCGACACGAAAGCACAGGGTTTGATAAAAATCACTTTTCTGTTTATAGGGCTTTAGTTTGATATTTCCATTCGATTTCCCTGTACTCAAGTAGATCTGGTTTTGTTGTCTTTTTTAGGCTGTTTTCTGGAAGGAAGTGACCACTTCTATGGAAGTGGTATTAGGGCTTCGGCCCAGAGTCTCATGTCAGGGCCAAGTGAGAAGGAGTAGATGCTTTGACTTCAAACAGACCTGGATTCAAATATTGGCTCTGGCACTTACTAGCTGTGTGCCCTGGAAATTCACTTCACCTCTGGTACCTGTTTCCTCACCTATAAAATAATGCAAGTAATGGCTGCCACACAGATGGGTGTGAGGAATAAAGATATGTGAAGAGCTCAAGAAATGGTGGCTGGTGATAGCGGAGATTGTTGCATCAGTTCTGGGCTGGTGAGCAGCCTCTTTGTTGTTGACCCAGGGCCTGGAGCCTGGGACAGTCAACATGCCCCTCTGAGTTCCCTGGGTAATTCATTGTTCTTATGACTCTTTGGATTGGGTCTGGTAAACAATTCCAGAATTCCCTTTCTTCTGTTTGGAGACAGGAGTTGCTGGATAGGCAAGTTTCAGGGCAGAAGGCTCTGGAGTGGGTATCAGGCCTGAATTCCCTGTCTAGGCTCATGACTGCCATGTGGAGCTGTGTGGCTTTAGGCAATCTCTTCAATCTGTGGGCCTCAGAAACATGGATGCCTTGGCATGTTGGATGTCCTATAGCTCTGCAGAGCTAGGATCCCCTCCCAGAGAGCTCCCAGAGAGGGGAAGGTGGTACCAGGGAGGCAGTGGTTCCTAGAGCATCCTCCCAACTGCTGGAAGCCGTCTTGGCTGGTGGAGGACTGGGGAGGGAGGAGGAGACTGCCTATCCTAGCCTGGGGGCAGCTGATGATAATAATAAAAATAACAATGCTACTACTTCTTGAGGGCCCACTCTGGGGTGGCACTTCTTATGCTGTATCTCATTAAACTATCTCAATCAGGGTTTGGCGTAGCTACTGACATCACATCCCCCACCCACCCTGCCAATCCCTCCTTTTAAAGCTGAACACAATGGAGGGGCTGAGGAAACCAAGGTGGAGAAACTGGGTGTGGTCCCCAAATCACATTAGATATCCACAGCTCACCATGTTACATACACATCCAGTGGGGGGGCGGTGTGGATCCTGTTACAGGATGAGGACCAGGCACCTCCCAACAGTGGCACCCTCTCCTCAGCATCATGGTGGGGCCCTTGGTGCTGAGGACTGGTCTTTCTATCTTAGACCTGCTCCCAGGTACAGTCCTACCCCACACTTGCCCACCAGCACCTCCTGGAAGGGTTGTGTCCACCCCATCCACCCTTTCCTGCCCCAGGATGAGACCTTGAAGACAACCAATTTTATCTTTTATTCATCCATCGATTTATTCAATAAATATTGAGTGCTTTTTATGTGCCCATAGCCCCCTCCATAGGGCCCTCTCACCTACTTAGTGCCCAATACCCTCCTTCTCTGCTCTCTCTGACTTCTGTTAAAACCTGCTCTCAGGAAAAAAGTTGATAAATCCATTCACACTGATAGCTTACTGTGTTTTCACTCCCAAGAATATTAACAATTGAACAAGGAGCAATGGGAAGAAGCATAATGTTGGGATCCCAGCACAGAGCAGGAGTGTCCCTGAGATCCCACAACATAGACTACCCGTTCAACTGTCTACTCCCCAGCCTGGACTCACTCCCCAAGATGCCAGCATGGTGTCCTCTCTGCACCCACCTCCATCCACATGGACATCCAGCTCTCCCCAACCAGGGAGCAGGCTCATGCCAGGACCTCCCACCCATGTCTTGGCTCTCCCAAGCTCTGTCTTGGCTGTGCAGAGAGCCCCCTATGCCAGCACCAGCCATGCCCGTTCCCCAGGCACCACTTCACTCTTCCCATCATCTGGGGGCCAGGCTAATGGGCTGAGGAGGGAGGCAGAGGAAAGCAGAGGTGAGAACATATCCATTTCCTTTATTCCCCCATGGTCTGGCCCACACCCCCTGCCAGGAGCTGAGATCCAATGGTATATTCAGCCTGCAGCTGCCACTGGTCATGTGAGCCCATTGCTAGGTTACAGGGACCCAAAAATAAATCCTTCCCAACCAGATTAGAAACTGAGGGCCTTGGATGAACCAGGCTCAAAGAGTGGCAGGAACACCCACAGCGATGTGCAGGCCAGATCTGCTATGGGACCGGGGAGCCATCCCCATGCTGCCCACCTCCTACCCATGAGCTGGGGCTCAACACTGGACCCCAAAGAAAAATTCCAGAGAGCTCCTGGGTCCTTAATAACGCAATAAATAGGTAGGTCTACAGGTTGCTTGGCTCTTCCTCACTAGCAATCAGGGCAACACCTTTTGGCCTGTTCTTCCCATCCGACCTCCCCATCATCAGCCTGTCCCTCCATATGCCCCACCCCACCCCCAGTGCACCCGCTAAGCAGCATTAGCCATTTACCCTGTGGCCCGGGGGCAATCTGTACCATTGTCCTTTTCCAGCCTCAGGAAGGGAGATCTAGCAGTAGGCATAGTACTGGGCATATTCACATGAGTAGTCTCACACAGTCTTCTGAGTTAGTTTCAATAACTCCATTTACAGATGTGAAAACTGAGGCTCAGAGAGGTTAAGTGACTCTCTCAGAGCTACACAGTTGAGCAACTGGGATTCAAACCCCAAATCTACTCTCACTCGGCCCGGGGATGAGGCAAGGAAGAGGACAGGGAAGCACAGCAAAGGAAAGGGAAGCCCCTGAAACTTTCCCAGGGGCCTGGTCACTTGGCACTTTACTTGCTCTGAACTGGGGGGTGTTATCTTCCCCTGCCACCCACCTCCACATCCTCCAAGCCTAGGCACAGCTTACCCAGGCCACATGTATCCTTCCCTGTGGCTTTGGGCTCAGTCCAGTTCTCTGGGAAACACTGTCCAGGACCTGGAAGTGGGGGTGGGGGTCATCCCTTGTGCTGAGGCCTGCGGGGGTGTCCACAAATCCCCCTTGTATAGGAAGTGCAGCACTGCTCCACTTCAGAAGCTCAATATGAAGTCAGAATAGATCTGAAAGCGTATTGAGAGGTTAGGTGTCTAACCCCTTATTTTACAAATCAATAGACTAAAGAGGGGAGTAAGTGGCGAAGGTGAAGGAGGTGCAACCAGAACCCAAGCCTCCAGATTCCTACCCCCTTTTTTTTTTTTTTGTCTTTTTTTGTGACCGGCAACGGATCGCAACCCTCAGTGTCGTGCCTGTACCAGACCAGGACCAGCAACGGGATCGCAACCCTCGGTGCTGCGCCCGCACCTCACTCAGCCAGTGAGCGGGAACCAGTCTGTATGTGGGATCCAAACCCTCGGTGGGAGCACCGCTGCGCTCTCAAGCGGCGCACTGTAGCAGTGCGCCACCGGGCCGGCCCCCCTACCCCCTTTTTTTGCCTATCACTAAGGATGCACAGTTTTGACCCATCAGACCTGGTGCTGGGGCAACCTGGAGTCCCTCCAGACACCTGGTGCCCTTCCTCAATCTGCCACTTCTTCAAGGCCCTCCCAGCTGCCTGTTCTCTTCAGCAAATTGCTCTTCCTCCCTGATAAGGTTCTGAGGAGGCCCAGACTCCTCGCTTGCCTCTGTGTACTGGTCCTTGCCTCCCCATTCTCAGCACCTACAGTCTCTTGAAGCCTCGGAGCACCCTATTCCCACCTCCTGCAGGTCCCAGCGTACCAAACTGCAGGCACTATTTCACTCAAGTCAAGAAATATTTATCAAGCACTTACTACATACAAAGCTCTGTATAAGAGGTGAGGGAGAGGGATACATGGATGAAACCAGGGCAAACCTTGCCCTCTTGGTGCTTACAAGCTAAAATGGGGCCAAAGCAGGTTATAAGCTTCAAGGGAGAGCCAAACTGCTGAAGAGATTCAAAGGAAAAAGTGACCTACTCCCTCGGGAAATCTAAGAAGGCTTCATGAAGGAAGCAGCATGGGTCTTAAAGGAGCGGTAGGATTTTTTTGTTTTTTTAAAGATGACTGGTAAGGGGATCTTAGCCCTTGACTTGGTGTTGTCAGCACCACGCTCTCTCAAGTGAGCTAACCAGCCATCCCTATATAGGAATCTGAACCATGGCCTTGGTGTTATCAGCACCACACTCTCCCAAGTGAGCCACAGGCCGGCCCTACGAGGGGTAGGATTTTAACCAGGAGTAATTGAAGGAGGTTGAGGAGGAGAGTTATCCAGGTAGAAGGAAGAGGCCTAGCAAAAACATGGAGACTGGTAAGGTTAAGAAATATTGGGGACTGTGAGTTCTCCAGTTTGAGAAATAATCTGTGTGCAGGGAAGAAATGAGAATAGAAAGGTAGATTTGCAAGACTGTGGAAGGCCTTGCAAGCCAGGCTGAGAAACCAGACTGAGAAGTCAACACAGCAATATAGTTTGAGCAGGGAAATGTATGGCCACAGACATGTGCATCTCCTGTCTTTTAGTGAGTCAGTTGATAAGTATTTACCAAACCCACAAGTTTCAGAGCAAGGGGCTGTACTAGAGACTGGGAATTTTCCTTGTCATTCAGGCCCAGAGGGAGGAGTAAAAAACCATGTAGGTCATCAGGGACATATGACAGAGTGAACTCAGAGGAAAGGGTTGGTCAGAGATTGTGACATAGAGATCAGATGATACTCATGTTTCCCAGGTTCCCATGAGTGATCTGCATGTCCATTCTTTGGGGAGGAGGTGAAGAGGGTGGAGTAGGAATTTGAGTCCTTGGAAATTCTCCCTATAGATTCGTAGTGTCATTAAACACTTCCCAGTCTGATCTGAGGGATTGTGGCACCCTGGACCACTCAGCAGGCCATTCCAGCCTGGGATGCCTAGCTCAAGGCTGGCTTCCTTGGTTTTGGCCTGAGAACAGAAAGCTGGGCCAGTTTCCCAACTGGGGGCTCCACAGAGCACTCCCAGAGGTGCCTGGTCTCTGATTCTGGGGCATGCCCCTGCTCTGCATTTCTGGGGTCTCAGAAACATGGATGCCTCCCTCAGCAGAGCCAGGCCCGGCTGAGCCCTAAGGGCAGCCTGGCTTTTCCCTTGCCAGGCTAGACACCACTGGCCACAGTGATACTGGTCCTGTGACCTCTTTCCCTACCCTTCTCCTTTCCTCCAAAGACCTCTCCCTGTACTCTTGACCCACCCAAACACAGGACCTCCCCCCATTCAATTCTCATGCCCATTGATCCAAAGGAGGATGAGACTCCAGATTCAGGGCTCCTAAGGGATGGAGAGATGGCTTGTGAGTGGCCACTCAGAGGGGGGCAATGGTTGGCCCTCACCCACCTGCCTGGAGACCCTATTGGAAAATGGCATGTGGAAGCTCAGTCTCTTGGGTGGCCTATCCTAGACCTGGAGGGTCTAAATCAGCCTGGCACTAGGGTGGGGGTCCCTGGATCGTCAAGATCCAGGTGGGAAAGAGGACCCAACTGTTCCCATTTCTGGCCCCCGGACTGCCCTGACAGCCAGCAGCCACAGGGAGGCAGTATTGGCTACAGAGCTGCAAAGAGTTGACTGCAGTCTCCGATTAACAGTCTTCTCCCTGCCAACCCCCCACCTGCTTTCTCCCTCCTGGGGCCTTGTGGTCCTGTGGTCCCCGACCTTTTTACACTGTCACGATCTCAGCTGGGAGGGCAGGCAGGAGTGCCATTGCTCCCAAGAGAACTCCTTCCTACTCCTAGGAGGTTGTGAGGAAGAGACGGGCAGACTGGTGTCCAGAGTGCATCACATTAAGTGGGCGGTGTACTTTGGGCTATTCTCCTAGCCTCTCTGAGCCCCAGCTTCAGATGAGGGGTTGCACTAGGATTTTGGACGTTCTCTAATGTCCTTTTCTGCTCTGGAATTTGAAAGCCTGAGTCAGCAGCTGCTGTCTTTGAGTGGCTTCTCTCTCCTGGGCCCTGACATCTTCAGAGGCCCAGGACCAGGGCAGGTGGGCAGTGCAGGAAATAGCAGTGACTCCTGATCTCTACAAACCAGGCCATTCTTCTGGGAATCACAGTCAGGAAAAAATGCAGTCCTAGGACAAGGAAGGGATGATCACGGTCAACTGAGCCCCACAAAGACCCCTCTAAGGGGCACTATGTGATTTGTTTGTGTGAATGGTAATGTCACACATACACACACATACATCAGGCCCAGGCTACCCAAAAAGTCATGGGGCTTTATTGGCCTGCCCTGAAGTAGATGCTGCAGAAAGCCTAGACTCACTCCCTGCTCAGGCCTCTTCATTCCTAAACCCTTGCAACAGTGACCTTCTCTCCTCCCCACATTGCTCTGACTCCTGCTTCCAGCTCCCTGCCTGAACCCCAAACCCTCAGAGAGAAGAGCCTACAGCCTCAATTCTAGGGGAGGGTCCCTGCCTGGCCTTCCCATCTCTAGACTGCCCTACCCACCCCTATCCCTCCAGACCAGCCTGTGCTCACACCCTCAAGTCTCTGATCCCTGTACCTCTCTGACCCCAGGCATTCTCTTCTGACTCCTGTAATTTCACACCAGGACCCTGGACATTCTCTGCCCAGCACCTCAACTTCCCTGATGGGGAATCTGATCTGGCACCTGGGGCCTGACCCCCTAAGCATAGGGTGTGTCCTGGTTCTTTGATCCTATCTCCTCTTTCTTCCTTGATGGCCCCATTTTCTCACTTTTTCTGTCTTTCTTATTTGGTTTCCCTCCTTGATCTCTGTCTCTTCTGCTCTCTGTATCTTGTTCTCAGAACTCTCCAAGTCTCCAAGTCTTGGCCATGGGCCCCTGCTCCCCCACATCCCTGTTCCTTTGCCTCAACATACACCTTTCTCTTTGCATCTCTCTCTCCACCCTCACTTCCTCCTGTGCAGAGAGTACACTGAGAATCCGATCCATCCTTCCCTGGACTGCGGGTATAAATAGCAGAGGGAGTCTGGGCTAGAAGCCAAACTTGCTACCAGCCTCTTCCTTGCAGCCCTGGGCTTGGGCATCTAGTACCAGTGGTGGGGAGGGTCCTGTGTAGGGCTTCAGAGGTAGAGAGCTGGAGGGTCAGGGTTGAAGGCCACTGTAGTGACAGACTTAGGCAGAGAGAGGGGTGTGACAGCAAGCTGGGGGTCCTGAGTATCACATGCAGGCCAGTTCCTACCTACCATGGTTACGTAGTCCCTTCTTCTGCTAGAGAAGGAGCTCTGGGTCAGAAGATCCTCCTAAGGGCCATTTGAGGGCCCTGCCTGCTCCTCCAGGGCGCAGATGCCTGGGCCCAGGTGGCTGCCAGCAGACAGCAGCTGGGGACTGGAGTGGAAGTGGCGCCTTCAGGAAACAGGCCGCACTCTCACCCCAGCCAGCTCCCCGGCCTAATTAGAGACCGGAACGGCATTGATCGTCCCTGAGCTCATTATGTCACAGCTGGGGAACAGCTGGCCAGTTTTTTCCAGGCCATTAGCTGCGCCATGAAGTGGAGAGAGGGAGGGGCGTGCGAGCAGGATCAATGCCCCGTCTGTCTGTGGGGGAAGCGGCCTAGTGGCTGCCTCCACCGGCACTCTGGGCTGGGCTTCTCTCCAGGGCTGGCACACTAGCTGAACTCCTTGGAGTTCACACACAAAAGCTCAACACCTTCCTCCTGGAGCCCGGAGAGGTAGACTGTGGCTCTGGACTGACCCTAAACTGGCCCACAGGGACCCTCAGGGCCTTCTCTCTCAGGGGATTAAGAAGGGCAGGAAAGAGGCTCAGATTACCTATCATGGTCTCAGAGGGAACCTTAAAAGTCCAGCTCCTCTCAAACCCCACAGCAAGATGACACCTAAGGCAGCTGTTTCTGTTGGCCTGGGGCCTACCTCTCCATGTTCCTGGGCTCAGCTGGGTTTGGTTTCCTGTGGGGTACGGAGATGGCAGGGGATCCTCTGACCCTTGGGGAACGGGGGTGCTGGAAAGAGGAAGGGAAGAGACAGTGATTCTCACTCTCTTTCTCCCTCTCCCGCTCCCTGGCCTGGGCAGCAACCGAAGCAGGAGCAGGACTGTTGGCACTGCCTGACCCCACAAGTCCCACTGTCAAGGCAGAGGTCAGCATTACTTAATGAACTGGCTTTTTACTCTTGGGGTTATAAAGTGTGAAGCCAGGAGATCTCCAAAATATCCTGAGCAGCTCTAGTAAGACTTAGGCTTTACTCTGGCTGGCTGACTCTCTATCAGATGCTTCATTTCAGTTCTCTGTTCCTCTCCTGTTTGTTCCATATTGCTTCCTAATAGAGCCCCAAGGTCTCTCAGGCACATGTCCTCAGGCCACTGGTGGAGGCTTCACTCTTCTGTAGAAGTATGGGGACTGCTGTGCTGTCCTCCATCCTACCTTTACGCTGCAGCCTCCTACTCCCACCCCCAGCACCATCAGGGGTAACAGGACCAATCACTGAAGTCCTACAGGGTCCAGCTGCTGCGATCCTGGGTAGTTTCCCTACTTCACTGAACAGAGACCAGGCTGTACACAGCTCCCTCTGCTCCCCAAACTTCCCACCGTAGGCTCCATTTCCAGAATCAGCAGTGAATAGAGCACAGGAATCAGAAGGCCTGAATTCCAGACCTGAATTCCTTCTAGGCCCAGCTCCATCCCTGAACAGCCAGCAGACTGATATAACTAGAAGTACACAAAGGGTCGAAGGGGCTTTCAAATTTATTCCTCATGTTACAGATGAGGAAGCTGTGCCCCAGGGAGGAGAAGGATTTGCTCAAGGATACCCAGCTGGTTAGAGGCAGATTTGAAATCAAGTTTCCCAACTCCCAGGTGGTCAGTGTTAGTTCCATTCCACCACGGGGACTCTGCTGTAAGTTCCAAACACCACTGTCCAAGGTCTAGTGGATCATGCTTAACCTTCTCCATACCCCCAACAAACCCAACAAACTGACCTCTAGCAAATCCAGAGTGCACCCTCTTTCTCAGGACTCTCAGAAGAGTGAAGGGGACCTGGAGTCAGTCACAATGCATATTGGTCACACCACTGCCACCAGAAGTAGCTCCTTCTTGAGTGAGCCTGTCAGGTTAGGAGTAGCTTCTACCCAAGGGATTGAGAGATGTGCCATGAAGTGGAGAGAGGGAGGGTTGTGCGAGCAGGATCGATGCCCCGTCTGTCTGTGGGGGAAGCGGCCTAGTGGCTGCCTCCTCCGGCACTCTGGGCTGGGCTTCTCTCCGGGGCTGGCACACTAGCTGAGCTCCTTGGAGTTCACACACAAAAGCTCAACACCTTCCATCCTGGAGCCCGGAGAGGTGGACTGTGGCTCTGGTGTGTCCAGTGTTGATCCATTTGTCTGTTTTGGCCCAAGAGTGCTTAGGGGCAGAAGAAGCCTAATGATAACTTGGCATTGCTGGAACTTCCTCTAGCCTGACTCACAGGCATGGAGTGAATTAGAAGAAATCAAGTATTGCTCCTTCTGCTGGTGTTGCAAGGAAAGGGAATGTCCAAGCAGGCTAGAAGATAGCATAGCACCTGGACTGGGAATCAGAGGGCATACATAAATAAGTGAGTTCCTGGGGCCATTGTAGCCTCATCCTCATTTTCTTCTCTCTTGGCTCCAGAACAGGCCGTGACAGTCTTAAGCTCAGGGGCTAAGATGCTAACCCATGTGGTTCTAGCTGGGATGTGGGAGCAGGGGGAGGGGGTTGTTGGCCAGCCTGGAGAGGGAACCTCAGCATTGGGTGCTTCAGAGGCCAGAGGTCTGGGGAAGGGGAACACTGTGGTAAGAGAGGAGAGCTCTGAGAAGCCAAGGCACAGGAATCAGAACCCTGAAGGCAGGAAAGGGGCCCTGGAAAGGGAGGTGCCAATGGCAAACTGTTCCCTGTATCAAAATGTCTGTGGTACAGGGGAACATTGTTAAACTTCTGACTTTCCTGACTTTATGTCCCATGGGTGCCATTTATTAGCTCTGTGGACTGGGGCAAGTCCCAGATCTAATCAGGGCAAGTCCTAATCTGTGAAAACGCAAAGAGCAATATTTGCCTCACAGGTTGCTCTACAGCTCACATGAGGGAATGTGGGTGAAAGGCTTTGGAAAGTTACAAACAGTAATGATGATTTTCATTACCCCACACTGCTGTCTATCAGCTCATCTCTGTCGTGTGGCATTAGGACCCTGATTCCTAAGTTGCCAGAGAATGGTTTGTATCATAACGCTGTGTACACAAGTATTTTTGTCAGGAGTGACAGAAGCAAAGGGGCTTTCCTTCTAGAAGGGACTACCCAGGCCACACGAGCAGATGTTTATGAATCTATAATAGCATGCATCAGTCCCCACAGGGTCTCTGCTCACAGAGAAGGCGCCCGAAACTGAGGCTTCTAGGATATGTGTGCACACACACGCATGCGCACACATGGACACAGACCCACACACCATGGCAAGCCCTGGTGGCTTTGCCATCAGCTGTGCCCCTTCCTAGGTGGTGGGCCTCCTCAGTTCTCAGTCTGTAAGGAAGTTCAACTCTCTGTGAATAACAACATTGAAATGGTAACTAGACGAAGAACTGAAAGAGATATAGGTCTGAAGGGACAGTTTTGCATTCATTAGCTGTAGTTTTGTGGGAGAAAGAAGATCCTGCTAATTATTTACATTTGGTATCACGTTTTATGATTTATGAAGAAGTGTCACATTTAAGCCACATGGCACTGCTGTGAGATCAGTACTGCCATCTGAGGCTCAAAGCCATGAAGTGTCTTCTTCCAGATCATCCAACCGGCAGGTGACAAGATCAGGACCCAATCTAGGTCATTTATCCCAAATTCTGTTTACTTTCTATAACACTTTACTGCTTCTCACCTCTTATTAACTTCCGCTCTTACCAAGTGTCTCTTCTGCCAGATTCTGAAGGCACAGGTGTTCTGTACACAACATGTTTTTTTTAACTTTTTATTTCAAAATAATTTCAAATTTACAGAAAAGTTTCAAGAATGGTACAAAGGACTCCTTCGTACCTTTCACCCAGGTCCTCAATTTGTTTCATGTTTCAGTTTTGCCACACTTGCCTCATTATGTGTTCTCTCTCTCTCATGTGTACGTATATGGAATTTCTGATCCGTTACAGAGTAGGTTACAGACATGAGGTCATATTACCCCTTAACACTTCAATGTGTATTTACTAAAAACAAGGACATTCATTCTCCTTCGTAACCCCAGTATGACATCACAGTCAGGAAACTAACATTGATACAGAACTGCCATCTAATCCAGAGACCCCAATCAAATTTCACTGATTGTTGTAACAACATTGTTTATATGTCCAGGATCCAGTCCAGGCTCATGTGTTGCATTTAGGTGTCTTGTCTTTTTAATCTCCTTCAATCTGGAATAGTTCCTCAGTCTTTCCTTGTCTTTGGTAATCTTGATATTTTTGAAGAATGCAGCCCAGTTACTTTGTAGAATGTCCCTCAGTTTGGGTTTGGCCGATGTTTGCTTATGAGTGTATTCAGGTTATGTGTTTTTGTCAGGAATACTACAGAAGTGATGCCATATTCTCAGTTCGTCACAACAAGAAGCACACAAAGTTGATTTGACCCTTTACCAGAGGTGTTAACTTTTATCACTTGGCCAATGTGACATCAACCAAGTTTTTCCACTGTAAAACCAATTAATAAGTATTGTGTACTCACCAATTAATTTGTAGGGAGATATTTTGAGATTGTGTGTAAATATCATGTTCCTCACCAAACTTTCACCCACTAGTTTTAGCATTCACTGATGATTCTTGCCTAAATCATTTATTACTGTGATGGTTGCCAAGTTGTAATTTTCTTTACTTTTTTTCCCCCCAGCTGGCCAGTACGGGGATCCAAACCCATGACGCTGGTGTTACCAGCAACACACTCTCCCAAGTAAGCTAACTGGCCAGCCTGCCAAGTGGTAATTTTCTAATTTAACCTTTTTTCTATATGTATTAATTGGCATTCTAATGTAAGGTAAAGGCTTCCTGTCTCCCTGTGTATTTATTTATGTCTATATTAACTCATCCATTTCTATTTTTCTCAATGGATTACAATCTAATTCTAAAATTGTTTTGATGCTTAAATTGTCCCAGGCTTGGCCTCTAGGCACCCCTTCAAGCAGGATTCTCTATCCTCTTGACATGTTTCCATGATTCTTTGAGCACTTCCTTACTTTCTAGCACAAGATGTTCCAGGCTCATCTACTAATTTCTAGTTTGATCAGTCCTGGTTCTTTTTAGTGGAAAATGGTATTTAGAAGCCAAGAGCTGGGTGCTTAGTGCACTTGCTGATATTAGGATATCATTGCTTCTATCAGTCTATCTTTCAGCAGATGGAGCTAGGAACATGTATGTATACACACATATACATACACACATATCTAAATCTATTTACCTATATTAAAAACATGAGCTCAAACTAATTACCCCAATTCTGATCTAATACCACAGGGTCTATTCCCTTTCCATATACATAACTCCTGTCACTAACCATGATGAATATGGCTCCCATTATCCTCAGTATATTGTCTGTTTGCTCAATCCCTCTGCTTATAATCAATACAGACCACTTTCTCTGCCCCAGACTCATCAACTGTGCTGATTGGGCTGGCCAAATTTTGGCCCCAGCCATGCTGACCATATCACATGTGCTGGCTGAATCTTCCATCCAGATCAAAGGGAAGGGGGAAAGGAAGGGCACATTCTACAGTTTTTTTGAAAGGATTGAATTTATTGAAGAGTTCATCTTCATCACACATTGAAATCAATTCCACCATCATTCAGATACTTGTCATATAACCCAAATATACTTGTTCCAATAACAGAGCACTTTAATGCTTCTAATAGAATAATTGGGCCAGTATTTATGAAGTTAATTCTAGATCAATCTGATAAACACATTATGTGTGTGTATTCATTCTATTTTTAAACCGCTCTCATGATTTGTTTTCCTATTTTATATTCATGCTAACTTAGATGACAAAGTAGAAGCCCTTTGTCCTACTGATAAATTCAGAAACAAAACTTCAAAGAACATGCATCAGAGACTGATTTATTGGTTGTTTTCCAAACCATTTCCTTTTAATTGCTAGAGACTTAGCTTGACTACATTTCCCAGCTGCCCCTGCAGTCAGGTGTGGTCATATGACTGAGTTCTGGCCAGTGGAATGTGGCCAAAATCATGGATACCGTTTCTAGACCTGGCCTATAAAAACTTCTACACAATCCTGCATGCTCCCTGCCTGCTGATTGAATTCAGAGGATCCAGTACGGAATTACAAAGCCTATGGCAGTGAGCGCAAGTGCAGCCACACGATGAATAGTGCTATGTCCCTCAATCACCCCACTGAAGGCCATCAACTGGACACTTGTGTTAAACTGTTATGTGAATGAGATGTTTTATGGAGATAAGCCACTGAGGTTTGGGGGTTCTTGGTCACATCAGTTAGCTCACCCTAACTAATGCAGAAAGTAAATGTGCAAGTTTACCCTCTAGAAGTGATAAAGCATAATGTTGAATGTGACCTTCTGATCCCTACCTGAGGGCTCTTCCCATCAGATCAGATCAGGCGACATGGATTTGGTACCTTGGGAGGTTATCACCCTACTTTCAGAGTCCTTCACTATTCTATTTATTTATTTATCTTTATTGTAACATAGTTAATGGTACATATCTGTGGGGTACAGAGCTGAATATCATTACCTGTGTGCAATATGTGATGCTCAAATCAGGATAATTAGTATTTTCAACATTATACAATGTCTTTCACTATTCTATGTCTAAGGACATTTTTCTCCTTAGCCCAAAAATGACACTAGCCCTAGATTTTCTCCTTTCCCCAAGGTGACTGTAACCCAGGTTTACTTTTTTTTTTTCCCTTTTTGTCTTTTTTCGCGCCCGGCAACAGACCGCAACCCTCAGTGTCGCGCCCGTACCGGACCGGGACCGGCAACGGGATCGCAACCCTCGGTGTTGCGCCCGCCCCTCGCTCAGCCAGTGAGCGGCCGGTCTGTATGTGGGATCCGAACCCTCGGCAGGAGCCTGCCGTGCTCCCAAGCAGCGCACTGTAGCAGTGCGCCACCGGGCCGGACCCTTTTTTTTTTTTTTTTCCAGGTTTACTTTTTTGTGGATTTATCTTCATCAGATGGAAACATCTGGTTTGTCTAATACCTGACCTCCAGCAGAGGAAGGTTTATCCATCTTGTAGAGATGAGTGTCTTCAGCAAAAGGAGACAGGCCTTCAGTTTCCTATAGGTGGACTCTGGGATTGGTGTGAAGGTAGTGGCAGGGCCCATAGTCTGGAGATGGGCCAAAATGCCTGGGAGGCAAGTTGATTTCTCCCTCCACACACAGTAGGCCAGCAGCAGTTACTGCTCCAGTGGAAAGACACCTCCACATCCTGTCTTTTCAAAGGATACTAACTACTGGTTCAGTAAGTTAGCACAACCTAGGCTGCTAGAAACTGAAATCTTCCTGAAGAATATGTTCCTTGCTCTTCTCCCTTTAGGCAAGACAAGATTTCAAGACTGAGAGAGTAGAGAAGTAAGTAGAAGATAAAGTGGGAGGGAAGGTGGAGAACAATGCAATGATATGGGGGAGAGGAAAACTCAGCCTGGAGATGGGGCCACAGAGGTGTGGGAAGCTTTGCTAACCTGGGACTCCAAGAGAACACCCCAGTCAAATTTCAGAGCTAGAGTCACAAAATCATGTTTCTAGACCTGGGAAAAGCTCCAAGGTCATCACGCCTAACTGCCTCATTTCATAAAGAGAGAATGGAGGACCCACGAGATTAAGGAGCATGTCCACAATTGCAGAGGTTGTCATGGTAGGACTAGAGTCCCAGACCAATGCTCTTTGCACTTTTCTACTATGGCTTGCAGGTCTCATGGGAACCACTCGATTCAAGGAGCTGGAGTAGCAGATGTAATCAGGACACTAAGTGCTGGAGCGTGTGGTCCCTGAGGACCCATCTCTCTATGCCCTTGGCCAACCCCTAGCCTCCCTGAAAGCCTTTTGCTGCTTCTGTGAGAAGCCACCTACCGTTATCCACTAGGGACTGACACAAACCATCTGTCTGGAGTGAGTCTCTCAATTCCAAGGTGAACAGGACTGGGAACATCTCCACTTAGAACTCCAGAGCCTCTGTGAAGGGAAAGTGTCTCCAGACTGGAAAGGCATGGAAATTTCCCTGAACCCAGAAGCATGCTTGGAATAATGTCAACTGCCGCATCACTACTCCAGCCCAGCCTTGTTAGTGAGGCAAGCCGCAATCAGGGAGATAATTAGCTTGCTGTTATTTATTCCCCGTGCTAATCAGCAGCCCACTGCTTGCACAGTGGAGAGGGCTCCCACCCCCAGAGCTGTGGGGGTTCTCGGGGACCTTTAGTTGCCAGCCAGGAAACAAGTAGCAGAAGACAAAGGGCTGGGGAGAGGGACAGAGGGAGGAGGAGACCTGGGCCCCAGGACCCAGACACTGTAGGCTTCTGTACAGTGCACAGATTCCTGAGGAGAGGCGGTTCAGGGATCACCAGGAGCCCAGGGCAGTGCTACACTTCTCTTCATTTCGTTCTTGGGGTTAGGCTCTGGTCGATAAAGGGCGGCTAGCATTCAGCTCCCTGTTCTGCCTCACTGCAGTCAAATTGCCTTTTTCCAAGGCGACTTACAAAAAAAGATGACATTTATCAAAGCCTGCTGAGTGCTGACCTTGGTGGGAGGGAGAAAGGGCAGGTGTACTATGTGTGGAAGCAGGCAAAGAAAATGAGGAAAACCTGCAGGGAAGGAAATGCTTTCAAACCTCAAAGTTGTTAGAACAATCACGGAGTGATGGCTGTAGGTTTGGGACAGCCACTCCACGCTCGACTGCACTCCCTCCGCCCCCTTCTTCAGCCTCACCTGCACATTCTCACTGGCAGTCCCTGGCTTTTCAGCACAAACAGTGGACTGAAGATGCTCCATTCAAATACCAATCTCCGGGAAGGTCTGTGGCCTGTGATTTGAACCTTGTGGTTCTGTGAAACACAGAACCTTAGGGTTAGTAGCAGTTCCAGGATTTCCATAGAGGACAGGTTGAGGGGCTGCCATTTGGTTGGAAGGGTGGAGGTGGGGGAAGCTGGAAGATTGGTCCTGAAGCTGTGTTTGTACAGCAAGTACACTGTTGTTGTTGTTGTTTGACATATATTGTACATCTGTTTGGAGTGGCCTGGCTAAAGTCCCCCAATCCCACCCAAGCCACCTCTTGGCTCCACCACCACACAGGCAAGATACCAGAGTTGGGAGAGGACTTGGGAGTTATCTGGTCAACCTCTGGTTCTATGCAAGACTATCCCACAGTTTGCTCCCTTCTCTTCTCTGGCCCCCTAAGCCCTTTACACACAGGCTCTTACAACATCTGTCACCATGTATTGTGACCATCTGTGTTTTGGTTTCCTTCACTAAATCATGGCATTTGAGAACAGAGACAGTTTCTTAAGTGTCTATCTTTGAGTTCCACTTTTCTACTCCTATACACTCTCTGTAGTTCTTGATATATGTGAATGGGGGTGTGTGTGATAGAATGAATGAACAAATAAATGAATGAACAAAGTGTAAAGTGTTCATCCAGCTCCCGCTTGAATGCTTCCTGAGATGGAGAGTTCACTACCTCAAGATGGAAAAGATTCATTATCGGACAATTGAAATGTCAGAAGATATTTCTGTACATGGAATGGAAACCTGTTTCTCTAACATTTCCTCCCAGTAGTATAGTTTTACCCTTTAGAGTCTCAGAAGAACAGAGGCTCTCAATCTGGGTATCCACGGATGGGTCTTATGAGGTCCATGCCCATGTGCTTAGGGGGACGGAATCTATTGGCTTCACACAAGGATCTAAACTGCCAATTTCAGAGGCCCATGTCATTTGTTTACTCCCTCTTTCTCATGAAAACCTGCACTAGAGAAACCAAAAGACCTCAAAGTACTTACTTTTTAAGATTTTTCTCTGTTTACTTTTCTGAATAAAGCGGATCCCCAAGGTGCTATGTATCTTGAACAAAACTAATTCTGCTACTCTAACCACAGATGACTGGATAGCGATTAGTCCATTTCCTAAAATGACCCATGTATGAATGGGGCACATAGGAGGCAAAAGGAAAGGGCTTGATAAGAATTCTGTCCAATAGAGTGCTCCATATTGGATAGCAGAAATTTGACTAATTCAAAGTTCTTTTTTTTTTCTTTTTGGTTGTTGGCCAGTACAGGGGTTGAACTCTGGACCTTGGTGTTATCAGCGCCATGCTCTAACCAATTTAGCTAACTGGCCAGGCCCCAGTTCTTTTTTGGAAAAGTAAATACCCTGGAAGCCACAAAAGGGGTGACTTTTGGTTTGCAAACCTCTTTCTGCCACTTCAAAACACTATTTCGATTCTCGAAGTCTTGGAAGCACTGTGCCCACAGTGATTAGAGCTAGTGAGTCAACTCCCCAGCTATCCTGTGGTGTCCTGCAATAAAGCACTCTTCCTGAAGCCTGTGAGGTATGACTCTTCTTTGCAGTTACAAAGATTCTGACTAATACACAACCCTTCAACTTTCAGAAATGGTTCTGATGACTTCCTCCCAAAGTAAAAGGCTCCCATTGCTGAGCCATCCTTCATATATGAACTATCAAAGTTTTCACATATATTCTCATTTAATACTCACAAAAATCCTATAAGAGTGGTTCTCAAATTTTGAGGTATAAAGAATCACCTGTCATCACCTTAAATGCATTCCCAGGCTCCCATTTCCAGAGTTCTAACCAAGTCTGGGGTGGGCCTTGGAATCCTCTTTTTAAGTTCCTCAGAGATTTTTTTTTTTTTTTTTTAAAGATGACCGGTAAGGGGATCTCAACCCTTGACTTGGTGTTGTCAGCACCACGCTCACCCAAGTGAGCTAACCGGCCATCCCTATATAGGATCCGAACCCGTGGCCTTGGTGTTATTAGCACCGCACTCTCCCGAGTGAGCCACGGGCTGGCCCGTCCTCAGAGATTCTGATTGAGGCAGTTTGAGGCCTACACATGGAGAACACTGCACTAAAAGGCCATGTTTCCCAACTCCCCTGATGATCAAAATGCTTCCCAGGCTCCTCTCATGAAGATTCTGATTCAATGGGTCAAGAGCTCTAGAATTTGTACTTTTAATAGGACAGATATCATAACTTCCATTTTATATGTGAGAAAACAGAGGCCTAGAGTAACGTCCACAGTCCCACAGCTAGTTGCTGACAGGGTGAGACTAGAGTCCAGCTTTCTTGACACTCAGTCCAATGATCTTTCTACCAGGCCACAAAGGCCATACTACCTACGTGGAGTCCTCAACATAACAGGCGATTAATAGATGTTTGCTAAATTTAATAGACTCCACATATCTTACTTTCTTGATCCTGGAGGGAAGAAACTATTTCTTTTTTTTTTTTTTTTTTTTTTTTAAAAAGATGCCCGGTAAGGGGATCTTACCCCTTGACTTGGTGCTGTCAGCACCACGCTCAGCCAAGTGAGCTAACCGGTCATCCCTATATAGGATCCGAACCCGTAGCCTTG